>NC_091328.1:11590713-11728213 GCF_038502225.1 Cherax quadricarinatus
CACAGCCTGGTTGACCTGACATCTGGCCGAGGTAGTAACCCAATGTCATCTAGAAAACTTTTACACTTTTAGTGCTCGTCGCACCTACTGCTAGGTTGAGGGACTGATTACCTCATCTTCTGTACATAGTTCTACTGTCTTCAAATTATGTCCTGGAATTTGTATTGATAAAGCCACTGGATGGCGAAACGTCTACAATAAAGATACCCAGATGTTGCACATGTGTCTTAATTTCATCATGTTATGTATACTTGTGCTTCAGTCAGGTTATGTATACTTGTGCTTCAGTGATGTTATGTATACTTGTACTTCAGTCAGGTTATGTATAAGAACATAAGAAAGGAGGAACACTGCAGGAGGCCTGCTGGCCCATACTAGGCAAGTCCTTTACAATTCATCCCACTAACAAAACATTTGCCCAACCCAATTTTCAATGCCACCCAAGAAATAAGATCTGATGTGAAAGTCCCACTCAAATCCAACCCCTCCCACTCATGTACTTATCCAACCTAAATTTGAAACTACCCAAAGTCCTAGCCTCAATAACCCAACTAGGTAGACTCTTCCACTCATCAACTACCCTATTTCCAAACCAATACTTTCCTATGTCCTTTCTAAATCTAAACTTATCTAATTTAAATCCATTACTGCGGGTTCTCTCTTGGAGAGACATCCTCAAGACCTTATTAATATCCCCTTTATTAATACCTATCTTCCACTTATACACTTCGATCAGGTCTCCCCTCATTCTTCGTCTAACAAGTGAATGTAACTTAAGAGTCTTCAATCTTTCTTCATCAGGAAGATTTCTAATGCTACGCATTAATTTAGTCATCCTACGCTGAATGTTTTCTAACGAATTTATGTCCATTCTATAATATGGAGACCAGAACTGAGCTGCATAATCTAGGTGAGGCCTTACTAATGATAAGAACATAAGAACATAAGAACGAAGGAACACTGCAGAAGGCCTACTGGCCCATGCGAGGCAGGTCCAAGTCCCTACCGGCTTAAGCCAATGCACCCAACCTAGTCAGGTCAGGTCACATTGACTCAAGGGAGGAACACGGCAACCGACCCGTTAGCACAAGCTATCAGGTCTAACTCACACCCACCCACATCTACTCATGTATTTATCCAACCTATTTTTAAAGCTACACAACGTTCTGGCCTCTATAACGGTACTTGGGAGTTTGTTCCACTCATCCACAACTCTATTACCAAACCAGTACTTTCCTATATCCCTCCTGAATCTGAATTTTTCCAACTTAAAACCATTGCTGCGAGTCCTGTCTAGGCTAGATATTATCAGCACACTATTTACATCCCCTTTATTTATTCCTGTCTTCCACTTATAAACCTCAATCATATCCCCCCTAATTCTACGTCTTTCTAGAGAGTGCAGTTTCAGGGCCCTTAGTCTATCCTCATAGGGAAGGTTTCTGATACATGGGATCATCTTTGTCATCCTCCTTTGTACATTTTCCAGAGAATTTATATCCATTCTGTAATACGGTGACCAAAACTGTGCAGCATAATCTAAATGAGGCCTAACCAAGGATGTATAGAGTTGAAGAACAACCTGAGGACTCCTATTATTTATGCTTCTTGATATGAAGCCAAGGATTCTATTAGCTTTATTGCGAACACTTATGCACTGTTGTCTTGGTTTCAGATTACTGCTAACCAGAACTCCTAAATCTTTTTCGCAATCCGTAATATTAAGATCTACATTATTTAGTTTATATGTGGCATGGTTATTGTCCTGTCCAACATTTAGAACTTTGCATTTGTCTATATTAAACTGCATCTGCCACTTCTCCGACCACTGCATCAGTCTATTCAAATCTTCCTGGAGTGCTCGAATGTCCTCGTCAGAATGAATTCGACGGCCTATTTTGGTGTCATCGGCAAACTTGCCGATGTCGCTCTTTATGCCCTCATCTATGTCGTTTATGTAGATTGTGAACAGCAGGGGGCCCAACACTGACCCCTGTGGAACACCGCTCGTGACGCTTCCCCACTCTGATTTCTCCCCATTTATGCAAACTCTCTGCTGCCTATTTGTCAACCATGCCTCTATCCAGGAAAAAATTTCTCCTCCTATTCCATGTGCTTTAATTTTCCTCAATAGTCTCTGATGTGGGACCCTGTCAAAAGCCTTACTGAAGTCCATATACACAATATCATATTCGTTACCATGATCTGATGTATAAAGCTGCAGTATGACCTCTGGACTTCTGTTGCTTACACTTCTTGATATAAATCCCAGTAATCTATTTGCCTTATTACGTATGCTTAGGCACTGCTGTCTTGGTTTAAGGTTGCTGCTCACCATAACCTCTCCAAGTCCTTTTCACAATCTGTATGGCTAAGTTCTACATCATTTAACTTATAAGTACTAGGGTTATGGGCACTCCCAAGCTTCAGAACCTTGCATTTATCTACATTGAACTGCATCTGCCACTTTTCTGACCAAGAATAGAGTTTGTTTAAATCCTCCTGAAGTTCCATAACATCTACGTTTGAATCAATTATCCTACCTATCTTTGTGTCATCGGCGAATTTGCTCATATCACTAGTAATTCCCTCATCAAGATCATTGATATATATTATAAACAACAACGGGCCCAAGACTGATCCCTGTGGAATGCCACTTGTTACAGATCCCCACTCGGATTTAACCCCATTTATGGACACTCTCTGCTTCCTGTCAGTGAGCCATGACTCGATCCACGAGAGCACTTTTCCCCCAATGCCATGAGCTGCCACTTTCTTTAACAGTCTATGGTGCGGAACTCTATCAAAAGCCTTACTAAAATCTAAGTAAATAATATCAAATTCTTTATCGTGGTCAACAGCCTCAAAAGCTTTACTGAAGAAAGTTAATAAATTAGTTAGACAAGACCGGCCACTTGTGAATCCATGCTGAGTATCATTAATCAAGCTATGCTTATCGAGATGGCTTCTTATAATCTCAGCTATAATTGACTCTAGTAATTTGCCTACAATTGAGGTCAGGCTTATTGGGCGGTAATTTGACGGTAACGACTTGTCCCCTGTTTTAAAAATAGGAATTACATTAGCCATCTTCCACATATCAGACACTACACCTGTTTGAAGAGATAAATTAAAAATATTAGTTAATGGTTCACAGAGTTCCATTTTGCATTCCTTAAGAACCCTTGAAAAAACTTCATCAGGACCCGGCGACTTATTTTGCTTCAGTCTGTCTATCTGCTTCACAACCATTTCACTAGTGACTGTGATGTTACATAATTTATCTTCTTCTAGCCCACTATAAAAATTAATTACTGGAATATTGTTAGTGTCTTCCTGTGTAAAAACTGAGAGAAAATAATTATTAAAAATCGAGCACATTTCATTCTCTTTGTCAGTAAGGTGCCCATAGTTATTTTTAAGGGGACCTATCTTATCTCTAACTTTTGTTCTATAGACCTGGAAAAAACTTTTTGGGTTAGTTTTAGAATCCCTAGCAACTTTAATTTCATAGTCCCTTTTAGCTTTTCTTATCCCCTTTTTAATGTCCCTCTTAATGTCAATATACTGATTCATAAGATGACCCTCACCTCTTTTGATACGCCTATAAATTCCTTTCTTATGCCCTAGTAGATATTTGAGCCTATTATTCATCCATTTTGGGTCATTTCTATTTGATCTAATTTCTTTATATGGGATAAACGTTCTTTGAGCAGCATGTATAATGTTCAGAAAACTGTCATATTGATAGCTCACTTCGTTACCCCAGTCAACAGATGATAAGTGTTCTCTAAGCCCATGGTAATCTGCTAAGCGAAAATCTGGGACTGTTACTGAGTTATCGCTACTATCGTACTTCCATTCAATGCTAAATGTAATTGATTTGTGGTCGCTAGCACCCAGTTCCTCTGAAATTTCTAAATTATTAACAAGGGATTCATTGTTTGCCATAACTAAGTCAAGCAGGTTATTTCCCCTTGTAGGTTCTGTCACAAACTGCTTCAAAAAACAATCCTGAACTACTTCTAAGAAGTTGTATGATTCTAAATTCCCAGTCAAGAAATTCCAATCAATATGACTAAAGTTAAAGTCTCCTAGAATTACTACATTATCGTGCCTTGTGGCCTTAACAATTTCCTCCCATATTAGTCTCCCTTGGTCCCTATCTAAGTTTGGGGGACGGTATATCACTCCTAAAATCAGTTTTTCATGCCCCTCTGAAAATTCTATCCAGACTCTGTATGTGTTACTTCAGACTTAATACCCGTTTTTATGCAACAGTTCAAGCGATCTCAGACATACAATGCCACCCCACCTCCCTTCCCGATACTTCTATCTACTTGGAACAATTTAAAACCCTGAATGTGACATTCCGCAGGCATGTCCCGACTTTTTGAATTAAACCACGTCTCAGTTAAGGCAAATGCATCAATGTTACCTGCACTAGCAACTAATCTCAACTCGTCCATCTTATTCCTAGCACTACGGCAATTAGCATAATAAACATTGAAAGACTCTCCTTTCTCTTTACTTGTACTTTAGTCAGGTTATGTATATTTGTACTTCAGTCAGGTTATGTATACTTGTACTCCAGTGATGTTATGTAAACTTGTACTTCAGTCAGGTTATGTATACTTGTACTTCAGTCAGGTTATGTATACTTGTACTTCAGTCAGGTTATGTATACTTGTACTTCAGTCAGGTTATGTATACTTGTACTTGAAGATTGAGACACTTATGCAACATATGGGAATCTTTATTCAGGAAATGTTTCGCCACACAGTGGCTTCATCAGTCCGATACAAAGTAGAAAGGTGTAAGGAGAGGAGTAGTTTGAGGTAATCAGTCCCTCTGCCTGGAGTAGATGTTTTCAGTCCATCAATCTTGATGGACTGAACACATCGACTCCAGGCTGAGGGACTGATTACCTCAAACTACTCCTCTCCTTACACCTTTCTACTTTGTATCGGACTGATGAAGCCACTGTGTGGCGAAACATTTCCTGAATAAAGATTCCCATATGTTGCATAAGTGTCTCAATCTTCAACTTGTCGGTTTTTCAAACCATTCATCACATACTTGTACTTCAGTCAGGTTATGTATACTTGTACTTCAGTCAGGTTATGTATACTTGTACTTCAGTCAGGTTATGTATACTTGTACTTCAGTCAGGTTATGTATACTTGTACTTCAGTCAGGTTATGTATACTTGTACTTCAGTCAGGTTATGTATACTTGTACTTCAGTCAGGTTATGTATACTTGTACTTCAGTCAGGTTATGTATACTTGTACTCCAGTGATGTTATGTATACTTGTGTTTCAGTCAGGTTATGTATACTTGTACTTCAGTCAGGTTATGTATACTTGTACTCCAGTGATGTTATGTATACTTGTACTTCAGTCAGGTTATGTATACTTGTACTTCAGTCAGGTTATGTATACTTGTACTTCAGTCAGGTTATGTATACTTGTACTTCAGTCAGGTTATGTATACTTGTACTTCAGTCAGGTTATGTATACTTGTACTTCAGTCAGGTTATGTATACTTGTACTCCAGTGATGTTATGTATACTTGTACTTCAGTCAGGTTATGTATACTTGTACTCCGGTGATGTTATGTATACTTGTACTTCAGTGATGTTATGATCCGAGTGTATTGTGCTGGAGATTATGTCCCTCATGTGTTTTTCATTGTCTGAGAGGCTCAAAACTAGTGTATTTTCCAGCTCTAACAGACTCTGCTGTCTGCTGGTCCAACACAAACTTTTCGCAGAATCTTCAAGAGTTCTGGTAACAATTTCTGGTATGATGCTGTTTATCCTCTTGTACTGCTTAGAGGTAGTGTGCTGTAGCGGTCGTTTTATCTCACAAACACACACACACACACACACACACACACACACACACACACACACACACACACACACACACACACAGACGCACCTGAGCGCCAACCAACACGTGAAATCAGCAACTGGGACACCTGTGCGGACCGAGATAATTACACTCCACATCGACGTCAACACTGCTTCCCCCCCCTCCCAGTATTTCCCAGCCATCATTCCCCAACACTCCCCAACCCCCCAACCATCATTCCCAACACCCCATCTATTATTCCATACACTCCCCAACCCTCCAACCATCATCCTCAACACTCCCCAACCTCCCAACCATCACTCCCAACACTCCCCAACCTTCCAACCATCAATCCCAACACTCCCCAACCCTCCAACCATTACTCCCAACACTCCCCAACCCTCCAACCATCATCCTCAACACTCCCCAACCTTCCAACCATCACTCCCAACACTCCTCAACCTTCCAACCATCACTCCCAACACTCCCCAACCCTCCAACCATTACTCCCAACACTCCCCAACCCTCCAACCACCATTCCCAACACTCCTCAACCTCCCAACCACCACTCCCCAACCCTCCAACCATCACTCCCAACACTCCCCAACCCTCTAACCATCACTCCCCAACGCTCCAACCATCACTCCCAACACCCCAACCCTCCAACCATCACTCCCATCACTCCCTAACAATCCTTCCCGTTCGCCTTCGACAAAAAGCGAATATGGTGTGATAGCGCACAGAATGCGTACATAAGGAATAACAGAAACCAGAGAGTAGTAGTAAACAGAGTGAAATCGGTGGCTGCCAGAGTGAAAACCTCTGTTCCTCAAGGCACAGTACTCGCCCCACTTCTGCTTCGCATTCTTATATCCGTCATAGATAAGGACATAAATCATAGCACTGTGACATCCCTTGCTGATGACACCAGAATCTCTATGAGAGTGACGTCCGTCGAAGATAAGCTAATCTTCCAGCGGATATAAATCAAATCTTCCAGTGGACCTCAGACAAAAATATGATGTTTAACAAGTACAAGGTACAGTTGCTCCGCTATGGTGCCAAAACTGCACACAAAATCCAGGGGCGTGTCGAGTACACTAAGTGAGAGCTCGATGAGCGTCAGAGGTCCACGACTCTTCAACGCCCTCCCTTCTGTGCATAAGGGGAATTGCCAACAAACCTCTGGCTGTCTTCAAGAGGGAACTGGACAAGTTCTTCAAACCAGTGACTGATTAACTAGGCTGTGCTTCATACGTTGGCCTGCAGGCAGCCAGCAGTAGCAGCCTAGATGATCAGATCTTGATCTTCCGTAAGCCTGGTCTGGGACCGGGCCGCGGGCGTTGCTCCCAGGAAGCGCCCTTGAGAACCCCTCCCCCAACACTCCCCAACCGTCATCCATTCAATCATTCCTCCAACAATCATCCATTCAATCATTCCTCCAACAATCATCCACTCAGCCAATCCACTCAAGCCAATCATTCATCTAACACTCAGAAGAAAATTAGGAAATGAGGGGAAAAAGGAGAATAACAACAAGTGGAGACTACGAAGAATCTGGAAATTAATATTTACTGAAGTATTGAAGTCATAAACATCAACGATTAAAATATAAATGATAGAGAGAGAGAGAGAGAGAGAGAGAGAGAGAGAGAGAGAGAGAGAGAGAGAGAGAGAGAGAGATGGGGAGGGAGGAAGGGAACTGTACAACTACACACCTGGAGTTACTCACCTGTTGTATTCGCCTCCAGGCAAATTTTGACATGATATTGAGCGCCTCCACCATACCTCCCCCTCCCCCTCCCCCTCACACCCTAGGTTGCGAGGGAGGGGAAAGAGCGGGAGGTTGACAGGGAAGGAGAGAGGGGGTGATAAAGAGAGTAAGAAAGAGGGAGACGAAGGGAGAAAAGGGAATAATTATATTTTCACAGATTACCCTCTCTACTGAGCACCATAATTTACACAATTATACCTGTGACATACACCTGTGACGTACACATGTGACATACACATGTGACATACTCCTGTGACATATACCTGTGACATACACCTGTGACATACACCTGTGACATGCACCTGTGACATACGCCTGTGACATACACCTGTGACATAAACCTGTAACATACACCTGTTCCATGCACCTGTACCATACACCTGTGACATACACTTGTACCATACACCTGTGACATACACCTGTACCATACACTTGTGACATAAACCTGTACCATACACCTGTGACATACACTTGTACAATACATCTGTGACATACACTTGTACAATACATCTGTGACATACACTTGTACCATACACCTGTGACATACACTTCTACCATACACCTATGACATAAGCCTGTACTATACACTTGTATACAACTTTGATGTACACCTGTGCTATACACCTGTGACATGCATCTGTGATATATATCTGTGACATATACCTGTGGTATACACCTGTGACTTACACCTGTACTATACATCTGTATCATATACCTATGACATACACCTGTACCATACACCTATGACATACACCTGTACCATACACCTATGACATACACCTGTACTATACATTTGTATCATAAAACTGTGACATACACTTGTGACATACACCTGTGACATACACTTGTGACATACACCTGTGACATACACTTGCACCATACACCTTTAACATATACCTGCATCGAGGAGCGTGTTTAAGGCGGAATGTCACTCAGTGCCACGCATCCTGTGAGTGATGGTGCCACCATAAAGAGAGTGCCACTCATCCTGAGTGAACATAGAAGCAATAAGCCTTCAATAAAACTTTAGGAGTGCCTGTTCTGGTCTGATTCAACTGAAAAGGCTGTTTCAGGACGCTAGTTTACCTGTGGTATATTCCGGGGAGATCACCGCCATCTAAGTCCAATAGCAGACCAGGCCTCCTAGTTGTTAGTTTGATTAAACCAGGCTGCTGGTGCTAGAAACACCACCAGCCTGGTTTATCAGGAGCTGACTCGCATTTAGATGTACATGGAGTCGATTTAACCACTCTCATTCATGTCATTTCTCAATCAACCAGGTTTCCTCTTAACTCTCATCATTTCTCAATCACCTAGGGCTCCTCGTAATTCTTATCATTTCTCAATTAACCATGCCTTGTCTTAACTCTCATCATTTCTCCATCAAGCAGGTTTGATCTGTGATCGGCCGTGGGGGCGATGACCTCAGACATCAACAGGTTAGAAATTAAGTGAACTGATTCGTGGTCTCGGAAACCCAATTATATGTGCTCTTGAAACTGCATTAATATGCTAACCGGAGGTTCTTTATCAGCCGGGCTGTGGTGATTGCGTTGAGCTGCGTGCACCAACAGCCTGATTGATCAGGCCAGCAGCCAAGAAGCCTGGTATGGCACGAGGATACTAAGGCGATGTCTTCTTAAAACGACTCCAGGTAGGTGCCTTTAATGAGTTCAGAGTCTACTCCCGGAGACCGGCCATGGGTTAGGCTCGTCTGGTGTTTGCTGGTTAATTAGGCTGTTGCTGGTGGTGGCCCGCTGGCCACCAGGCCGGGCTGTGGGAGCAGAGAACCTCCCGAAACTGGTCACAGACATGCCACTAATGGGGGGTGGGAGCGCCCCGCCATATATCTTCCTGTGAGCCATTCCCTTTCTATCCATTGATGGCTCCAGGGATCAATCGGTCTCTGACCATGCCCCTTGGGTAACGACTTTACCAACCAGGCTATTTGTACATGTATCTCGCGTCCCTGTTGATCAGTGATGGTCAGCTTTAACGTGTCAACTTACCTCTTGAAGATATGTAAAGCTCTTACTGACACTCCCCGTCCCTAAGGCTCCTTTCTTTCAGCTCTTTATGTTCCAATTAGTTCCGTCTGCCGTGAATAATTCTGTTCTCTAGCTGGTGTTCTACATACCACCTATATATATATATATATATATATATATATATATATATATATATATATATATATATATATATATATATATATATATATATATATATATATATATATATATATATAGAGAGAGAGAGAGAGAGAGAGAGAGAGAGAGAGAGAGAGGTTACCTGGAGGTTATTCCGGGGATCAACGCCCCCGCGGCCCGGTCCATGACCAGGCCTCTCGATGGATCAGGGCCTGATCAACTAGGCTGTTACTGCTGGCCGCACGCAGTCCAACGTACGAGCCACAGTCCGGCTGATCCGGCACTGACTTTAGGTATCTGTCCAGCTCTCTCTTGAAGGCAGCCAGGGGTTTATTGGCAATTCCCCTAATGCTTGATGGGAGGCTGTTGAACAGTCTTGGGCCCCGGACACTTATGGTGTTTTCCCTTAGTGTACCAATGGCGCCCCTACTTTTTATTGGCGGCATTTTGCATCGCCTGTCCAGTTTTTTTACTTTCGTAGGGAGTGATTTCTATGTGCAGATTTGGGACCATTCCTTCCAAGATTTTCCAAGTGTAGATTATGATATATCTCTCCCTCCTGCGTTCCAACGAGTACAAGTCAAGTGCTTCCAAGCGTTCCCAGTAGTTAAGGTGCTTGACAAAACTTATACGTGCAGTAAAGGATCTCTGTACACTCTCTAGATCTGCGATTTCACCTGCTTTGAATGGAGATGTTAATGTACAGCAGTATTCCAGCCTAGAGAGAACAAGTGATTTGAAAAGGATCATCATGGGCTTGGCATCTCTCGTTTTGAAAGTTCTCATTATCCATCCTATCATTTTCTTTGCACGTGCGATCGTGGCACTGTTGTGATCCTTGAAAGTGAGATCCTCAGACATTACTACTCCCAGGTCCCTTACATTATTTTTCCGCTCTGTTGTATGGCCGGAGTCAGTAGTATAATGTACAGCAGTATTCAGCAGTGGTTTATTTGTTCTGCATAAAACAGTTATCAGAATTCATTGTAAATTTTACACCCATTTACTGAATTCAGATTTGAAAAATTCTATAAAATTCTAACCAAGACGCGGAATACTTGGGATTCCAGAAATTTCGAGAGTTTATATACTGGACATCATAACAGCTGGACTGGACCACTGTGATTCTGCAATAAAGTTGTTTTTACTCTGAAATAATCTTAGTTTAGATGTGGTCAGTGGCGTCTTCAGTGTTGTAACTAGTTATGGGTAGTTACTGTCTGCTTCATGGACAAACTGTAAGTATTATCTCCTTACTGGTTTATATTATCCTCTTACTGGTTTATATTATCTCCTTACTGGTTTATATTATCTATCCTCTTACTGGTTTATATTATCTCCTTACTGGTTTATATTATCTATCCTCTTACTGGTTTATATTATCTCCTTACTGGTTTATATTATCCTCTTACTGGTTTATATTATCTCCTTACTGGTTTATATTATCCTCTTACTGGTTTATATTATCTCCTTACTGGTTTATATTATCCTCTTACTGGTTTTATATTATCTCCTTACTGGTTTATATTATCCTCTTACTGGTTTATATTATCTCCTTACTGGTTTATATTATCTATCCTCTTACTGGTTTATATTATCTCCTTAGTGGTTTATATTATCTTCTTACTGGTTTATATTATCTCCTTACTGGTTTATATTATCTATCCTCTTACTGGTTTATATTATCTCCTTACTGGTTTATATTATCTCCTTACTGGTTTATATTATCTATCCTCTTACTGGTTTATATTATCTCCTTACTGGTTTATATTATTTTCTTACTGGTTTAATTTATTAAATTTCAAAATTTTTTATTTTTTATAATATTTTTACTTGATTATGATGGCTTCCCACTGTGTAAATGTTTATGATGGCTTCCCACTGTGTAAATGTTAATGATGGCTTCCCACTGTGTAAATGTTAATGATGGCTTCCCACTGTGTAAATGTTAATGATGGCTTCCCACTGTGTAAATGTTAATGATGGCTTCCCACTGTGTAAATGTTAATGATGGCTTCCCACTGTGTAAATGTTAATGATGGCTTCCCACTGTGTAAATGTTAATGATGGCTTCCCACTGTGTAAATGTTAATGATGGCTTCCCACTGTGTAAATGTTAATGATGGCTTCCCACTGTGTAAATGTTAATGATGGCTTCCCACTGTATAAATGTTTATGATGGCTTCCCACTGTGTAAATGTTAATGATGGCTTCCCACTGTGTAAATGTTAATGATGGCTTCCCACTGTGTAAATGTTAATGATGGCTTCCCACTGTGTAAATGTTAATGATGGCTTCCCACTGTGTAAATGTTTATGATGGCTTCCCACTGTGTAAATGTTAATGATGGCTTCCCACTGTGTAAATGTTTATGATGGCTTCCCACTGTGTAAATGTTAATGATGGCTTCCCACTGTGTAAATGTTTATGATGGCTTCCCACTGTGTAAATGTTAATGATGGCTTCCCACTGTGTAAATGTTAATGATGGCTTCCCACTGTGTAAATGTTAATGATGGCTTCCCACTGTGTAAATGTTAATGATGGCTTCCCACTGTGTAAATGTTTATGATGGCTTCCCACTGTGTAAATGTTAATGATGGCTTCCCACTGTGTAAATGTTAATGATGGCTTCCCACTGTGTAAATGTTAATGATGGCTTCCCACTGTGTAAATGTTAATGATGGCTTCCCACTGTGTAAATGTTTATGATGGCTTCCCACTGTGTAAATGTTAATGATGGCTTCCCACTGTGTAAATGTTAATGATGGCTTCCCACTGTGTAAATGTTAATGATGGCTTCCCACTGTGTAAATGTTAATGATGGCTTCCCACTGTGTAAATGTTAATGATGGCTTCCCACTGTGTAAATGTTAATGATGGCTTCCCACTGTGTAAATGTTAATGATGGCTTCCCACTGTGTAAATGTTAATGATGGCTTCCCACTGTAAAGCTTATGATGGCTTCCCACTGTGTAAATGATTATGATGGCTTCCCACTGTGTAAATGTTAATGATGGCTTCCCACTGTGTAAATGTTAATGATGGCTTCCCACTGTGTAAATGTTAATGATGGCTTCCCACTGTGTAAATGTTAATGATGGCTTCCCACTGTGTAAATGTTAATGATGGCTTCCCACTGTGCTTATGAACTGTGTAAATGATTATGATGGCTTCCCACTGTGTAAATGTTAATGATGGCTTCCCACTGTGTAAATGATTATGATGGCTTCCCACTGTGTAAATGTTAATGATGGCTTCCCACTGTGTAAATGATTATGATGGCTTCCCACTGTGTAAATGTTAATGATGGCTTCCCACTGTGTAAATGTTAATGATGGCTTCCCACTGTGTAAATGTTAATGATGGCTTCCCACTGTGTAAATGTTAATGATGGCTTCCCACTGTGTAAATGTTTATGATGGCTTCCCACTGTGTAAATGTTTATGATGGCTTCCCACTGTGTAAATGTTTATGATGGCTTCCCACTGTGTAAATGTCTATGATGGCTTCCCACTGTAAAGCTTATGATGGCTTCCTGCTGTGTAAATGATTATGATGGCTTCCCACTGTGTAAATGATTATGATGGCTTCCCACTGTGTAAATGATTATGATGGCTTCCCACTGTGTAAATGTTTATAATGGCTTCCCACTGTGTAAATGATTATGGCTTTCCACCACTACATAAATGAATGTTTATGATGGCATATCCCACTGCATAAGGAATTTCCACTACTTTGATGGGTTTCCAGAGTATCCACACTCCCACAGTCCGGCCTCTCTTTCACTGCAAGAATATATATAAGCAAAGTTTTCCAGTGGGCAAAGGAGAACAATATGACATTCAGTGGTGATAAGTTCCATCCGCCTGGCTATGGAAAGAGTGGAAAAAGCAAACCCCAGGAAGATCATCAAATAGAAGGAAAGGGTCATATGAACAACCTTGGAATAATGACTGAACACAAGGCGTATGTCGCTACAGCCAAGAAAATGACAGGGTGGACAATGAGAACTTTCAGAGCAAGAGAAATAGTGCCAATGATGACACTATTCAAATCACTTGTGTTCTCTCATTTGGGGTATTGTTCAGTGGTGATGGCTCCGTTCAGGACAGGAGAGATATCAGAGCTGGAACAGATACACAGACCATTGTATGGTCATCACAGAGCCAATAAAACATTTAAATTACTGAGGACGATCACAGTCCTAAATATGTATTCGCTGGAGTGGGGAGAGAGAGAGAGACATGGTAAGTACTTGAGGGCCTGGTTCTTAATCAGCAAACTGCCATAACATACTATAGTGAGAGATAAAGTAAATGTGCAATAAACCCAATGAAAAGTAAGGTCGCCATGAGCAAAATAAGAGAACGCTGTATCAACATTCGTGGTCCCCAGACTCTTTAACATCTTACCAGAATATGTAAAAAAAAAAATCACTGCTGGGGCAGATGAAGTCTTCTAGAGGAAAAGTGGCAAGTACCTCCACCAAGTGCCGGATTAACCAGGTTGTAATGGATATGTGGGCCACCAGCAGGAACAGCCTGGTTGACTAGATAAATACTAGACAAGCCTGACCCAGAGCCGGGCTCCATGGGTATGAAAACTCTTGAAACTAATCAAAGGCAAAGGTATCTGTTATAAATTATATTTCTTCAAGGTGAATCATCATGTAAACAGGTGATATCACAATATGCAAAACAACAAGTTCCTTGATAATGTAAGAAATCATGAAAGCGCTTGGAATTTCACTTTTACACACACACACACACACACACACACACACACACACACACACACACACACACACACACATATATATATATATATATATATATATATATAATATATATATATATATATATATATATATATATATCTTTCTTCTTTCAACATACCAGCCGTATCCCACCGAGGTGGGGTGGCCCAAAAGAAAAAACTAAAGTTTCTCCTTTTAAATTTAGTAATATATACAGGAGAAGGGGTTACTAGCCCCTTACTCCTGGCATTTTAGTCGCCTCTTACAACACGCATGGCTTACAGAGGAAGAATTCTGTTCCACTTCCCCATGGAGATAGGAAATAAACAAGAACAAGAATTAGAAAGAAAATAGAAGAAAACCCAGAGGGGTGTGTATATATATGCTTGTACATGTATGTGTAGTGTGACCTAAGTGTAAGTAGAAGTAGCAAGACGTACCTGTAATCTTGCATATTTATGAGACAGACAAAAGACACCAGCAATCCTACCATCATGTAAAACAATTACAGGATTCCGTTTTACACTCACTTGGCAGGACGCTAGTACCTCCCTGGGTGATTGCTGTCTACCAACCTACTACCTATATATATATATATATATATATATATATATATATATATATATATATATATATATATATATATATATATATATATATATATATATATATATATATATATAATAAAAATATGCTCAGAACAACAACTGTGAAAAAAGTGAAATTCCAAGTACTTTCATTATTTCTTATATTATCAAGGAACTTGTTCTGAATATTGTGATATACGAGGCCGGGCCGCGGGGGCGTTGATCCCAAAACCCTCTTCAGGTACCTACCTACCTGGAGTCTACCTGGAGGGAATTCCGGGGATCAACGTCCCCGCGGCCCGGTGCACGACCAGGCCTCCCGGTGGATCAGGGCCTGATCAACGAGGCTGTTACTGCTGGCCGCACGTAATCCTACATACGAACCACAGCCCGGGTGATCCGGCACCGTCTTTAGGTATCTGTCCAGCTCCCTCTTGAAGACATCCAGGGGTCTTTCCGTAATGCCCCTGATTGCTGGTGGGAGGCTGTTGAACAGTCTTGGGCCCCGGACACTTATCCTCCAGGTATCACCTGTTTACTGTGATCTTATTGCATATATACATGTATATTATTTACTTACGTAATGATAGTAATTCTCAGGTAATCGTAACTTCAGCTCTGGTAAAACTCATAACTACTGAACTAACAGACCAGCAACACCTTATGATATCCCCATCCAACTCTGGCTGACATATTTCATAACCTCGTGCATGCGAGCCATCCAGTGTGACGAAATATGACGGGAAGCATCTAGATTTTGTCTCCACAATGTAATTATATTGTAGAATAAAATGTATCCAATTTTGATGAGAACTCTTCCATCCATTCACCCTTTTTCTGATGTCATTTGTGCCCCTCAACACCGAGGACCGTCTCCTCGTTCATTGATCAAGCTCACCCTCTCCTACTATCTTTGTCCCTCCCTCTCCTTCCGTGTTCCTTCTTTTTCTACCACGCTCATTTTTCTCCCTCCCCTTCCACGTTCCTTGCTCCTTCTCTCCCACTCCACGTCCTTCCGTATTCCTTTCCTCCCACTCCACGTCGTTTCGTGTTCCTGCCACTTCACTGCTTCACACCGTTTTCTGATCCAGCTTTCAGAGTGCTGATAGTGTTCTTGCCTCGACAGTGGCCTGCCCCACCCCTGGAACCTCTCATCCCCTCGAAGTCACCTCAGCCTAGTCCCAGAAGCCATTTTCCTCGTCCCTCTAGGACACTATTCAAGGCCCCAATGAAGCCTCTTTCTCCCGAAGCTCCATAGCCCTTTGCTCAGGCACTAGCCGCCGTCTTCCAGCTCATAGACTTCTCAAACAGTCCCTTTAACATTCGTACCCTCAGCCTTAGCGCTCGGCCCCGGCCTCTGCATCGGCCCAGCCTCACCGGGTTAGTCCATGAATTTAAACTGTCTAGACTTTTCAAAACATCTCCAGACACTCTGGTCACGTCCTACTCTAACCCAGCTTCCAAGCAATCACAAACACCGTCAGTGTTCCCTCTCGTGCGCTCACTTCCTGTACTGATACCAAAGACGCCTTTCTTCCGCCATTTCTCCTTTCCACCCCCCCACCCATTTCCCATCTACCCATCTTTTGCCACAAAAAAAAAGCCAGCAGCAGTGAAGAGCAACAGCGGAAATCTTTGTTTAGCTGGTTGGATCTCCAGCCACGGCAGACCCTATCATAGGAGGGAAGAGAAGTGTTCCACTGTTCCTACGCCAACTCCTGTACAAGCACCGCAAGTCCCACCAGAGGACGCAAGGGAAGATGTGTTTCTATGCCCCCACGCCACGCCACTGATCTAGCGCGGTAACGGGCGGTTCACAAGAGTTAACGCATCACCTCGTCTTTATAGTATATGTTGATGTGCTCCTCCATTCACCCTCTTACGGACCCACATTTCTCACTTCCACTGCTCGCTTGTTTCCAGCCAACTCCCTGCCACAGATGATGTGCCCACTCCAATGATGAAAACAAAACACGTCTTCCGCAAGAGTCACATCCCGAGCTCTTGGGTTATCACCATGCCTCACTCCTTCGTCAGGTGCGCACAGGTTATACCTACAAGGAATCGTCAAGAGCCCCTGCTATCATCGTCCTCCCGCCAGCCTTCCGTGTCCCCCATATAACTACTAGACAGGGGGAGGACGCGCCCATGGGGTCCCTCCACTAATTTGGTGTGGTAGCCGAGAGGGGGGGGGGAAGACGGCTGGTCAATACTGCGGCTTCTCCTGCCTTCCTACGACGACCCTCCGTCTATGACCGCCGCCAGGCCTACTACAGTTAGTGGACCACCAGACTACCTACCTTCTTCAGAAAACATTTACCACACTAATTCACGCTCCTCCTATTTTGATATACTCTTATCTTTGATATACCTTCGATGAGTTTCCAGAGTTTTTCTACTCCCGAAGCCCGGCTTTCAAGAGTAGAAAAGCCACACTTTCGAAAATTTTGGCAGATCTGAAAGACTAAAAGATCTTACTGTATTGTACATCAATGTAAGGTGCCCCGTGGCCTGGTGGCTGAAGCTCTCGCTTCACACGGCGAGGGTAGAAACATTGGGCGTTTCTTTACACCTGTTGTCTATGTTCTCCATCAGTAAAATGGGTACCTGGGTGTCAGTGAACTGGTGTGGGTCGCATCCTGGGACAAAACTAACCTAATTTGCCCGAAATGCTCTGCATAACAAGCGGCTTTCTACATAATAGTATATCATTGATGTCAGCTAGGACTGTACACTTTGTACATGTACTTGTAGTAAATGAAGATATTATTATTATTAACGTTGATATACTTAAGGAATATTCTAAGATCTCTCAGTCTTTCCTACCTGCCAAAATTATAATTCTTCAGAGCTCAGTTCCCTAAGAAACGCTTTCAGCCGTGCGGTATCGAATACCTTGTTTAGAGATATGCGTTAGAGTTAATATTCACAAAAGTAAATCCCGTACGGTCCTCAGTGGACAGTAGACCCCTGGTGCTCACACCGCCGTCAGGAGATGTTTGCCACATGGGGAGGGGGTAAGATCAATGGGCGTGAGTGGGAGTGTCTGCACTGGCCGCGCCATTCCTGACCTTTTCCCGGGTCTTGGGAAGGCATGAAGGCTGAGAGTCCCTCACCACTCTTGGCATGAAGGCTGGGAGTCCCTCACCACTCTTGGCATGAAGGCTGGGAGTCCCTCACCAGTCTTGGCATGAAGGCTGAGAGTCCCTCACCAGTCTTGGCATGAAGGCTGAGAGTCCCTCACCACTCTTGGCATGAAGGCTGAGAGTCCCTCACCACTCTTGGCATGAAGGCTGAGAGTCCCTCACCAGTCTTGGCATGAAGGCTGAGAGTCCCTCACCACTCTTGGCATGAAGGCTGAGAGTCCCTCACCACTCTTGGCATGAAGGCTGAGAGTCCCTCATCACTCTTGGCATCACCACTCTTGGCATGAAGGCTGAGAGTCCCTCATCACTCTTGGCATGAAGGCTGTCCCTCAAGGCTGCTGAGAGTCCCTCACCACTCTTGGCATGAAGGCTGAGAGTCACCACTCTTGGCATCATCACTCTTGGCATGAAGGCTGAGAGTCCCTCATCACTCTTGGCATGAAGGCTGAGAGTCCCTCACCACTCTTGGCATGAAGGCTGAGAGTCCCTCACCACTCTTGGCATGAAGGCTGAGAGTCCCTCACCACTCTTGGCATGAAGGCTGAGAGTCCCTCACCACTCTTGGCATGAAGGCTGAGAGTCCCTCACCACTCTTGGCATGCCCTTATTACTCTTGACATGAAGGCTGGGTGTCCCTCACCACTCTTGGCATAAAGGCTGGGAGTTCCTCACCACTCTTGGCATGAAGGCTGAGAGTCCCTCACCACTCTTGGCATGCCCTTATTACTCTTGGCATGAAGGCTGGGAGTCCCTCACCACTCTTGGCATAAAGTCTGGGAGTCCCTCACCACTCTTGGCATGAAGGCTGAGAGTCCCTCACCACTCTTGGCATGCCCTTATTACTCTTGGCATGAAGGCTGAGAGTCCCTCACCACTCTTGGCATAAAGGCTGGGAGTCCCTCACCATTCTTGGCATGCCCTTATTACTCTTGGCATGAAGGCTGTTTCCCCCACATGACTCTTGGCATGAAGACTGAGCCCCATACTATTGGCATGAAGGTTGTGCGCCCTCTTCACCACTCTTGGCATGAAGGCCTTGCCCCCCACCCCTTCTCCAACCCTTGGCATGCCTCACGTCATTACCCAGCAGGATCCATTAAGTCATTACCTCCTCCCGTGCTTGTCTGAACCTTGAGAGTAATAACTGCTTCGTGCTGTTTCTAACGCTAATCTTGGCACCGATAAAGTAACCCAGGCGTCTAGTGTTATGCTCCGCCTTTGAAATTCACTTCTATATCACCGTTATATTTGGGGCCGTTATCATCGATGTTGTGAAATAGTTGCGACATTTTTAGCAGGTGTGGGTACTGCTGCTGCTCTGCTGCTGCTGCTGCTGCTGCTGCTGCTGCTCTACTGCTGCTGCTGCTCTGCTGCTGCTGCTGCTCTGCTGCTGCTGCTGCTGCTGCTGCTCTGCTGCTGGTGCTGCTCCCTCGTGGTGGCTGCTGGTACCATGGTGACGCTTAGTGGAACTCGTGACCTGGGGTCTTAGCTTCGACTTTACATGAATACCTGGCATTTGGGTCAGCTTGGGATGTGCTGGTAAGTGCCGGTTCCTGTCTTTCCTCTTCTAGCCTCGTGCTTCGTCTCTTCCAGCCCCATGCCTCGCCTCTTCCAGCCCCTGCTTCGTCTCTCCCAGCCTCCTGCCTCGCCACTTCCAGCCATAGATATTACCACGCATCCTGCTGGGGGGGGGGGGAAGGATGGGGGCTATCCTATCCACCTATCCTCAGGGAGGCCACCCCTCTACCTTTCTTCAGCCAGCATGCCATCTACCATCCCATTATACCTATGCACCCCAAATAATTACGACAGACCAGTGACAAAGTGCTTCCATCTTCTCTGTCTGGTATACAGCCATGATGACGTTGATCTGTTTCTCTGTGAGTTTTAAAACGTCGTTCAGGTAAGTTGGCAGGAGCTTCCTTCCCTAATCCTCAAGTTATTCCCATTACATTTCACTCTCCTTCGTGTTTGCACTTCTTCATTTTTTCTCTTTGCCTTTTTTCACAGCGTTAATCCTTTTCTCGCTTTTTCCTTCTTCCATTCTAACCTCTTCCACTTTTTTTTTTTTTTTTGCAAACTTTGAGTACCCGTGTTCTATTTTATTTTGAATTATCTATTTATCCGTTATTTTCCAATTTGAATTATCCATGTGCCCGTTATTTTCCAATTTGAATTATCCATATGCCCGTTATTTTCCAATTTGAATTATCCATGTGCCCGTTATTTTCCAATTTGAATTATCAATGTGCCCGTTATTATCCAATTTGAATTATCCATGTGCCCGTTATTTTCCAATTTGAATTAATTATGTACCCGTTATTTTCCAATTATCTGTGTTTATTTGCCACTGTCTTTGTCTTATACTTACACGAAGGAAACACACGCCTTGGAACAAAGTTCTTACTGGGTCATGTATCGTGTGTGGAGCGGCACGCTGTCCTAACAGCACCTTGCTCTGCAACGGCTTTTTTCTCGCTGGTATCGGTGGGTAGTACGGCATTTGAACCTTACTGATACCTTCCTTCGTTATCTCTGTCTTCTGATGAGTGTTGTCTGTGTGTTGCAGGTTCAGTGTTCTTCAGATAAACAGTGCTGCAGGTTCGGTGTTCTTTACACAGTTTTGCAGGTTCAGTGTTCTTCAGACACAGTGTTGCAGGTTCAGTGTTATTCAGACACAGTGTTGCAGGTTCAGTGTTCTTCAGTGCTGCAGGTTGTGTTCTTCAGACACAGTGTTGCAGGTTCAGTGTTCATCACAGTGTTGCAGGTTGTGTTCTTCAGACACAGTGTTGCAGGTTCAGTGTTCTTCAGACACAGTGTTGCAGGTTCAGTGTTCTTCAGACACAGTGTTGCAGGTTCAGTGTTCTTCAGACACAGTGTTGCAGGTTCAGTGTTCTTCAGTGTTGCAGGTTCAGTGTTCTTCAGACACAGTGTTGCAGGTTCAGTGTTCTTCAGACACAGTGTTGCAGGTTCAGTGTTTTTCACAGTGTTGCAGGTTCAGTGTTCTTCAGTGTTGCAGGTTCAGTGTTCTTCAGACACAGTGTTGCAGGTTCAGGGTTCTTCAGACACAGTGATGCGGGTTCAGTGTTCTTCAGCCACAGTGTTGCGGGTTCAAGTGTTCTTCAGACACAGTGTTGCGGGCTCAGTGTTCTTCAGTGTTGCAGGTTCAGTGTTCTTCAGTGTTGCAGGTTCAGTGTTCTTCAGTGTTGCAGGTTCAGTATTCTTCAGACACAGTGTTGCAGGTTCAGTGTTCTTCAGACACAGTGTTGCAGGTTCAGTGTTCTTCAGACACAGTGTTACGGGTTCAGTGTTCTTCAGTGTTGCAGGTTCAGTGTTCTTCAGACACACAGTGTTGCAGGTTCGGTGTTCTTCACAGTGTTGCAGGTTCAGTGTTCTTCACAGTGTTGCAGGTTCAGTGTTCTTCACAGTGTTGCAGGTTCAGTGCTCTTCAGACACACAGTGTTGCAGGTTCAGTGTTCTTCACAGTGTTGCAGGTTCAGTGCTCTTCAGACACACAGTGTTGCGGGTTCGGTGTTCTTCACAGTGTTGCAGGTTCAGTGTTCTTCACAGTGTTGCAGGTTTAGTGTTCTTCAGACACACAGTGTTGCAACATAAGTTCCGTGATTCCTCACATTACTGTCAGCGTTTTTTCTTAAACAAATCTGTTTGCTAAATGTTCTTTCACTCGGTTTATTGTGTATTATTGTTCTGTTCTTTCTTCTTCTCCTCATCTCAATCATTTGCTGTTATCGTTACTGTTGTTATTGCTGCTACTGTGCTTCCGTTACTGCTGTTGTTGCTGCTACTGTGCTTCCATTACTGTTGTTGCTGCTACTGTGCTTCCGTTACTGCTGTTGTTGCTGCTACTGTGCTTCCGTTACTGCTGTTGTTGCTGCTACTGTGCTTCTGTTACTGCTGTTGTTGCTGCTACTGTGCTTCCGTTACTGCTGTTGTTGCTGCTACTGTGCTTCTGTTACTGCTGTTGTTGCTGCTACTGTGCTTCTGTTACTGCTGTTGTTGCTGCTACTGTGCTTCCGTTACTGCTGTTGTTGCTGCTCCTGTGCTTCTGTTACTGCTGTTGTTGCTGCTACTGTGCTTCTGTTACTGCTGTTGTTGCTGCTACTGTGTTTCCGTTACTGCTGTTGTTGCTGCTACTGTGCTTCTGTTACTGCTGTTGTTGCTGCTACTGTGCTTCTGTTACTGCTGTTGTTGCTGCTACTGTGCTTCTGTTACTGCTGCTACTGTGCTTCTGTTACTGCTGTTATTGCTGCTACTGTGCTTCTGTTACTGCTGTTGTTGCTGCTACTATGTTTCCGTTACTGCTGTTGTTGCTGCTACTGTGCTTCTGTTACTGCTGTTGTTGCTGCTACTGTGCTTCTGTTACTGCTGTTGTTGCTGCTACTGTGCTTCTGTTACTGCTGTTGTTGCTGCTACTGTGTTTCTGTTACTGCTGCTACTGTGCTTCTGTTACTGCTCTTGTTGCTGCTACTGTGCTTCCGTTACTGCTGTTGTTGCTGCTACTATGTTTCCGTTACTGCTGTTGTTGCTGCTACTGTGCTTCTGTTACTGCTGTTGTTGCTGCTACTGTGCTTCTGTTACTGCTGTTGTTGCTGCTACTGTGTTTCTGTTACTGCTGCTACTGTGCTTCTGTTACTGCTACTGTGCTTCCGTTACTGCTGCTTTGCCTTGGTTTATCTTCGCCTTCATTCCTCTTTATTCTTTTTTGGTCTTTTTCATTTCCTCTACTCCGCATTCTCTCTCTCTCTCTCTCTCTCTCTCTCTCTTTCTCTCACCCCGCCACGGTTACCTCATCCAGTTTTTCCCCTTCCTATTCTCCCGTTATTGTGCGTCCCCTTTCGCCTCTCATTCACTCCCCTCCACCCCCTCCCTCTTCTACTCCTGTCCCCCCTTTTCATCCTGTCTCTCTCTACACTTCCCGTTTCTTCCTCTATTGTCCACCGGACCTTCACCGCCCATCTGAACGGCCCAGGATCTGATGAACGATCCATGGTTGGCGAACGGTTCAAGGGTTGGGGAACAGCTCTGGGACTGGTGAACGACCCAGGGAAGGCCTCCAACTACCGATACTTCCACCTGACTACCCACAACCACAATCCTAACAACTACCCACATTCACAACCACTAACACCTCATCCATCACCCCTGCCTACCTGGAAGTAGTTCCGGGGGTCAGCGCCCCCATGGCCCGGTACTCGACCAGGGCTTCCGGTGGATCAGGGCCTGATCAACCAGGCTGTTACTGTTGGCCGCACGCACTCCAACGTTAAAACGACAGCCCGGCTGATCAGGCACTGACTTTAGGTATGTCCAGCTCCCTCTTGAAGACAGCCAAGCGTCTATTGGTAATTCTCCTTATATATGATGGGAAGTTGCTGAACAGTCTTGGGCGCCGGACACTTATTGTCTTGTCTCTTATGTACTCATGACGCCCCTATTTTTCACTGGGGATATGTTGCATCGTCTGCCGAGTCTTTTACTTTCATAGGGAGTGATTTCTATGTGCAGATTTGGGGCCAGTTCCTCTAAGCAGTATTTCAGCCTAGAGAGAACAAGCGACTTAAAGAGGCACGACATTCTTTGTTTCAAAAGTTCTCATTATCCATCGCAGATGTGATAGTGACACTGCTGTGATCCTTGAAGGTGAGATCCTCTGACATTATCGCTCAAGTCCTTCATATTGATTTTTGGCTTCCCTTCGTGTTCCCCTACCGCCGCCCTCCCCCTTCCCTTACCCTTCCCTCCTCCACTTCGTGTTCCCCTACTTCCACTCTCCCCTTCCCAACCACCACAATCCCCTCCCCCCTTCCCCTCTACCCATAATTAACTTCACTATTATACATATACCAAGAAGAGGATAAAGGGGAAGGGGGAGACTGGAAATAGGGGGAACGATACATAAGGGGATGGAGAAAAGGGTGAAGGAACAAATGTAAGGAGTAGGGGGAGAGACGAGAGGTCGCTGAAAAGAGGGAGAGGGAAAGCAAGAAAGAAAAGGGCGAAGGAAGAACTGTAAGGAGTTGAGGTGAGACGAGAGGCCGCTGAAAAGAGGAGGGAAGGAAGAAAAGGGGTGAAGAAAGGGGCTCGGGTAAGCAAGTTTATCGAGCGCTAATGTATGTTTCTCAGTACATAAAGAGACAGGGAATATTCACGCCACATCGAGGTAAGCAACGAGTGTGTACATTAGCAGTAATGTCCACTATATCTTCGCTCCCACGGACTCTCCTCGCATGCTACGTAAACCACGACACGACCAGCCATGCTCGTGTCTCCGAAGGGACAACGAAAGCGTCTGGTGCAAGAAACAACCACGAACCACAATACGACCAGCCATGCTCGTGTCTCCGAAGGGACAACGGAAGCGTCTGGTGCAAGAAACAACCACGAACCACAATACGACCAGCCATGCTCGTGTCTCCGAAGGGACAACGGAAGCGTCTGGTGCAAGAAACAACCACGAACCACAATACGACCAGCCATGCTCGTGTTTCCGAAGGGACAACGACAGTGGCTGGTGCTTGATGGGATAGCCTCACGGGTCGCTGTTTAGTCTACGAAGTGACACAACGACGCATCCAAATGTGACATTAGCCGAGAACCACGAAGGTACAAGTTCGATCTTCGACGAACCTTTATCTTTGATATACCTTTGACGGGTTTCGAGTCTCTCTACTCCCGGAGCCCGGCCATGGACCAGGCTCGAAGGACAAGGATATAGTAACGAAGAACCAGGACACAGTAAACGAAGAACCAGGATACAGTAACGAAGAACCAGGACACAGTAAACGAAGAAACAAGACACAGTAACGAAGAACGAGGACACAGTAACGAAATCCCCGCAGGTAGCGGAGACGCACACCATCGATCTCTCACTAACACCGTCTGCAGCGCTCAAGGAGAGAATTTTTTTTTATCGACGAGTTAAGTACACTCCAGGGCTACTGCACTGTCAGGGTTACCTCAAGGTACTAGGGAACGTTTACGGGTCTTTGTCTAGAGTGGAGTTGTCTACATGTCAAGCGTACTAATGTACACCTTCGTAAGAGGATCACGTAACGAGTCTCGGGTATTTGAATGTCTTGTAGAGGAACGGGTGTGGGTCATTGGACTTAACGGGATCACAGCGACTCATAATTCCACTTATATTCAGTTGATTCAATGGTAAAAGAGGTATATGCAGCCAAAAGATCAGTAATGGTACGATGTCTTTGATGGGTTACCAGTGTTTTTTCTGCTGCCGAGGCCCAGTTCAGGGCCAGGCTGGTCAACCATGTTGTTGCTGCTAGCGGCAGCATATCCATTCTATTGTGTTACAGTGTCCGACAAAGTGCACCGGCTTAACAAAGCTCCTGGAGAGCGAAACGTTGCCACAATAAAAGCGACGCATTAGTTGTGCATGTGTCGATGAAGTACTTGTCAATAAGGCTGTTGGTACTAGTAACAAGCAGTACAAAGGCAGGGATCACAGCCCGGCTGATCAGGGGCCGGAAGAACTTAGTTGACACTAAATATACAAAATTAATTTTGGCTGATTACTAAAAGCATTTAGGTTACAAAAATATGATAGGACTTCAAGAGGGAATTGGATAAATTCCTCAAGTTACTTCTTGATCAGCCGGGCTGTGGTTCGTACACCGGACTTCGTGTGACCAGCAGTAACATCCTGGATGGAAGGCTTAAAAGAGTAACGTGTGATGTGTTTTTTCATGGGTATTGCTGTGTTGGCTGCTTGTGTAATGGTATCCAGTATGAAATCAAATCTATCAAGAGATAGATTTATTGTTATCTGGAGTGAGTTCCGGGGGTCAACGCCCCCGCGGCCCGGTCTGTGACCAGGCCTCCTTAGGTCAGTGTCCCAGGATGCGACCCACACCAGTCGACTAACACCCAGGTACCCATTTTACTGATGGGGAACATAGACAACAGGTTGAAAGAAACACGTCCAATGTTTCTACTCTGGCTGGGAATCGAACCCAGGCCCTCACCGTGTGAAGCGAGAGCGTTAACCACCAGGCCACCAGAGCCTTGATCCATCAGGGAAGGGGGCTTGGTCTTAGAACTGGCAGCGGGAGCGTTGACCCCGAAAACATCATTCATGTAGGACTGTAGGACCAAGGAAATTCTCATGCCTGGGCCATGGCTGCGGGAACAGAAAGACTCTCGGAACTCATGAACGGTATGGTAAAGGTTGTAATAATATCTCCACACCACGAGACGAGGGTATTCAGTGACAAGTAAAGATACTGAGGCAGACATTGGTCATTGCACAAGCGAAGGTAACAATTCATGCACAGGCCCAGGAAATGTTCATGACGTCCATTGACCAGAGTCAAGCAGACACCTAAATACAGCAGTGACCCTTGCATATTCTATCGATGACTAAAGGGGAAGTGGCAAACCAGAGAGTAAAGGAGAAGTGGCAGAGCGGCGAGTAAAGGGGAGGTGGTACAGCGGCAAATCAAGGAGAAATGGCAGAACAGGTGGTAGAGATAAGGTTAGGAATAGGCATGTGGAGTTAATTGTAGAAGAGAAGAGAGTGGCGAGGAGTCTTCAGTGAAGAAGTGCAAACTGAAGGGACTACACTGACCCAGTGTACCGGTCGTCCTTGTGCACTGCTGCTGCTGCTCAACCATCCAGGGAGATATTACCCTCCATTCAAATGAATTTTAAATGGAAGCCTTCTATACTGCTTACACTCTGGCAGCGCTGCTGATGTTATCTTTGCCTTATACCCGCATAAGATGACAGGTAAATCTCACAAACTTCTAAATGCATCACTATACACATACACACCATTACTTTCTTATGTACTTCTTAATAGTTCTTAATTCTGAAATATCTTCTGTCCAGCCTTGGATGCCTGACCTGAGACTTGGCCCTGTGAAACATAATCACCGGATCCACTAACAGATAACAGTTACTTGTACTTATCACGTGGTGATTCACCCTCGGAGCACCTAGTTACCTTCCCTACCTTCTCTCTACCTTCACTGGGTCGAATGACTTAGAGGTAGAAGTGTAATAAGAGCCTAAACTACTACTACATTACCTTAATTTTTTTTAAAGGGTGAAACGGTAAGCCAGCGAAGGCCTCGGTCAGATGACCAAAAGCTCTCCAGCTGCTGGTCATCATATGACTAAGACTCGCGTCAGGAAACACTTGTTCTGTTTCCTGACAAACCTTACCTAGGCTCCTAAACTAGGTACAATTACGGGTCTACCTGGAGGGCGTTCCGGGGGTCAACGCCCCCGCAGCCCAGTCCATGACCAGGCCTCCCGGTGGATCAGGGCCTGATCAATCAGGCTGTTACTGCTGGCCGTAGTACGTAGTCCAACGTGCGAACCACAGTCCGGCTGATCGGGAATTGACTAAGTATCTGTCCAGCTCCCTCTGGAAGGCAGCCAGGTGTCTAGTGGTAATTCCCCTTATGCCTGGTGGGAGGCTGTTGAACAGTCTTGGGCCCCGGACACTTATTGTATTTCAGTTTGCTCATGGCGCCCCGACTTTTCATTGGGAGTATGTTGCACCGTCTGCCCAGTCTTTTTGTTTCTGTTGCGCCATTGGTCACATTGTTGCCTACGGTGCCTCTGCATCCTGGGAGCGAGCTTGCCCTTTGATATATATACCTTTGATGAGTTCCCAGAGTCTTTCTAATCCCAGAGTCCGGCCTTGGGCCAGGCTTGTCCCCGTGTCTAGCTACCCAAGAGTAAGAGATTCCTTTTGCACCCTGGGGATGACGCAAGGGGCACTACACGTCCAGATGAAGGAGCATACCTTTACCTTTGATGAGTTTCGAGAGTCTTTCTACTCCCAGAGCCATCGGCCAGGCTCATCAGTGATGAATATGTGAAGCTCACCGATTTGTACGCGCTACTCTGTGTTGGCATGGGTCGAGTTCTGGCCCTTGGTCAATCCTCTTAGGTTTCGTCGGCCGACATTACTGGTTCCCGACCTCTTGAGGCCTAATTATATTTACTCTCAAAAAATGTGTACGATTATGACTTCGCCCCAAATACCCCCCGTGAAAAAGGGTGATCCTGAAACTGGAACCCTCAGGCATTATCAGGTTAGTCCTTCACTCTACTGAGCACTTCCAGTGAGTTGTATACTCCATTTCAGCTTTTGTTCTCGATATTTCCATCTACCCGGAGGTCGTTCCGGGGGGTCAATGCCCCTGAGGCCCAGTCATTGACCAGGCCTCCCTGTGGATACTCGTCCTCAGTGAACATCACACTGTTGTCAGTGGCCCACTGCAAAAAACTGTTTATATTAACTTTGGGATTTGTGATGCGCTCAATGGTTGCAACGATCTGCATCAGGTGTTTTTCATGATGGATAAACCACCATAACTTCACCTCACAGTGCACAGCTAAGAATTCTGAATAAGTCTGCCGACTCACCAAACGGAGGCTTCGAACCCATGGCAAGACAATTCTAAAACTTGCCTGCCCTGGATTCGAACCCTCCATTCAGAGTCGTTTACAATCGTGTCATTACGATTTCGCGAGACAATCTGTCGTTCTATGTGGACTAATCCTGTCTTCCTCTCCTTACATCCCTGCTTATTCATCAATCAAGTTCCGCCTGTCCACGGTTCATCCTGCACATCTTTACAGCGTCAAGCTGTAAAACATTTTTGAATCCACAATTTACAATCTCATTGAGAAATGATTACTATTTATGAAATGTTAATAATGCATAGCTTAATGCATCCTGCTTATGAAACTCACTGGTAATTTCAATGTAGTGGTAAACTGTCGCGACGTGGGCCCTCGAGAGGTGATATACACCAGGAAAGACACAGAATAAAAACTAAAATAAACTCAGTGATAAGCAGGGGCACAATGGGAACAATAAGAAAACGCTACATCAGCATCCGTGGTCCCAGTTTTGTTTTTTAAACATCTTACCAGAAGATACCAGAAGCACTGCTGGAACTAGTGTAGAAGTCTGCAAGAGGAAACTGGACAAGTACCTCCGCGGAGTGCCAGAGCAATCAGGATATGATGGATATGTGGGCCAGTAGGCAGCCAGCAGCAACAGCCTGGTTGCCCAGGCAAGCACCAGACAATTTTGGCCCAGGGTCGGGCAGCAAGAGAAGGAAAACTCTGGAAATCCATCAAAGATAAAGGTATAGGAATGGGATCACTATTATCAATGTTATTCTAGATATATCAACGTTCTTGGATGGCGTAAAACTGATAAGACAACGAGATAAAGATTGCCATGATAACCACAATCAGTCACTGAACACCTCAGATCCACTAAGATAAAAACATAACAGTTTCAAGATGGAAAAATAAACACAAATGTTTTGCTCACACAGTGAGCTTGATCAAGTCACAAACAGGTAGATCTGTTTGTGACTTGATAAAGTCCACTGTGTGGGCGAAAGGTTGCCAATAAAGGATCACATTATCCTGCATTTATGTTTATTTTTCAATCGTGTCGATATTTTATACCATTTATCTGCACAGTTTCAAAAGTTGATATAGCGGCACTACAGAAGCCAGAAATTAGTAAAAGAAAAAAAAATCGATAAGACTTAAAAGGAGGGACGAGAAGCTGTGAATCGACCCCTACAAAAATAACTGGAGTGCAAGAGGTGTTAGGAAGGTGCATTATATTAAGGAAACATAGAAGGTACTCGCGAGACAGTAATAACCAGTCCACGGTTAAAAAAAAAAACATAACAGAAATGATAGAACGAAATTAAGTGATCCAAGAGAGAGTTAATAACGAGGGTGAACCACACCCACCTTGGCTCACTCCTTATACCTGGAGGTTACCTGGAGGTTATTCCGGGGATCAACGCCCCCGCGGCCCGGTCCATGACCAGGCCTCCCGATGGATCAGGGCCTGTTCAACTAGGCTGTTACTGGAAATATGAACGGTCCAGGCTAACACCAGACGAGCCGGGCTTCCAGAGCAGTAAGACTCTCGAAACTCATCAAAGGTATATCAAAGGTGTATAAACGGTCATTGCATGGGCACAGTGTATGTTTGGCCCCCTCCCCTAGGTTCAGTTATCACGTGGTTAACCTACCTACCTGGAGTCTACCTAGAAGGTATTCCGGGGGGTCAACGCCCCCGGAATGGTATACTATACCTACAAGGTGAAGAATTAAACACACGTGCAACATCTGGGTATCTTTACTGAAGATGTTTCGCCAACCAGTGGCTTTATCAATACAAATTCAAGGACATAAGTGAATGACAGTAGAACTATATACAAAAGGTGAGGTAATTAGTCCCTGAGTTAGTGAAGAGCATCGTAGACTTTTACACAACAAGACGGGTAGCAAACAGCATCTGCTGACATTATCTTTAAAACTCTACTAGTGCTGCCTCTTCTGTACTCGACCTAAGAAGTCTACCGTGCAGGTGAAACGTTTCGGAATAAAGATACCTAACTGTTGAATATATGTCTTACTTACTAACTTGTCGGCATTGTATACCATCACCATACTGACCGTCATCATACCGGTAGGAGACTTGGACCTGCCTCGCATGGGCCAATGGGCCTGCTGCAGTGTTCCTTCGTTCTTATGTTCTTAACATCACTGTATCTGATATCTTTCATTAGCAAAAAATATCAGAAACACGACTCAAACAAATTTTCAAGAAGGAACTGGAAAAGTATCTTCACCAGGTGCCAGATCAACCAGGCTGTGATGGATATGTAGGTCTGCAGGCAACAGCCTGGTTGACCAGGCAAACACCAGACGAGCCTGGCCCATGACCGGGCTCCGGGAGTACAAAGCTGGAACGCACACCACAGTGACATAGGCGAGATAAAGTCAGTCGACCAAATGAAATCGCTAGTCCACAAATGGCTCCAACTTCACCCTTTACAACAAGGGGGGGGTTGGCCTGTATGTCAGAGTCCCTTATCTGCACGAAGTTGCTGAACACCACAAATGAGGTAGTTGAAGTTCTATCAATAAAGATCGAGAACCAAAACCTAGTCATTGTGGTTGTATACAAGCCACCAGATGCAACCTCACAACAGTTCAAGGAACAGCTACTGAAAATTGATTACTGTTTGGAAAACCTTCCAGCTCCATCCCCAAACATCTTACTGCTTGGTGATTTCAACCTAAGGCATACAAAATGGAAGAATGTAGCAAATAATGTTATAGCTGAAACAATCCCCGGAGGTAGCGCAGATGAAAGGTCACACACACATGAGCTACTAAGTCTCTGTGAAAAACACACCTTAAGCCAGCAGATAGTGGAGCCAACAAGACTAGAAAACACACTTGACCTTATCTTCACAAATAATGAGGACCTGATAAGAGACATAAGAATATCAAAAACAACTAATTCCGATCACAATCTAATCGAAGTCCAGACGTACATGCATAGGGGTCCTGATCAGCAGAATGCATGTACCTGTGAAGGTGTCTTCACAAAATACAACTTCAACAACAAGAACATCAACTGGGACCAGGTAAACCATGTCCTAAACGAAACATGTTGGGAAGATGTCTTAAATGACATGGATCCAAACCAGTGCCTTGAAAGGATCAACTTCCTGGTAGCCGAAGCATGTTCTAGGCATATTCCCCTAAGAAAGAAGAAGAGCAGGAGTAAACTGGAGAGAAAAAGACGCTCCCTCTACAGAAGACGACGAAGAGTCACTGAGCTCCTCAGGAGTGCTAGAATATCTGATACACGAAAGGAGGCGCTGACCAGGGAAGTGGAAACTATCGAACTTAAGCTAAATGACTCTTACAGGAACCAGGAGAGGCAGGAGGAGCTTAAAGCTATTAGTGAAATTGAAAGAAATTCAAAATATTTCTTTTCATATGCCAAAAACAAGGCAAATACCACATCTAGTATCGGGCCCTTACTCAGACAGGATGGGACTTACACAGATGACAACAAGGAAATGAGTGAAATATTGAAATCTCAGTACGACTCTGTGTTTAGTGAACCACTAATCGGTCTGAGGATCGACGACCCAAATGATTTCTTCATGAATGAGCCTCAAAACTCCATAAATGTATGCCAGATTTCCGACATTACCCTAACTCCGATAGATTTCGAAAAAGCCATTGACAACATGCCTATGCACTCAGCCCCGGGCCCAGACTCGTGGAACTCTGTTTTCATTAAGAACTGCAAGAAACCCCTTTCGTGTGCCCTAAGTACACTATGGAGGAGGAGCTTGGACATGGGTGAAATTCCACAGTCACTTAAAACAACGGATATAGCCCCACTCCATAAAGGTGGCAGCAAAGCATTAGCTAAGAACTATAGACCAATAGCTCTGACGTCCCACATCATAAAAATCTTTGAAAGAGTGCTAAGAAGCAGGATTGCAAATCACCTGGATTCCCAAAATCTGCACAATCCAGGGCAACATGGGTTCAAGGCAGGTCGCTCCTGCCTCTCACAACTACTGGATCACTATGACATGGCCTTCTATGCACTGGAAGAAAATCAGAATGCAGATGTAATATACACAGACTTTGCAAAAGCATTTGACAAATGCGATCATGGCGTAATAGCCCATAAAATACGTGCTAAAGGAATAACTGGGAAAGTGGGGAGATGGATCTTCAACTTCCTAACAAACAGAACACAAAGAGTAGTGGTCAACAGAGTTAAATCGGAGGCTGCCATAGTGAAGAGCTCTGTTCCACAAGGCACAGTACTCGCCCCCATCTTATTCCTTATCCTCATATCAGACATAGACAGAGATATACACCACAGCACCGTATCATCCTTTGCGGATGATAATAGGATCTGCATGAGGCTGTCATCTGCTGAGGACGCGGTTAACCTCCAAGAAGATATAAACAAAGATTTCCAGCGGGCAACGGTAAACAATATGATGTTCAATGAGGACAAATTCCAACTACTCCGTTATGGAAAACTGGAGGAGATAATAACTAGTACAGAGTATACTACTGACTCCGGCCATACAATAGAGCGGAAAAATAATGTAAGGGATCTGGGAGTAGTAATGTCTGAGAATCTCACTTTCAAGGATCACAACAGTGCTACGATCGCACGTGCAAAGAAAATGATAGGATGGATAATGAGAACTTTCAAAACGAGAGATGCCAAGCCAATGATGATCCTTTTCAAATCACTTGTTCTCTCTAGGCTGGAATACTGCTGTACATTAACATCTCCATTCAAAGCAGGTGAAATCGCAGATCTAGAGAGTGTACAGAGATCCTTTACTGCACGTATAAGTTCTGTCAAGCACCTTAACTACTGGGAACGCTTGGAAGCACTTGACTTGTACTCGTTGGAAGGCAGGAGGGAGAGATATATCATAATATACACTTGGAAAATCTTGGAAGGAATGGTCCCAAATCTGCACACAGAAATCACTCCCTACGAAAGTAAAAGACTGGGCAGGCGATGCAAAATGCCCCCAATAAAAAGTAGGGGCGCCATTGGTACACTAAGGGAAAACACCATAAGTGTCCGGGGCCCAAGACTGTTCAATAGCCTCCCATCAAGCATTAGGGGAATTGCCAATAAACCCCTGGCTGCCTTCAAGAGAGAGCTGGACAGATACCTAAAGTCAGTGCCGGATCAGCCGGGCTGTGGCTCGTACGTTGGACTGCGTGCGGCCAGCAGTAACAGCCTAGTTGATCAGGCCCTGATCCATCGGGAGGCCTGGTCATGGACCGGGCCGCTTGTAAATAAAGTTAGGAACTCGGGGGCGTTGATCCCCGGAATAACCTCCAGGTTAGTTTCGGTCTTTCTCCTATGTGCGGGTTATTTGTGTAAATAAAAAAAAAACACTAATCAGAAGACCTGGTCTGGGAGCGAGAAGCGGGGGCGATGACCCCCGGAAATAGCATAAGAAAACGATAAAATTTCAGTCTATGCGAACCACAACAGTGTGATAAAACACGGGAAATTATTTGTAGTAATGAATGGAAAGAGGCAGCAAGGGCAGATAAAAGTAATTGGGGCATTCTGATAACTAAGAACAGGTAGGAAGGAGGAGGAGAGAACAAGAGAGGGGGGGAACATAACAGGAAATAAGAGGGTGAGAAGGCGGATGCGAGAATAAGACAGAGGGGAGGGGAAGGGGGGAGGGGAGAGAGAGAGAAAGAGAGAGTCAGGAATAAATTAAAGGATGGGAAGAACATTAGTTAAAGGAAGGGGAAAAAAGGTGGGGCACTAAATAGTGTGGATGGGATAGGAGGAAGGAAAGGGTGGAGAAGAGGCTTGGTGTATAGGGGAAAGTGGCAGTGTGAGAGGAACTAAGACACGGGATGTAGGAACCTGGAGGTTACCTGGAGGTTATTCCGGGGATCAACGCCCCCGCGGCCCGGTCCATGACCAGGCCTCCCGATGGATCAGGGCCTGATCAACTAGGCTGTTACTGCTGGCCGCACGCAGTCCAACGTACGAGCCACAGCCCGGCTGATCCGGCACTGACTTTAGGTATCTGTCCAGCTCTCTCTTGAAGGCAGCCAGGGGTTTATTGGCAATTCCCCTAATGCTTGATGGGAGGCTGTTAAACAGTTTTGGGCCCCGGACACTTATGGTGTTTTCCCTAGTGTACCAATGGCGCCCCTACTTTTTATTGGCGGCATTTTGCATCGCCTGCCCAGTCTTTTACTTTCGTAGGGAGTGATTTCTGTGTGCAGATTTGGGACCATTCCTTCCAAGATTTTCCAAGTGTAGATTATGTATATCTCTCCCTCCTGATAAATGAGAGAATAAGTGGGGAGAGTGAGAGAGGGAGATGGGGAGAGAGGGAGATGGGGAGAGAGGGAGATGGGAGAGAGAGAGAGAGAGAGAGAGAGAGAGAGAGAGAGAGAGAGAGAGAGAGAGAGAGAGAGAGAGAGAGAGAGATAGAGAGAGAGAGAGAGAGAGAGAGAAGGGGGCAGTAAAGCAAAATGGGAGAGGGAGGGTGGGAAGGAAACGGGTTGAAGAAGAAGAAGAAGAAGAAGACGAAGGAGGAGGAAGAAGATGAGGAGGAGGAGGATGTATAAATATATAATTTGTGATAGGAGGGAACCCCCTCAATCTTCACTTCTCTGTTCACCACAATCACTACCACCATCACTACCACCACCATCACTACTACCATCATCACTACCACTATCACTACCACCATAACTACTACCATCACTACCACCACCATCACTACCACCACCTTCACTACCACCACCATCACTACTACCACCATAACTACCATCACTAATACCACCATCACTACCACCACCATAACTACTACCGCCATCACTACCACCACCATAACTACTACCACCATCACTACCACCACCATCACGACCATCAATACCACCATCACTACCACCACTATCACTACTACCATCATCACTACCACCACCATTACTACCATCACTACCACCACCATAACTACTACCGCCATCACTACCACCACCATAACTACTACCACCATCACTACCATCACCATCACGACCATCAATACCACCATCACTACCACCACTATCACTACTACCATCATCACTACCACCACCATTACTACAATCACTACCACCACCATAACTACTACCACCATCACTACCACCACCATCACGACCATCAATACCACCATCACTACCACCACCACCATTACTACCACCACCTTCACTACTACCATCATCACTACCACCATAACTACTACCATCACTACCACCACCATCACTACCACCACCTTCACTACCACCACCATCACTACTACCACCATAACTACCATCACTACTACCACCATCACTACTACCACCATAACTACCATCACTACTACCACCATCTGTACCACCACCATTACTACCACCACCATCACTACCACCATCACTACCATGACCATCAATACCATCACTACCACCATCACTACTACCACCATCTGTACCACCACCATTACTACCACCACCATCACTACTACCACCATCACTACCATGACCATCAATACCATCACTACCATCACAATAACTACTACCACCATCACTACCATCACTGCTACCACCATCGCTACCACCAGCATCATTACTACCATCATCACTACTACCACCATCACTACCATCATCACTGCCACCATCACTACCACCACCATTACTACCACCATCACTACCACCACAATCACTACTACCATCACTACTACCACCATCACTACCACCCCTCCACTCGTCCTGACACCACTACTGTCACCATCACTACTACCACCATCGCTACCACCATCACTACTACCACCATCACTACCACCACCATCACTACCACCACCATCATTACCACCACCATCACTACCACCACCATCACTACTACCATCATCACTACTACCCTCATCACTACCCCCCTCCACTCGTCCTGACACCACTACCACCATCACTACTACCATCACTACCACTACCATCACTACTACCACCATCACTACTACCATCACTACTACCACAATCTCTACTACCATCATCACTACTACCACCATCACTACTACCACCATCACTACCACCACCATCACTACCACCAACACTACTACCATCACTACTACCATCATTACTACCACCACCATCACTACCACCACCATCACTACCACCACCATCACTACTACCATCACTACTACCATCATTACTACTACCATCATTACTACCACCATCACTACTACCATCATCACTACCACCCCTCCACTCGTCCTGACACCACTAATGCCATCATCACTACTACCACCATTACTACCATCACCATCACTACTACCATCACTACCACCCCTCCACTCGTCCTGACACCATCACTACCACCACCATCACTATCACCACCATCACTACTACCACCATCACTACCACCATCACTACCATCACTACTACCACCATCACTACCACCCCTCCACTCGTCCTGACACCACTACTGCCACCATCACTACTTCCATCATCACTATCACCATCATCACTACTCCCCTCCACTCGTCTTGACACCACTACTGCCACCATCACTACTACCATCACTACCACCACCAACATTACTACCACCATCACTACTACCATCACTACCACCACCATCACTACCACCATCATCACTACTACCACCATCACTACCACCCCTCCACTCCTCAGACACCACTACTACCAGTCCACCACCACCACCCCTACCAGTCCACTACTATCAGTCTACTCGTCCACTACCACCACCATCGATATCACACCTAAATTATTCCTGTGCCACTAACATTGCTGCCTAAGCAACCATCACCAAACATCTGCACATACCACAACTACCACCTCTCAACCCCTATCTACACCACAACTACCACCCCTCACAAACCCCATCTATACCACGACTACCACCCCTCAACCACCATCCATACCACAACAACCACACCTTCACAACAACTATCTACACCACAACTACCACCCCTCAGAACCACCATCCATACGACAGTTACCACCTCTCACAACCACCATCCGTACCACAACTACCACCTCTCACAACCACCATCCATACCACTACCACCCCTCACAACAACCATCCATACCACAACTACCACCTCTCACAACCACCATCCATACCACAACTACCACTCCTCACAACCACCATCCATACCACAACTACCACCCCCTCACAACCACCGCCCATACCACAACTACCACACTTGACAACTACCATAAATATCACATCTACAGTACCAGCCTTCACAACAACCACCCATACCACAACGATCGCAAGCGTGGTGATAGTGGTTGGTGAACAAACCAGGCATTATCCTCGCCCCAGTGCCACACTGACGGCAAACAGACACTCCTCCTTCCCAACATACACACAGCAGAACCTAAACAGAGCCAGGAGCCATGACTCGACCCCTGCCAACGCAACTAGGCGAGTACTGTGTGTGAGTGTGAGAATCACAAGACTGTTTATTGCAGAACCTGTGAGATACCTGTGACCAGTTCCGAGGATTTTCCTGTCTTCGCGTATCGGGATAGCTTTTTCAACCAGGCTGTTGCTGAATGAGACACGTGTGCAACACCTGGGTATCTTTAAAGACGCTTCGCCAACCAATTCACGACAGAGGTCTCGATTTGAAGATGGTGAAGGTGGAGACAGTAGGTGTCCAGCCTGTCTTACGTAGATGTCCAGCCTGTCTTACGTAGATGTCCAGCCTGTCTTACGTAGATGTCCAGCCTGTCTTACGTAGATGTCCAGCCTGTCTTACGTAGATGTCCAGCCTGTCTTACGTAGATGTCCAGCCTGTCTTACGGAGACCAGAACTGCTCCGCATGATCTTAAGGACGAGAATAGAGGAGGCAAAACATGGAGGGAGACAAGGGTGTAGAAACAAGGCTACAATGAGTGTAGAAACAAGGCTACAATGAGTGTAGAAACAAGGCCACAATGAGTGTAGAAACAAGGCTACAATGAGTGTAGAAGGCTACAATGAGTGTAGAAACAAGGCTACAATGAGTGTAGAAACAAGGCCACAATGAGTGTAGAAACAAGGCTACAATGAGTGTAGAAGGCTACAATGAGTGTAGAAACAAGGCTACAATGAGTGTAGAAACAAGGCCACAATGAGTGTAGAAACAAGGCTACAATGAGTGTAGAAACAAGGCCACAATGAGTGTAGAAACAAGGCTACAATGAGTGTAGAAACAAGGCTACAATGAGTGTAGAAACAAGGCTACAATGAGTGTAGAAACAAGGCCACAATGAGTGTAGAAACAAGGCTACAATGAGTAGAAACAAGGCTACAATGAGTGTAGAAACAAGGCTACAATGAGTGTAGAAACAAGGCCACAATGAGTGTAGAAACAAGGCTACAATGAGTGTAGAAGGCTACAATGAGTGTAGAAACAAGGCAACAATGAGTGTAGAAACAAGGCTACAATGAGTGTAGAAACAAGGCTACAATGAGTGTAGAAACAAGGCTACAATGAGTGTAGAAACAAGGCTACAATTAGTGTAGAAACAAGGCCACAATGAGTGTAGAAACAAGGCTACAATGAGTGTAGAAACAAGGCTACAATGAGTGTAGAAACAAGGCTACAATGAGTGTAGAAACAAGGCCACAATGAGTGTAGAAACAAGGCTACAATGAGTGTAGAAGGCTACAATGAGTGTAGAAACAAGGCAACAATGAGTGTAGAAACAAGGCTACAATGAGTGTAGAAGCAAGGCTACAATGAGTGTAGAAACAAGGCTACAATGAGTGTAGAAAAATGCTACAATGAGTGTAGAAACAAGGCTACAATGAGTGTAGAAACAAGGCTACAATGAGTGTAGAAACAAGGCTACAATGAGTGTAGAAACAAGGCTACAATGAGTGTAGAAGCAAAGCTACAATGAATGTAGAAACAAGGCAACAATGAGTGTAGAAACAAGGCTACAAAGAGTGTAGAAGCAAGGCTACAATGAGTGTAGAAACAAGGCTACAATGAGTGTAGAAACAAGGCTACAATGAGTGTAGAAACAAGGCTACAATGAGTGTAGAAACAAGGCTACAATGAGTGTAGAAACAAGGCTACAATGCGTGTAGAAACAAGGCCACAATGAGTGTAGAAACAAGGCTACAATGATTGTAGAAGAAAGGCTACGAGTGTAGAAACAAGGCTACAATGAGTGTAGAAACAAGGCTACAATGAGTGTAGAAGCAAGGCTACAATGAGTGTAGAAGCAAGGCCACAATGAGTGTAGAAACAAGGCTACAATGAGTGTAGAAACAAGGCTACAATGAGTGTAGAAACAAGGCTACAATGAGTGTAGAAACAAGGCTACAATGAGTGTAGAAACAAGACTACAATAAGTGTAGAAACAAGGCCACAATGACTGTAGAAACAAGGCTACAATGATTGTAGAAACAAGGCTACAATGAGTGTAGAAACAAGGCTACAATGAGTGTAGAAGCAAGGCTACAATGAGTGTAGAAACATGGCTACAATGACTGTAGAAACAAGGTTACAATGAGTGCAGAAACAAGGCTGGAATGACTGTAGAAACAAGGTTACAATGAGTGCAGAAACAAGGCTACAATGACTGTAGAAACAAGGTTACAATGAGTGCAGAAACAAGGCTGCAATGACTGTAGACACAAGGCTACAATGACTAGAAACAAGGTTACAATGAGTGTAGAAACAAGGCTACAATGAGTGTAGAAACAAGGCTACAATGACGAGAAACAAGGCTATAATCACTAGAAACAAGGCTACGATAACTAGAAACAAGGCTACAATGACTGTAGAAACAAGGCTACAATGAGTGTAGAAACAAAGCTACTATGAGTGTAGAAACAAGGCTACAATGACGAGAAACAAGACTATAATGACTAGAAACAAGGCTACAATGACTAGAAACAAGGCTGCAATGACTGTAGAAACAAGGCTACAATGAGTGTAGAAACAAGGCTACAATGACGAGAAACAAGGCTATAATGACTAGAAACAAGGCTATAATGACTAGAAACAAGGCTGCAATGACTGTAGAAACAAGGCTACAATGACTGTAGAAACAAGGCTACAATGAGTGTAGAAACAAGGCTACAATGAGTGTAGAAGCAAGGCTACAATGAGTGTAGAAACATGGCTACAATGACTGTAGAAACAAGGTTACAATGAGTGCAGAAACAAGGCTGCAATGACTGTAGAAACAAGGCTACAATGACTAGAAACAAGGTTACAATGACTAGAAACAAGGTTACAATGAGTGTAGAAACAAGGCTACAATGAGTATAGAAACAAGGCTACAATGACGAGAAACAAGGCTATAATTACTAGAAACAAGGCTACAATGACTAGAAACAAGGCTACAATGACTGTAGAAACAAGGCTACAATGACTGTAGAAACAAGGCTACTATGAGTGTAGAAACAAGGCTACAATGACGAGAAACAAGGCTATAATGACTAGAAACAAGGCTACAATGACTAGAAACAAGGCTGCAATGACTGTAGAAACAAGACTACAATGAGTGTAGAAACAAGGCTACAATGACGAGAAATAAGGCTATGACTAGAAACAAGGCTACAATGACTAGAAACAAGGCTGCAATGACTGTAGAAACAAGGCTACAATGACTGTAGAAACAAGGCTACAATGAGTGTAGAAACAAGGCTACTATGACTGTAGAAACAAGGGTACAATGACTAGAAACAAGGCTACTATGACTGTAGAAACAAGGCTACTATGACTGTAGAAACAAGGCTACAATGACTGTAGAAACAAGGCTACAATGACTGAAGAAACAAGGCTACTATGACTGTAGAAACAAGGCTACTATGACTGTAGAAACAAGGCTACAATGAGTGTAGAAACAAGGCTACTATGACTGTAGAAACAAGGCTACAATGACTGTAGAAACAAGGCTACTATGACTAGAAACAAGGCTACTATGACTGTAGAAACAAGGCTACAATGATTGTAGAAACAAGGCTACTATGACTGTAGAAACAAGGCTACAATGAGTGTAGAAACAAGGCTACAATGACTGTAGAAACAATGCTACTATGACTGTAGAAACAAGGCTACAATGAGAGTAGAAACAAGGCTACAATGACTGTAGAAACAAGGCTACTATGACTGTAGAAACAAGGCTACAATGACTGTAGAAACAAGGCTACAATGAGTGTAGAAACAAGGCTACTATGACTGTAGAAACAAGGCTACAATGAGTGTAGAAACAAGGCTACAATGACTGTAGAAACAAGGCTACTATGACTAGAAACAAGGCTACAATGAGTGTAGAAACAAGGCTACAATGACTGTAGAAACAAGGCTACAATGACTGTAGAAACAAGGCTACAATGACTGTAGAAACAAGGCTACAATGACTGCAGAAACAAGGCTACAATGACTGTAGAAACAAGGCTACTATGACTGTAGAAACAAGGCTACAATGACTGTAGAAACAAGGCTACAATGAGTGTAGAAACAAGGCTACAATGACTGTAGAAACAAGGCTACAATGACTGTAGAAACAAGGCTACAATGAGTGTAGAAACAAGGCTACTATGACTAGAAACAAGGCTACAATGAGTGTAGAAACAAGGCTACAACGACTGTAGAAACAAGGCTACTATGACTGTAGAAACAAGGCTACAATGAGTGTAGAAACAAGGCTACAATGACTGTAGAAACAAGGCTACAATGACTGTAGAAACAAGGCTACAATGACTGCAGAAACAAGGCTACAATGACTGTAGAAACAAGGCTACTATGACTGTAGAAACAAGGCTACAATGGCTGTAGAAACAAGGCTACAATGACTGTAGAATCAAGGCTACAATGACTGTAGAAGCAAAGCTACAATGACTGTAGAAACAAGGCTACAATGACTGTAGAAACAAGGCTACTATGACTGTAGAAACAAGGCTACAATGACTGTAGAAACAAGGCTACAATGACTGTAGAAGCAAAGCTACAATGACTGTAGAAACAAGGCTACAATGACTGTAGAAACAAGGCTACTATGACTATAGAAACAAGGCTACAATGACTGTAGAAACAAGGCTACAATGACTGTAGAAGCAAGGCTACTATGACTGTAGAAACAAGGCTACAATGACTGTAGAAACAAGGCTACAATGACTGTAGAAGCAAGGCTACTATGACTGTAGAAACAAGGCTACAATGACTGTAGAAACAAGGCTACAATGACTGTAGAAACAAGGCTACAATGACTAGAAACAAGGCTACAATGACTAGAAACAAGGCTACAATGACTGTAGAAACAAGGCTACAATGACTAGAAACAAGGCTACTATGACTGTAAAAACAAGGCTACAATGACTGTAGAAACAAGGCTACAATGACTAGAAACAAGGCTACTATGACTGTAGAAACAAGGCTACAATGACTGTAGAAACAAGGCTACAATGACTAGAAACAAGGCTACTATGACTGTAGAAACAAGGCTACAATGACTAGAAACAAGGCTACAATGACTGTAGAAACAAGGCTACAATGACTAGAAACAAGGCTACTATGACTGTAGAAACAAGGCTACAATGACTGTAGAAACAAGGCTACAATGACTAGAAACAAGGCTACTATGACTGTAGAAACAAGGCTACAATGACTAGAAACAAGGCTACAATGACTGTAGAAACAAGGCTACAATGACTAGAAACAAGGCTACTATGACTGTAGAAACAAGGCTACAATGACTGTAGAAACAAGGCTACAATGACTAGAAACAAGGCTACTATGACTGTAGAAACAAGGCTACAATGACTGTAGAAACAAGGCTACAATGACTAGAAACAAGGCTACTATGACTGTAGAAACAAGGCTACAATGACTAGAAACAAGGCTACAATGACTGTAGAAACAAGGCTACAATGACTAGAAACAAGGCTACTATGACTGTAGAAACAAGGCTACAATGACTGTAGAAACAAGGCTACAATGACTAGAAACAAGGCTACTATGACTGTAGAAACAAGGCTACAATGACTAGAAACAAGGCTACAATGACTGTAGAAACAAGGCTACAATGACTAGAAACAAGGCTACTATGACTGTAGAAACAAGGCTACAATGACTGTAGAAACAAGGCTACAATGACTAGAAACAAGGCTACTATGACTGTAGAAACAAGGCTACAATGACTGTAGAAACAAGGCTACAATGACTAGAAACAAGGCTACTATGACTGTAGAAACAAGGCTACAATGACTAGAAACAAGGCTACTATGACTGTAGAAACAAGGCTACAATGACTAGAAACAAGGCTACTATGACTGTAGAAACAAGGCTACAATGACTGTAGAAACAAGGCTACAATGACTAGAAACAAGGCTACTATGACTGTAGAAACAAGGCTACAATGACTAGAAACAAGGCTACAATGACTGTAGAAACAAGGCTACAATGACTGTAGAAACAAGGCTACTATGACTGTAGAAACAAGGCTACAATGACTAGAAACAAGGCTACAATGACTGTAGAAACAAGGCTACAATGACTAGAAACAAGGCTACTATGACTGTAGAAACAAGGCTACAATGACTGTAGAAACAAGGCTACAATGACTAGAAACAAGGCTACTATGACTGTAGAAACAAGGCTACAATGACTAGAAACAAGGCTACAATGACTGTAGAAACAAGGCTACAATGACTAGAAACAAGGCTACTATGACTGTAGAAACAAGGCTACAATGACTGTAGAAACAAGGCTACAATGACTAGAAACAAGGCTACTATGACTGTAGAAACAAGGCTACAATGACTGTAGAAACAAGGCTACAATGACTAGAAACAAGGCTACTATGACTGTAGAAACAAGGCTACAATGACTAGAAACAAGGCTACTATGACTGTAGAAACAAGGCTACAATGACTAGAAACAAGGCTACTATGACTGTAGAAACAAGGCTACAATGACTGTAGAAACAAGGCTACAATGACTAGAAACAAGGCTACTATGACTGTAGAAACAAGGCTACAATGACTGTAGAAACAAGGCTACAATGACTAGAAACAAGGCTACTATGACTGTAGAAACAAGGCTACAATGACTGTAGAAACAAGGCTACAATGACTAGAAACAAGGCTACTATGACTGTAGAAACAAGGCTACAATGACTGTAGAAACAAGGCTACAATGACTAGAAACAAGGCTACTATGACTGTAGAAACAAGGCTACAATGACTGTAGAAACAAGGCTACAATGACTGTAGAAACAAGGCTACAATGACTAGAAACAAGGCTACTATGACTGTAGAAACAAGGCTACAATGACTGTAGAAACAAGAGAGATTAATATAAAAATATGCAGACGACGTATACGGTCTCTCTCTCTCTCTCTCTCCAGAGGTAGTAACAGCCTGACTGATCAGGTTACAGCGGTGCTGTCAACTACAGTGTTGGAGAGACGCACTGCAGTATACAAAAGCTTTCAGGGGTCCGACGTTTCTCCCCTGATTTAAACGCTACAACAGAGCGAAAGGTGACCAGGTGGCCACCGGGGAAAGTCTGGTCACTCTCGAAACCTGTCACAGGTGTGTCATTCCAGTGTCACAAGAGTTACTAGTTATACTCTGACACAAATTATTATTATTATTCCTTAAATTATTGGCATTCCTTACTTCCTTCAGTCTGCTGACTCACTCCTTCCTTCCTTCTGGCACTTCCGCTCCTTCCTTCTACTGACACTATCCGTCAATCCTTCACTATGCTGATTTTTTCGCTGCAATTTCAGCACACTTGTTTACAAGGCTACAATGATGATTTGCCCACACATGCTCCCCCACACCTGCTCCCACACATCTGCTCCCACACTTGCTCCCCCACACCTGCTCGAACACCTACTCCCACACTTGCTTCCCCACACCTACTCCCACACTTGTTCCCCTACACCTACTCCCACACTTGTTCCCACACTTGCTCCCCCACACTTGTTCCCACACTTGCTCCCCCACACTTGTTCCCACACTTGCTCCCCCACACTTGTTCCCACAGTTGCTCCCCTACACTTGTTCCCACAGTTGCTCCCCTACACTTGTTCCCCCACACTTGTTCCCACAGTTGCTCCCCTACACTTGTTCCCACACTTGCTCCCCCACACTTGTTCCCATACTTGCTCTCCCACACCTACTCCCACACTTGCTCCCCCACACTTGTTCCCACACTTGCTCCCCCACACTGGTTCTCACACTTGCTCCCCACACTTGTTCCCACACTTGCTCCCCCACACTTGTTTCCACACTTGCTCCGACACTTGCTCCCCCACACTTGCTCCGACACTTGCTCCCCCACACTTGCTCCCCTGCACCTACTCCAACAACTGTGTTAGTGAGCTCAACTCATCCCACTCTAGAAAAGTGGAGCAAGTGGGAAGTGGAAGAATGCAGAAGGGAAACTTTTAACGGTGGTGGTGGTGATGGTAGTGGTGGTGGTTGTGGTAGTAGTGGTAGTGGTCAGGGTGTTGGTGGTGGTAGTAGTGGTGAGGGTGGTGGTGGTAGTGGTGAGGGTGGTGGTGTTAGTGGTGGTGGAAGGTGGTGGAGGATGGTGGTGGTGGTAATAGTGGTGATGGTAGTGGTGGTGGTGGTAGTGGTGAGGGTGGTGGTAGTGGTGAGGGTGGTGGTGGTGTTAGTGGTGGTGGAGGGTGGTGGAGGATGGCGGTGGTGATGGTAGTAGTGGAGATGGTGGTGGTGGTAGTGATGGTGGTGGTGGTAGTAATGGTGGTGGTGCTAGTGATGGTGGTTGGTGGTGGTGGTGCTAGTGGTGGTGGTGGTGATAGTGGTGGTGATAGTGGTGGTGGTGGTAATGGTGGTGATGGTAATGGTGGTGATGGTCATGGTGGTGGTAGTGGTGGTGGTGGTAATGGTGGTGGTGTTTGTGGTGGAGGGTGGTGGTGGGCGGGTTAGATTACTTTGTGATTACCTTAGGCAGCTTCCTGAAGTCATCGCTCCCACGACCAGGTCCCAAACCCAACCAAACCTGGTCGCTAGTCTGACTGACCAAGCTGCTGGTGCTGGCCGCACGCAGAGTGGCATCCCTGGAGGACACAGCAGATCTCTAAGGAAGAGAGAGAGAGAGAGAGAGAGAGAGAGAGAGAGAGAGAGAGAGAGAGAGAGAGAGAGAGAGAGAGAGAGAGAGAGAGAGAGAGAGAGAGAGAGAGAGAGAGAGAGAGAGAGAGAGAGAGAGAGAGAGAGAGAGAGAGAGAGAGAGAGAAAGAGAGAGAGAGAGAGATACAGCTCTTAGCTTGCCAATAAAGTTAGGAATTTAGGAATCCTTAACCTGTAAATCGCTGTCAATAAAGCTAGGGATCCTTAACCTGTCAAACCCTGTGTAGATAGAGAGAGAGAGAGAGAGAGAGAGAGAGAGAGAGAGAGAGAGAGAGAGAGAGAGAGAGAGAGAGAGAAGACAGAGAGGGAAGACAGAGAGGGAAGACAGAGAGGGAAGACAGAGAGGGAAGAGAGAGAGGGAAGAGAGAGAGAGAGAGAGAGAGAGAGAGAGAGAGAGACAGACAGACAGAGGGGGGAGGGGAGAGACAGAATCTCTGAGGCACGAAGGCAAACTCTGGCCAGAGTAATGCAGAACACTGAACACCAACTGATCGCTGTGTAATCTCGAGTACAAGGATAACTAAAACTTTCAAGAGAAAAGCCAATGATGATATTCTTCCAGTCACTTGTTCTCTCCAGGCTGGAATACTACTGCATACTGACGATCTCCTTCAAGGCAAGCTAGATTGCTCAGCTGGAAAACACTGAAATTTCACATACTTCCAGTGAAAAGTAAGGGCGCGCTGTTAGTACTCTAAGAGAAAACTCAGTAAGTGTCCGGGGCCCAAGATTGTTCAATAGCCTCCCATCAAGCCTAAGAGGAATTACCAATAGACTCCTCGCTGCCTTCAAGAGGAAGCTGGACAAATTCCAAAAGTCATTATCCGATCAGCTGGCTGTGGTTCGTACGCTGGACTACGTGCTGCCAGCAGTAACTGCCTGGTTGATCAGGCCTTGATCCTCCAGGAGGCCTAGTCTGGGACGGGGCCGCGGGGGCACTGATCTCCGGAAACGTACTTCAGGTATCCTTCAGGTATCTAAGACAAATATCAATTACTTACTCTGCCCTGAAAAAATGAGAAAAATAAAAACTGGAATCACTCAATTGAGCAAAAGACTAACGTGTGTGATGTTTGAAGATTTCGCTTTACAGGATCACAACATCGTCGTTATAACTACCAAGAGGAAAATGATTGGTTGGATAACTAGAACTTTCAGAACGAGAGATGCCAAGTAAGTGACGATGTTCTTTAAGTCATTTGTTCTCTCTAGACTAGAATATTATTGCACTCTTACAGCTCCTGTTTTAAGGCAGCTGAAACTGCAGTTCTGGGGAATGTACCTGGAACCTTCACTGTTCCTATAAACTAAGTCAAGCACCTAAATCAGGGGGATGCTCGTAGTCTCTCGAAATGTGCTGCTTGGAACGTAAGCGATAAAGATACATCATAATCTAAACTTGGAAAATCCTTGAGTGACCGCCTACGAAAGCAAGAGGCTCGGCAGACGGTGTACAGTACGCCCAGTGAATAATAAAGGATGCCATGAGTACACTGAGAGAACTTTCTAAGAGTGAAGGGGCCGACACCATCCTTTCATACATAAGGGAGATTAGCAACAAACTCATATCAATGGCATTTTGCTGTTTTTTTTCTCGGTTTGAAACCTTGTGCGTTTTCAAACACAAAAGATGATATACTGCTAGTTGCCGTGCTGAGTGGTTGTTGGTTGGAGTTGGTATCTGTGGCTGTGATGTGATGAACCCGCCACTGGCTTTGATTACAGTGCAGTGTGGCTCCTAACTAGCGATACAGCCATAACATTTCTGTCATTCTTTTCCGCTTCTTGGTACTATAGAACCCCTGTTGGTTGTGTGATTATAGATAGCATGGTCATACTAGAGCTCATGAAGCTTTATATGCTTCGTACCCTTCATGTGGAGAGCTAGATGGTTTAAATCATAAGTGTCCTTTATTTACCAAAATACGACACACCTTGGGTGAAAGAGCCTGCAGGATCTGGAGCGGCATGTGCCTTTATTCAGAAGATTCTAATATTTCTTGGGATGGTTGTATATGTGAGTTACCATTCTGTTCGTGCCAGCAGGACCATACTTGCAGCTGCCCCGAGAATAGAAGGGTTTGAGTTTCCAACTGATGTGATGTCAGAAGCAACACTGACACTGAGACTAGTACCTTTGATATACCTTTGATGAGTATCGAGAGTCTTTCTATTCCCAGAGCCCTGTCATGGGCCAGGCTCGTCTGGTGCTAACTTGGTCAACCAGGCTGTTGCTCCTGGAAGCGCGCTACCCCACATATCCATCACAGACTGATTGATCTGGCACCTATACAACTGCCTATACTTCTACCACATATACTACCACTAGCTTCACTAGTCGCCAATACTAGTGTCACCAGTACTGGTACTAGAACCAGTATCAGACTGCACCAGTAGCATTTATAGACCTACCATAACTGCCTAGTTGATCAGGCCCTGATCCATCGGGAGGCCTGGTCATGGACCGGGCCGCGGGGGCGTTGATCCCAGGAATAACCTCCAGGTAACCTCCTGGCGGTGGGTGATGGTAGAGAAGACAGTGGATACTGTTGGTGATGGTGGCACTGATAGACGGTTTCGGGGGGCCAAGGCTCCCCACTGCCGGGTCCCAGACCAGGACTCCTGATGGTTGGCCTGATCAGCCAGGCTGGTAGTGCTGGCCACATGGAGTCCAGAGTGCACACAACAGCCAGGTTGGTCATTCACTGACATGAGGAACTTAACAAGTTCCCTCGTAGTGGGAAATGAGGTGGTGGTGGTAGTGGTACAGATAGTTGGTAGTGGTAGTAGTGGTGGTGGTATAGTGTTTATTTCTTTAGTCGTGTTATTAGACACACAGGGTCAGTGTTTTCAGCACAACCGGAGTTTTCTAACACATTTTCTCCCTGGATGCGCAAGGAAACTTGCCCATATGCTGCTCCGTACCAGGGAATCAAACGAGGGACCTTGCGATTGTGAGTCGAATGCTCTCACTAGAGCCACGCGTCACCCCCTGGAGGGGGTGGTGGATGTGGCAGGGGAGGCAGCAGGGGTGGTGGTAGAGGAAGCGAGGCCACGTGACCTAGTGACCGACCAAGACAGCCATCAGCAGCAAATGGGGAGGCAAGTATAACACACAGTTTCAAGAACAGATACGATAGCGCCCATGAGGCCAGGAATCAATAATGCCAACTGCCTGCAGTTTAAGAGGGGGGGGCCAGGAGCAGAGACTCAACCCTCGAAATTTAAGATGCTGGCCTGACAGTCAGGCCAACGCGTGCACCACAGCCAGGCTGATCAAAAGCTGTTTTTAGGAACTTATTAAACTCCAGGACAGAACTGTGAGGCGTTGACCCCTGAAAACGTCCTTCGGGTAAATACGCTCAGGGGTCTGTAGATACTTCCCTTATGTACGACGTATGTGTAATATAACTCTCTCTCTCTCTCTCTCTCTCTCTCTCTCTCTCTCTCTCTCACACACACACACACACTGGACCATGTGGTGAGGTCATTGACATCAGCCGCGGACCGCGAGTTGCACCTCCTGAGAGTCTTGAGGAATACCTTTACTAACACCATCCTACACCTCCTCCACCTCCTTTCTATACCTTCAACATATGTAAGTGTCATTCCACTCTCCCTCATCCCCCCCCCACCATATACAAAATCAATACATCAGTATAGAAAAGTTACAAAGCGACTGATCCAGGGAATTGGATCTGGTCTCCGGTTCCCTGAATTGAGTCTGAATACCTTCCATGCCCCCCATGCGCTGTATAATCCTACGGGTTTAGCGCTCCCAGTAATTATAATTATATAATACAAAGCGGCTAAAATGTGTACCTGTACTAACTTCAAGAGGACACTGTATCTTCACCAGGTACCAGATTAACCAGGCTGTGATGGATATGTGAGGCTGCGGGCCACCACCAGCAACAGCCTGGTTGAAAAGGCAAGCACCAGACGAGCCTGGTCCATAGTCGGGCTCCGGGAGTAGAAAAACTCTAGGAACTCATCAAAGGTATATCAAAGGTAATTTGCATATTTATCTGCCCCTACGTCCTTACTCTCTTGACAGGAGACGCGTCTGTCCATCTTCCTCCTGTCTGACAGTGTACATCCTCGGGATGATCACTAACAGCCTGGAAGGAAGGTAGATAGACAGAAAGGAAGGCAGGAAGGAAGGGAAGCAGGAAGGAAGGGAAGCAGGAAGGAAGGAAAGAAGGAAGGAAGGAAGTAATGTAGCAACATCAACACTTCCAGCATCAGACAGGTTCCACGGGTCATTGAACTCTCAACAACAGAAAATTTTCTACACTATCTGATCCCCTTTCTTCCCTCCCCCAATCCCTTCCCTATAATAATTTTAATAAAAAACGGTGAACCCCCCCCCCTCCCATACACCTGTGAATAATCTTGGGGCGAAAATATGAATAACTCTTCACAAGATTAGATGAAAAAAAGATAAAATGAGAAATGCAAAACTTAGTCAAAACACGGTGCCCTTGACACAGTTCCAGGTACCATGAACAACAAGACACCTGTGACCGGTTTTCAGGGTTGTTGAACCCTCGTAGCCCAGTCTGAAGGCCAGGCTTTACTGTCGACTCACCTGACGATGGTCCTGGAAGGACCGAAACGTCCTCATAAAAGTATCTAATTGTGGACCTCCTGCGATTTTTTTCAAGCCAGGGTATTGTGACTTCAGTTTGTCAGTAGTGTTACTGTGTACTTGTGTAGTATACTTAGAAAATCCCAGCTACTTTATAGATAGGCTCCCTTCTGGCTATGACGATACAGCTAGAAGGAAGCCTATCTATAAAGTAGTTGGAATTATCTAAGTACACAGTAACACTACTGACAAATTAGCAAGCCCTTTATATATGTATTATATATATATATATATATATATATATATATATATATATATATATATATATATATATATATATATATATATATACACATGTATATATATATACCTTGAATATGCTTTACCTTTGTTGAGCTCCTAGAGTCCTCTTACTGGGTCAGGCTCATCTGGTTCTTGCATGATCAACGAGGCTATGTCTGTAGGTTACCTATGGCCGTTTCCGGAGATCACCGCCCCCGCGCCCGGGTCTCAGACCTGGCCTTCTGATTGCTGGTCTGATCAATCAGGCCACGGATGTTATCTCCTTGCTTGGAATGACCAAAGCCTCGATTTTCATTCTCCTGCTGAAACACAAAGAAGTTTGAACATTGTGATGTTGGTTCAACATACAGGAATGCGGATGAGGAGGGGGGATTATGGAGAAGGGGGGGAGGTACTCAGCTTTCTAAGACGGTAACTGACTACCGGGTGTCTTCCCCTCCTCCATCGCCAACCCCTCCCCCTCCTACACCGTAGGTGTTGCTGGGTGTGGGTGTACTCGCGTCTCCCCAGCCATCCTTGTTGCTACCCTCTCGATGGCAGTTAACTAGGCAACAAATTTAAATGAGCATATGGTAGGCAGAGTTAGATGCTTGCACATGTTGTTCAAGACAGCGGCCCAGAGAAACCCAGACAGCACTCCAAGCTTGTTCTCTGACAACATTTCGCTCTGTGTACAGCTTTATTACATCATGCTTCGCTGCGCAAAGCTTTATTAAATCGTGTATCTTTATGTAGAGCTTTATCAAGCTACGACATAAAGCTCAGCACAGATTTCTTCTTTTAGGTTTCAGATTTCGCAGCCGACGTGGCTAGTCTATTGTGCACCACAGATTTAGCCTGTGGACGGTAGTGGCTAGTTTACTGTGCACCCCAAACCTATCCCATGGATGGTAGCGCAAGAACATATAGATACATTAAAATGCCTAGTAACTAGGTTCCACAAGGGTTAACAGGTGTACGTATGGATATATATATATATATATATATATATATATATATATATATATATATATATATATATATATATATATATCTGTTTGACCCTTTGCAAGCAAATTTAGAAGGACGCAGCGTTTTCCCAATGTATTTTTTTTCAGCAACGCTTGTCGCTCCTCTTCATAAGTCACATTAACAAGTGAGTGTACACAATAAGATACCATTGATATATCTTTGAAGGCTTTGAAGGTAACTCTGAACGAGTTACCTGTAATTTATCTGTAATACTTACTTGCTTCTTACAGCAGTAGTTAGACTGCATAATACCTATATATTTACAAATAATTGTAATCTATTTAGGATACCAATTCTCCCTGCGGCTCCATCATAAAGCAGGAATGCAGACTGCCAGCCCGATCAATCAGGCCGTTGGCATCAGCAGCACACAGTTCAATGTATGCACCACAGCCCGGCTGATCAGGAACTAATTTTAGGAACTTATCAAGCTGCCTCCTGATGAGAGCCAGGGGTCTCCTGGTAATCCTCCTTATGTGTGAAGGGAGTGTATTGAAGTCTCGGTCCCCTTAGCGTGTTCATGGTACCACTGCTTTCCACTGTTCTTTTGCACCGTCTGACAAGTCTCCGGGGCTAATTCAGTGTGCAGACTTGAAGCCAGTCCCTCCATAGTATTTTCAAGGTGTAAATTATGCTATATATTTCTCGCCTTCGCTCCAGGGAGTACACTTTGAGGGATTTGGGCGTTCCCAGTAATTTAGATGTTTGAATTAATGAGGTCAGTGAAAGTCCTCTGTATATTCTCCAGATCTGCGTTTTTGCCTACCGTATTAGTGGTCAGCACCAACACAGTTTAAAGAACAAGTACCGGAAGCAAGTAAATGCTAGGTATAATAATAATAATAATAATAATCTTTATTTCTACAAGTACATGACACAACTTATACAGACCATAGCTGACACCAGTGACATACTATAACTACACAGAGTCCCTTGTTATGCAGAGCATTTCGGGCAAATTAGGTTAATTTTATCCCCAGGATGCGACCCACATCAGTTGGCTAACACACAAGTACTTAATTACTGCTAGGTGAACAGGACCAGCAGGTGTCTTAAGGAAACACACCTCAATGTTTCCACCCGTACCGGGGATCGAACCACGGACCTCATTGTATGAGCTGAGTACGCTACCAACCGAGCTACGGGACACCTAAGAGGCGGGGCTAGGAACTCGACCCACCTGGTCCCAGATCATGCCTCCAGGCTAACGACTTACTCAATATGGCTGGTGTTAGTGGCTGCAAATAGCCCAACTTGTGCACCACAGCCCGGCTGGTCAGGAAATGACTTGAGGAACCTGTCATGTACCCTCTTGAAGACAGCCAGGGGCCTGTTGGCAATTTCCCATGTGTATAAAGGGATGGTGTTGAAAAGTCTTGGTCCTTTTACATTTACTCTCGCTGAATGTACTTATTGTAACTACTTTTCATTGAGGTAATTTGGAAAAGCTGCAGAAAGAGCCAATTTTTCTTTATTTCTCTTCCTTTTGTATCCTCAGGCATACTTCAGGTATCCTTTAGGTATCATCATGGATCCTGTAGGTATCCTCAGGTGTCCTTTAGTTATCTTTAGATATCCCCAGGTATCCTTCGGATATCCTCAGGTATTCAAGTATCCTTCATATATCCTTCGGGTATCCTCGATTCTCCTCAGGTATCCTTCAAGTATCATTCCCCCCTTCTTATACATCTCCCCTCCTGTTGCACCTCTCACCCTTTCTCTCTCTCTCTCTCTCTCTCTCTCTCTCTCTCTCTCTCTCTCTCTCTCTTTCTCCCTCATTCCTTGCCCTCACTACCTCTTGCCGCACCTATCACTGAGTTCCCCTTCCTCCCTACCTGACCCCTCGCCCTCCCCCCCGGCCAGAGGTCAAGGAGAGGAGGGGGAGACTGACCCTCACCTAATGGTCCATGAGGGGTAGATGTCTTTTTTGGGACTGAGGAAGGGGAAAGGGGGGGAGGAGGACCGTAACCGTAACCTCTGGGGGTGAAGAGGGGCGTTTCCCCATGTTTGTACTCTCTCTCTTTCTATATATATATATATATATATATATATATATATATATATATATATATATATATATATATATATATATATATTTTCTCTCTCTAGATAATATAGGGAGGTACCACCTCTAGAACTGTTATGGGGACCCTCATCCTCAGAGAAAAGAATAAACTTGCTTCTGGGAAAACTCAAGATTCTCCCAGAAGCTGTTTGAGAATTTTCTCCTACCACCCCCTATATTATGTATATATATTTTATTTAAAGACAAAATACATTGACAAAACATTCACAAAAATATGATACAAAGTAAAACAACATAGGTAACTCAGAGCTACATCTCGAATACTTCGTCCAGCTCCCCTGCGGTGGGCCGCGTGCCCAGAATGCTGCAGGCATTTCCTCTCTGGATCGCAACACTGAGTCGTTTGTGGTTACAGTAATACATGTATATATATGCTGCTCGTAGGCTACTACACCAAACAGGGATGAGAATGAAATTAGCTTGAAAGCTCCCACACCTCCGTATGTCCTCGGACCAAGAGTAACACACCTAGCTTGGCTGGGTGCTTGGTTCTTGTAGGATTGGGTGGTCCTGTGGGTTAAGGCGTCATGTGGTTCTCGCTCACAATGGCGGGCCAGTACAACATGGGTTCGAATCCTTGGGTAGCGCAGTGTTATTATTGATAACACTCATATATATATATATATATATATATATATATATATATATATATATATATATATATATATATATGGAGATACCACCTCTGGAACTGTGCTGGGGACCCTCATCCTCAGAGAAAAGAATTGACTTCAGGGAAAACTCAAAGTCTGAACAGTCTTCTCCTACCAACCCCTATATTCCATATTCTATGTAGACTTTATTTAAAGACAAAATACACTGACAAAAATACAGTAAGGAGTAGAACACAAATAACATATCAGGGCTACATCATGAATACTTCGTCCAGCTCCCCGGCGGTGGGCCGCGTGCCCAGGATGCTGCAGGCATTTCCCCTCTGGATCGCAACACTGAGTCTGAAAGAAGAAGCTGGCCACTCTGTGGTTTCTGTGATGAGTTTTTCACCCAGCTCTTTAAAGGACTTTACAGCACACTTGCCCCGTGCTCCAAGGGTCTCCGACCCCACTGGGATGAAGTTATAACAGGGGGTAAGGCCTTCATATTTACGGGTTTTCTGGGTCTTCCTGTAGCTGTATATATATATATATATATATATATATATATATATATATATATATATATATATATATATATATATATATATATATATATATTTCAACAAGTCGGTCGTCTCCCACCGAGGCAGGGTGACCCAAAAAAGAAAGAAAATCCCCAAAAAGAAAATACTTTCATCATCATTCAACACTTTCACCACACTCACACATTATCACTGCTTTTGCAGAGGTGCTCAGAATACAACAGCTTAGAAGCATATACGTATAAAGATACACAACATATCCCTCCAAACTGCCAATATCCCAAACCCCTCCTTTAAAGTGCAGGCATTGTACTTCCCATTTCCAGGAATCAAGTCCGACTATATGAAAATAACCGGTTTCCCTGAATCCCTTCACTAAATATTACCCTGCTCACACTCCAACAGATCGTCAGGTCCCAAGTATCATTCGTCTCCATTCACTCCTAACACGCTCATGCACGCTTGCTGGAAGTCCAAGCCCCTCGCCCACAAAACCTCCTTTACCCCCTCTTTCCAACCCTTTCGAGGACGACCCCTACCCCTCTTTCCTTCCCCTATAGATTTATATGCTTTCCATGTCATTCTACTTTGATCCATTCTCTCTAAATGACCAAACCACCTCAACAACCCCTCTTCTGCCCTCTGACTAATGCTTTTATTAACTCCACACCTTCTCCTAATTTCCACACTCCGAATTTTCTGCATAATATTTACACCACACATTGCCCTTAGACAGGACATCTCCACTGCCTCCAACCGTCTCCTCGCTGCTGCATTTACCACCCAAGCTTCACATCCATATAAGAGTGTTGGTACTACTATACTTTCATACATTCCCTTCTTTGTCTCCATAGATAACGTTTTTTGACTCCACATATACCTCAACGCACCACTCACCTTTTTTCCCTCATCAATTCTATGATTAACCTCATCCTTCATAAATCCATCCGCCGACACGTCAACTCCCAAGTATCTGAAAACATTCACTTCTTCCATACTCCTCCTCCCCAATTTGATATCCAATTTTTCTTTATCTAAATCATTTGATACCCTCATCACCTTACTCTTTTCTATGTTCACTTTCAACTTTCTACCTTTACACACATTCTCAAACTCATCCACTAACCTTTGCAATTTTTTTTAGAATCTCCCATAAGCACAGTATCATCAGCAAAAAGTAACTGTGTCAATTCCCATTTTGAATTTGATTCCCCAAAATTTAATCCCACCCCTCTCCCGAACACCCTAGCATTTACTTCTTTTACAACCCCATCTATAAATATATTAAACAACCATGGTGACATTACACATCCCTGTCTAAGACCTACTTTTACCGGGAAGTATTCTCCCTCTCTTCTACACACCCTAACCTGAGCCTCACTATCCTCGTAAAAACTCTTTACAGCATTTAATAACTTACCACCTATTCCATATACTTGCAACATCTGCCACATTGCTCCTCTATCCACTCTATCATATGCCTTTTCTAAATCCATAAATGCAATAAAAACTTCCCTACCTTTATCTAAATACTGTTCACATATATGCTTCAATGTAAACACTTGATCTACACATCCCCTACCCACTCTGAAACCTCCTTGCTCGTCCGCAATTCTACATTCTGTCTTACCTCTAATTCTTTCAATTATAACCCTACCGTATACTTTTCCTGGTATACTCAGTAAACTTATTCCTCTATAATTTTTACAATCTCTTTTGTTCCCTTTCCCTTTATATAAAGGGACTATACATGCTCTCCGCCAATCCCTAGGTACCTTCCCCTCTTTCATACATTTATTAAACAGAAGTACCAACCACTCCAACACTATATCCCCCCCTGCTTTTAACATTTCTGTCATGATCCCATCAGTTCCAGCTGCTTTACCCCCTTTCATTCTACGTAATGCCTCACGTACCTCCACCACACTTACATTCTGCTCTTCTTCACTCCTAAAAGATGGTATACCTCCCTGACCAGTGCATGAAATTACAGCCTCTCTTTCTTCCTTAACATTTAAGAGTTCCTCAAAATATTCTCGCCATCTACCTAATACCTCCCTCTCCCCATCTACTAACCCCCCTACTCTGTTTTTAACTGAAAAATCCATACTTTCCCTAGGCTTTCTTAACTTGTTTAACTCACTCCAAATTTTTTTCTTATTTTCATTAAAATTATAATTAAAATTAAAATTATATATATATATATATATATATATATATATATATATATATATATATATATATATATATATATATATATATATATATATATATATACACGTTTACGTCTAATAACCTCCCACTCCCAGATAAAAAAATAATAACAATTACAATAATAATAATAAATAATAACCAAATATAATATGTATTTCGGTGGTTGTGCGATCTTAGGAAGGCATCCCCGTATCTCACAAGCCCAGCCTCCTCTACGTCACTGCATGCCAAAGCAACACTGGAGGCTGGCCAAAGAATTGCAGTGCAGCAAAATATAAAAAAATGTATACATGTGTGTATGTTTGTATGCTCATATTCATGTGTATACAATGCACTCGTGTATGCATTGTCTACGTATAAATGTATATATGAGTATTTACACATGCAATATTTTGTATGTGTATGCAGATGTACGATTATACATACATATGTGCATATGTATGCGTGGACAGATGTATGACTAAGCATATTTATGCATGTATGTATTGTTCTACACTTGCCTATGCATGTGTGTACATATGTATGAACATATACATGGGTCCAGCACGTGACTGCAAATAAGTATGTACACTTTTACATATGGATGTATATGTGCATGTATTGGTGTATGCACGTAAAGTTTATGTATGTATACATGCATTTGGGGGGGGGGGAGTGCAGGAAAGCACTTAAAGTTTCCCTTCGGGAATACATAATAATAATATAATAATAATAATAATAAATAATAATAATAAACATTAATGTTAATAATAATAATAATAAAAGTATAATAATATTATTATTATTATTTCAATTATTATTATTGGTATTACTACTACTACTAATATTAATAATATAATTATAATAAATTATTATTATTACAATTACTACTACTACTTAATAATACCTATAATAATACCAATAATAATAATACCAATAATAATAATAATAATAATAATAATAATAATAATAATAATAATAATACCTATAATAATAGACAAGGATGTGTGATGTCACCGTGGTTGTTTAATATATTTATAGATGGGGTTGTAAGAGAAGTAAATGCGAGGGTCTTGGCAAGAGGCGTGGAGTTAAAAGATAAAGAATCATACACAAAGTGGGAGTTGTCACAGCTGCTCTTTGCTGATGACACTGTGCTCTTGGGAGATTCTGAAGAGAAGTTGCAGAGATTGGTGGATGAATTTGGTAGGGTGTGCAAAAGAAGAAAATTAAAGGTGAATACAGGAAAGAGTAAGGTTATGAGGATAACAAAAGGATTAGGTGATGAAAGATTGAATATCAGATTGGAGGGAGAGAGTATGGAGGAGGTGAACGTATTCAGATATTTGGGAGTGGACGTGTCAGCGGATGGGTCTATGAAAGATGAGGTGAATCATAGAATTGATGAGGGAAAAAGAGTGAGTGGTGCACTTAGGAGTCTGTGGAGACAAAGAACTTTGTCCTTGGAGGCAAAGAGGGGAATGTATGAGAGTATAGTTTTACCAACGCTCTTATATGGGTGTGAAGCGTGGGTGATGAATGTTGCAGCGAGGAGAAGGCTGGAGGCAGTGGAGATGTCATGTCTGAGGGCAATGTGTGGTGTGAATATAATGCAGAGAATTCGTAGTTTGGAAGTTAGGAGGAGGTGTGGGATTACCAAAACTGTTGTCCAGAGGGCTGAGGAAGGGTTGTTGAGGTGGTTCGGACATGTAGAGAGAATGGAGCGAAACAGAATGACTTCAAGAGTGTATCAGTCTGTAGTGGAAGGAAGGCGGGGTAGGGGTCGGCCTAGGAAGGGTTGGAGGGAGGGGGTAAAGGAGGTTTTGTGTGCGAGGGGCTTGGACTTCCAGCAGGCATGCGTGAGCGTGTTTGATAGGAGTGAATGGAGACAAATGGTTTTTAATACTTGACGTGCTGTTGGAGTGTGAGCAAAGTAACATTTATGAAGGGATTCAGGGAAACCGGCAGGCCGGACTTGAGTCCTGGAGATGGGAAGTACAGTGCCTGCACTCTGAAGGAGGGGTGTTAATGTTGCAGTTTAAAAACTGTAGTGTAAAGCACCCTTCTGGCAAGACAGTGATGGAGTGAATGATGGTGAAAGTTTTTCTTTTTCGGGCCACCCTGCCTTGGTGGGAATCGGCCGGTGTGATAATAAAAAAAATAAAATATAAAATAAATAATAATAATAATAATAATAATACCTATAATAATACCAATAATAATAATAATAATAATAATAATACCTATAATAATAATACCAATAATAATAATAATAATAATAATAATAATAATAATAATAATATCTATAATAATAATACCAATATTAGTAATAATAATAATAATAATAATAATAATACCTATAATAATAATACCAATATTAATAATAATAATAATACCTATAATAATAATACCAATATTAATATTAATAATAATAATACCTATAATAATAATACCAATAATAATAATAATAATAATATAAAGTGCTGGAGTCACCAACACCGTTTGATAACTTGAGCGGAACACTCACTTGGGAGGGGAGGGAGAAGAGGGGGAATGGTTAGGGGTGAGGGGGAGAAGGGGGAAGTGACCTTGTGACCTTGGCTGGCTGGGTTTACGCCTCCCCTCCCTAATGTCTCCCCCCTCCCTCCCATCTCGTCTCTCCCACCCGTGGGTAGGGGGGTGCAGCGTTCAATGGTGAGAGCATTGGTCTCGCAATGGCAAGGTCCTGGGTTCGACTCCCAGGAGGGGCGATACATCGGGTCCTGTCCCAGACCAGATCTCCTGGCCTGATCGATCAAGTTGTTAGTGCCTACCGCCCACCGTTTGCACCACAACACAGGAACTGTTGTGAGGACACCTGGCTGCCTTCAAGAGGGAGCTGGACGGATGCCTAAAGTCAGAACCTAATCAGCTGGACTGTGGTTCGTACGTTGGACTAAGTGCGGCCAGCAGCAACAGCCTGGTTGATTAGGCCCTGATCTACCGGGAGACCTGGTCATGGACTGGGCAGCGGGGGCGCTGACCCCCGGAACAGACTCCAGCGCCAACAGGTTAGTACAGATTTGGAACAGGTGTTACAGCTGTGCCCACAGCATCAATCTGTAACACAACATACCAGAACCAGTTGGTCCTGATGTCATCGAGTCCTGGTCAGGGACCTAGACACGGAGGCGGTGATAGTGGAATCAGCAACAGATAAACACAGGTAACCTTGTACCAAGGTCAGAGCTGGGACAGGAAGTGATCAACGAGGCTGTGATTGATATATGGGCCAGTGGGCCTCCAGCAGCAACAACCTGGTTGACCAGGCAAGCAGCAGATAAGTCTGGTACAGAGCTGTGGGAAAAACTCTCGAAACCCATCAAAGGTAAAATTTGTGAGAAATGTTCCAGTCGTGCTCATATTGACTCCAGGCTGAGGGACTGATTACCTCAAACTCCCGATCTTCACCATTCCTCTTTGTACTGGACTGATGAAGCCACCCAAGTGTTGCAAGGGTGTCTAATTTATCAACTCTCTGCCATGTTGTGGGCATGATCCAACACATCCCTGGGCCATGCTGGGCATGATCCAACACATCCCTGGACCATGCTGGGCATGATCCAACACATCCCTGGGCCATGCTGGGCATGATCCAACACATCCCTGGGCCATGCTGGGCATGATCCAACACATCCCTGGGCCATGCTGGAGACGTCAGATCTTTCACAATTTTAACACGAACGATTGTTTTTAACTCTACTGTTCTGTCACATGCGGCAGACATCACGTTCATGATCCCAATGCATGCTGTAGCACTAAGGATTGTCATCACAGTCTCGATTACTTTTCAAGCTTACGTAAAGTGTGTGAAAAGTTAATCAGTGAGAGACTTGCTTAAATATTCGCCAGGAACGAAGTCCTGACAATAAACTGTCACATTAGTTACAGTTGTATCCTTTTACCTAACAATATACAAATAAATTGCACATAGGAGAAAGTAGCTTATGACGACGTTTCGGTCCGACTTCGACTACTGACAAGACTATGGTCCAAGTCGGACCGAACCGTCATGAGCTTCTTTCTATGTGCGGGTTATTTGTGTAATATTGCATAGTGGACATATACCTGGAGTATACCTAGAGAGGATTTCGGGGGTCAACGCCCCTGCGGCCCGGTCTGTGACCAGGCCTCGTGGTTGTGAATACTCTTTCCAACAAGTTCTTATAAGGAAGTTGAGTTTCTCTTCGTACCTACAGTCTCGGTTACTTACAGTGTCACTGTTTATTCTTATTCCTCAGTATTTGTATTCACAGAATTCAATGTTGTTATACTGGGAAGGGACGATGCTTTTTTTTTGCCGATACCGATACTGATCACGCCAAAAATAGTCGATATTCACCGATATTGGCATCAATACCGATACCATCAATATTCTAGAGAGAAAGAGAGAGAGAGAGAGAGAGAGAGAGAGAGCACGAGTGTCACGACTGGTATTATTTCTCTTGTATTGAAAGTTCTCGTTATCCACCCAGTCTTTTTCTGGCCTTCGCGACATTTGTTTTATTGTGCTCTCTAAATGGCAGGTCACGTGACGTTATTATACACACGTCTTTTATATGTTCCACTAGTCCTGTGAGACAGTCCCCCTGTGTTGTATACCTAGTGCTCTTACCCGGAGTCTACCGGAAGACTGGTTGGAGGGGGGGAATCAACGCGACCCGGTCCTCGACCAGGCCTCCCGGAGAATCAGGGCCTGATCGACCAGGCTTTTCCTATGGCAATCCAACGTAGGAACCACAGCCCGGCCGATCTTTCCACCAATGAGCATCGTATTATTTTCCATTGCACGCTGGAAGATTCAGCTCTTACATGTTTGCAACTCTCTCGAGAACTCTGCACTCATGCAGGACGTCGATGTGTGTAAATAAGGGAGAGTTTGCTGCTGGACTGGATACTGTGAGATTTTACCTACCCGCAGGTCGTTCCGAGGGGTCAACGCCCCCTCGGCCCAGCCCTTGACCAGGCCAACTTTCACACAGAAGCCACTGTGTGGCGAAACGTTTCCAGAAGAAACATACCCAAATGTTGCAAAAGTGTCTCAATTATCCCGTTCTGTAACTACCATTTGCAACAGGGCAACAACGCACTGCTGATTTATCCAGTTTTGATTAAGAAATCCATTTATCTCGTATAGGTAAACGGGAGACGGAATATAAGCAAAACGGAGATGTGAGAAATGTGATTAAAGGGACGGAGACATGAGTATAAGAGATATGCGAGGAGATATACGGGTAGAAAGAAGAGGAGGGGGGGAGAGAGGTGAAGGGGTAAAATAGATATATTCAAGGGGAAGAGGAAATGGGGAATGACGTGTGTCTGGATATGGGGGTGAGAGAGAAGGTGGGGAGGGGGCTGAGGGAAAAGACAGAGGGAGGGGGTTGTGAGGTCAACTGGAGGTTACCTGAAGGTGAGGGGAGGATAAGAGAGGAATGAGGGGAGGGGGTGGAGGAGGGAAGGGCAAGAGGAGAGTAAGGGGTTAGTCTGCCCTGAACTCCCCTGGGGAGATAATAAATGAGTGAGGCACTGTGGGGAGAGACAGAGACACGGAGAAGAGAGGTGAGGGGGGAAACGGGGAGACAAGAAGAAGAAGAAGAAGAAGAAGAAGAAGAAGAAGAAGAAGAAGAAGAAGAAGAAGAAGAAGAAGATGATAATGATGATGAAGAAAGCGCAGGAGAAATCACCCATTATGATAACATGAACTCAGATAAGTACGTTTATGGAGCAAATTGCAATGTGAACAATCTGACTGATTTCGTAGTAGCCAGGTTCAGGTTAAACCTCCGAAATAAACCAGTCAAACAGACTAAAGCTCCAAATAAACCAGTCAAACAGGCTAAAATTCCAAATAAACAATTGGAACAGGCGAAAACTCCAAATAGACCACTAAAACAGGCTAAAAAAAATAAACCATCGAAACAGGCTAAAACCCCTAAAAAAAGTGCAACAGGCTAAAAAAAAAAAACAGTGCAAACTCACTGTTTGTGGCTCTGACCTGCAAAATGGCGACACAAACTCACCTGAAAAAAAAAATTAACATTTTTTTAACTTCAATAATTTTTTTTTTAAATCATCTTAACTTACTCACAAAAAAAAAATAATCAGAGGATTAAAAAAAAAAAGTATTACGATACCCGGGCAGATGAATCCCAGTCAGGACCGTGACTCGACCCCCTTGCAAGCACAATTTGGTGAGTGTGAAATAAAAACCTGTTAAAACATCATTCCTGTAGTTTACATGTAGTTTATTCCGGGGGGGCATCGCCCCCCCACAGCCCGGTCCCAGACCGGCTACCGCAAACAGGCTAGTAATCCAGCTAGAACTCTCAATACAGGGCACATGTAAGCCACAGATGTGTTGTAGCTGTACGCAGTCTAACGTAGCCATAACATCCTGATCAACCAGGATGTTGGTGCCAGCCGCACGCACTTGCTAGACGGTGCAAAACAGCCTTGGTGATCAGGAACTGACTTGAAGTTGAGTTCTAGACAACACCCGGACAGGTCTCCTGGTAACTGTTAGTATTCCCCTTGGTAAGTTCCCTTGCTCTCTTTCACACAAGGTATGTATGTATGCTAATGACGATACTCGTTAAGATATGCCAACCAACGAGGATATTCGTTATGGTATACCAAGGCAACGAGAATATTCCTTATGCTATCCCAATGCAACAAAGATATTCGTTAAGATATGCCAACCCAAATAGGGTATTCGTTATGGTATACCAATGCAACGATGATATTCGTTAAGATATACCAAGGCAACGAGGATATTCCTTAAGACATGTTTACAGGCTAAAATATTCTTGTACGTCAAGAGCGAAACTGAAGATGTTTAGAGAGCCAGGAGAAGACACGCTACAGAACAAGCTTTTGTCGAGACAACGTTTCGCCTGCTTGTAGAGCTTTTAAGTCATGGCATCATAAAGCTTTACACAGAGCGAAACGTTGTCCCAATAAAAGGCTTATTCTACAATATCTTCACTATCGTAGTCAGGACGGCGTCACACCGTTACCTTGCTCTTACAAAACTTCTCCACCTGTTGCTACTCTTGCAGCATTGCATAGCTCCTGATGACGCACGGAGACGTGTGAAAGATCTTGAGCTAAGATTTCCTCCATATACTATATATAAAGACATTTAGATCCTCAGTTCAGTGCCAACAACTTCCCAGCTTGTGACTATTCCAATATCTAAATTACTGGAGAAACATATTTCCTAAACTATTCTATGAATTAATAATTTATATGGAGGGGAGGGGGGATACTACAGGGACTATTTCCACTTGTGTACACTGCTGTAAAACCTCATGGGCTCAAGAGACTTGGTAGACGGTGCCAGTCAGAAGATAATAATCTGGAGTTTATCTGGAGAGAGTTCCGGGGGTCAACGCCCCCGCGGCCCGGTCTGTGACCAGGCCTCCTTAGGTCAGTGTCCCAGGATGCGACCCACACCAGTCGACTAACACCCAGGTACCCATTTTACTGATGGGGAACATAGACAACAGGTGGAAAGAAACACGTCCAATGTTTCTACTCTGGCTGGGAATCGAACCCAGGCCCTCACCGTGTGAAGCGAGAGCGTTAACCACCAGGCCACCAGAGCCTGAATAAGCATAAAGGCTCCGCGACTTTTCAACATCCTTCAAATCTAAGAATTATCAGACTACCCTACCTAACAACAACCAACCACTCCACAACCAGGTAGTCATCACAGCCTGACAAGGTGTTCTCTCACCGGACTTCAGGCAGCTTTGGGATCCAAATTGGTTAGAGGTCTAATCAAGGAAGCTGTTGATGCTGGGAACTTGCAGTTCGATGCATGAACAAAAACCTGGCAGGTCAGGCTTTTCTTCATGCATCGGGAGGGAGTTGTCAGGGTTCTTATTGAAGACAGTTCGGGAGTGGCTTGTCTTGAAGACATTTTAAGGACTGTCTTGAAGACAGTTTAAGGAATGCCTTGAAGACAGTTCAACTTCATCCTGTCCCATATGTGTGTGTGTGTGTGTGTGTGTGTGTGTGTGTGTGTGTGTGTGTGTGTGTGTGTGTGTGTGTGTGTGTGTGTGTGTGTGTGTGTGTGCGTGTGTTTCATAACAATAAAAAGGTTGCAAATGAGCTGATGTATATAACCTTGTAAAATCCTCTGTAAGAGAGAGTGGGGGGGGGGGGCGACGTTTAGAAAAAAAGAAATGTATAACGAAAGAACAATGCCACAACCAGGCTGTGAGTCTGATGTGGGCCAGCGGGTCGCTAACTACAACAGCCTAGTTGAAACAGCCAGTATGCGAGGAAGCCTGGTCATAGGCTGGACTTCGAAGTTAGAAGACTCGAACCTGGCCCCAGGTAACACAAACTGATAAATTAGACGCATGTGCAACACTTCAGTATCTTCATTGTGGAAACGTTTCGCCACACAGTGGCTTCATCAGTCCAATACAAAGAAGAATGGTGAAGATCAGGAGTAGTTTGAGGTAATCAGTCCCTCAGCCTGGAGTCGATACAATCAGTCCACAATCTTGATGGCTCTCTGAACTATTTATCTACATAACACAAACGATAAACTCCCCCACCACGATCACTGTAGGAGTCGTTCTGAAATTCCTATGGTAGCAGCCACGACCAACACCTGTAACCTATGGTCTCTCAGGGGCGTTAGGAAATTCTTTTTCAGCCATAGAACGGCGACTAAGCGGGATATACTGGATGAAGAGACGGTTTACACTACGCAGTTGTGCAAGTCAGACAAGGATGGGAGGGGGGAACCTGTCGATAAGATTAAAGGCGGGGCCAGGAGTCATGAATCGACCCCTACAAGAACTGGGCGAGTACAGGCTTTAGAAATAGTTGGTCTCAAGTCATAAAAGTGACAGAGTGAAAAGATGAGCCGCAGCACAGACTTCAGAGGCACAGACGAAGAACACAGCAATTATATCTTTACTTTTCATGAATTTCGAGTCTCACTGCTCTCGGTGCCCGGCCATAGGCCAGGCTCGTATAAGAAACAGCAACACGTAGCAACAGCAGATACAACAGAAGTAACATCAGGACCAGTAGTTGCAGCAGTAGTAGGAGGGCGAGTACATGCGAGTACATAATAAAGACAGATAAGACGAGGACTTGGAAGTCAACACCATGAGTATCTGCAGAGAATTATTTACTTCTAGCTAAGATAAGACTCATGTATTATATATAAAAAAAAAACCATACCACGGGAGGGGTTAGAACCCGCGATCAGAGTCAGTCTGGAGTTTTCTGACTCGGGGTTCTAACCCCGCCCGTGATATGATTTGTTTGCAATCGTGTAATTACGATTTCGTGAGTCATGTATTATGTAGGTGTACGAGTCAAGGATAGAAAAATAAGACAGAAGCAGGAGCAGGAGCAGGAGCCACCCCGAGGGGCAACCTACGTGCCTGGCCCCCACAACATGAGATACACAAAGTCAAGGAACGATGGCAGAATATCGGGACTCTGAAATTACGGTGGTCAATGGATCGACCCTTACCTGCATCCGATTCCCTCACCTGTGACCTCGCCTTCCCCTTCCAGCCTTCCTCCTAGCTCCTCCTAGTTCCTAGGGATGGGCCCTTCGCTGGAGACCTGTGCAACACAACAGGTGACTTGAGATGGCGAAGGGTGCCAAGAAATGTTGAAAGCGATTGCGCGAGACGAGGACTGTGTGTGACGACGATGTTAAGTCAATAGGATTGTTGTTGCAACCTTGCATAGTGCAGCTAAGAGGTTCTTGTCCATTCCCTCCACCCATCCCTCAAGTCCCTCCCTCCAACCACCAGCCCTGTCCCCTCCCCTCCCATCCCTCCGTCCACACCCCCTTCCCTCTATCCCTCATTTCTTCAGCCCCTCTCTCACTTTCATTCCTCTGCTAGCAGTACCCACTTAGGTAGGTCGACTATGTTAGTTAGGTTCCACCAGCAGTACCCACTTAGGTAGGTCGACTATGTTAGTTAGGTTCCACCAGCAGTACCCACTTAGGTAGGTCGACTGTTAGTTAGGTTCCACCAGCAGTACGCACTTAGGTAGGTCGACTATGTTAGGTTCCACCAGTAGTACCCACTTAGGTAGGTCGACTATGTTAGGTTCCAACAGCAGTACCCACTCAGGTAGGTAGGCCGCCAATGCTAGCCAGGTTCCGGTTACATACTGATCAGCCGGGCTGTGTCAACTAAGGCGGCCGGCACCAATAGCTGGAGTGATCAGGAGGTCGACCCGGAGGCCCGGTCTGGGACCAGGCCGCGGGGGCAATGACCCCTGAAATTAACTAAAGGTTAATTTGCTGCAGTGTCGCTACTGGACAGTCTGGTAAACCGAACTTTATTTCAGAATATCAGTTGTCCTATCTATGGAAAAATAAACAAATACAGTATAATGCGAGCCTTTATTGACAACGTTTCGCCCACACAGTGGACTTTATCAAGTCACAAACAGATCTACCCGGGTAAAGAGTACATGAGTATATATAGAGAGGTGGAGAATGTTGGGTACGTTGTATTTGAGACGGACCTGCACGGGACCTGCAGTCCCCTCCGGGTCCGTCACCCTAACGTACATTCACCCTAACGCACCTTCACCCTAACGTACATTCACCCTAACGCACCTTCACCCTAACGTCACCTTCACCCTAACGTCACCTTCACCCTAACGCGCCCTCAACACTCACCCGCCCTCACCCTCACTGTTCTCAACCTTGTCGACCCACTCACCGTAAACACAATACTGTCACACATCAAGAATGGTAAACAAATCCTAATCATTTTTTCCGCAATTCGAGCGAATCAATTGTTTGAAGATAATAAATAATCTTATACTTGCTGGTCAACCTTCAACAAAGGAGACACTAGAGAGGGCCAGGAAAAACTGCACACTCGTCCCATTAACATTATACTTTATGATAAAGCTTAGAATATTGTTAAGAAGCCAGCTTGTTAATTTTATGGAAGGTTGAAAAATCTGGTTACGGTGGTTGCAGGGCCGGAAGCTGTGTTGTTTGGATCGTCTGGAAACAGCTGACTTGGTTGTCTGTGTCTGAGGCTGATACGGGTCTTCGTCTGTGATTGAAACGGGTGTATGTCTGTGTGACTGACACGAGTTATATGTCTGTGTAACTGACACGGGTATGTCTGTGACTGTGACACGGGTATATGTTACAAGATAGACACGTTCAGGACGGTAACAGTGACCACTGAATTACCAATGCCAAACTCGCTCGTCTGAGTGTCAATCTACTAAACATAACCACAAAAAAAACAGGAAAACTTTGCAAGCAACCCAAAATAATGGAACAAACATCTGTACACGAGTACTTTGCACATCAACTTGATAAATGCTACGAGCCTGGCCCATGGTCGGGCTCCGGGAACAGAAAAACTCTCGAAACTCATCAAAGGCGTGATAACTCACACAATGAGATAGCAATAAAAAGGCAACTTAGGAGGGTACTAAAACCTCTTAATTCACAGGGTAACTATAGCAAAATCTATTCTGGACGCAGTAAAATACTGAGGTCCACAAGGCAGTGTTTTGTCATCTTTATTCTTTCTCATCTTAAATGAAGGAAACAACAAAAGCTTACATGTAGTTGTGTCTCCTTATATGTAGTTTCCGCTTGTTGTTTGTGGGCAGTGTTGTCAGTACGGTTAGTATACACAGTAATTAAGGTTGAAGGTTCTGTGTAGAGCTATATCTACATAGAGCAAAACGTTGTGACACCAATAGCTCTTTGTGCAGCCTGTCTTCTTCAGGATAGGCCTACACGACTGAAGAGGTCTAGAGTTTCCACACTGTAGCCAGCAAAACAACAGATTCATGAAAAACTCGTCCTTAACTTTTACAGACAGTAACAACCGAGGCTCAAGATAAACAACAATCAAGCTTCAAGGTTGGTAGATAAACAATCATTTCATCCACACTACTAGGAACGTGCTAAAGACTCTAAGATACTCCAACATAAACAAAATCACGGATATCTAATAATCGAAATAATTTTGACCCTTAAATCCTCCCAAATTAAATGCTTGTCGTAGTTGAGTGCGTGAGGAAGGTCGCAGGCGGCCACTGTAACCACCTCCACGACCAGCAAACAAGAGAGACTAGCCAAACCATTCAGTAAGATCACTCGGGCCAAACAGGTGGTTAGGCCGGAGAGTGACAGAGCGGAACTTAGGTCCTGGAGCAGGCAGGGCCGAGGGAACGAGAGCCAGGCAGCGTCTGGTGACAAGGATGACATTGATGTGGAGTTGATACCAGGGGTATGTACCATACGACAGTCAGAACAGTGACACAGGAGATATACACCGAGTGGTGTCTCTCTCTCAGTGTATATACACCGAGGTGTTTGTCTTTCGTTGTATATACGCCGAGGGGTATGTTTCTCAGTTGACAAGTAAAACACATGTGCAACAGTTAGGCATCTTTATTCTGAAACGTTTCGCCTACACAGTAGGCTTCTTCAGTCGAGTACAGAAGAGTTAGCAGAAGCAGTAGAGATGTGAAGACGATGTAATCAGTCCATCACCCTTGAAGACGGAGTTTTGAGGTGATCAGTCCCTCAGCCTTGATCAGAGTTTTGCTCCACAGTCTGAAACAGTGTTCCAGACTGTGGAGAAAAACTCTTGGTAGATGTAGAAAGCAGGTACTGAGTGTGGTGGTGGTGGTTGGCTGAAAGTACTCAACCCTAACTAATCACCAGAAACGACACGCAAATCTTAGTGATTGTAGGAAGAATGCAATTCCCTCCCCCTTTACACTCACACATACACATGATAAAGCTCTTGGAACAGGGAGAGAGTGGACCTAGTAGCTAACGCCGAATAGGCGGGGCCAGGACCTGTGACTCGACCCCTGCAACCATAAATAAGCGAGTACACGCACATGAGGGACCTTTAAAAAGTTCCTCAAGTCAGCTCCTGACTAGCCGGGTTGCAGGGCCTACACTGGACTTGTGCAACTAGCACTAACAGCCTGACTGGTCATTCCATCAACCAGGAAGACTGGTCTGGGGCCGAGGGAGGGGGGCAGTGACCCCGGGTGTCGTGTACAGGTAAGCCAGACTTACTCTCACTTGCTAAAACATTTCCTAAGCCAAAACGTCGTATATTTACGAATAAATTACATTGTGTGTATAATTTCGAAGAAATTATACAACGTAAGAAATTATACACAAATTATACGACGTTTCACCCAGAGTGAGGCTCTATTATGCACATTTCACACCCCACGTTTCACCCACAGTGAGGTTTAATTATACGACGATTTTAGCCACAGTGGAGCTATATTAAACGACGTTTTATCCACTGAGTTTAATGCAGACGTTTCACTCACAACAGAGCTTAATCACATGTCTCACCCACAGTAAGGCTTTATTATACGACTTTTAACCCATACCAGAGCTTGATTATGCAACGTTTCGCCCAGAGTAAAGGGAGGAAAGGATTACCTAGTTGATCAGGCAAAAACCCCAGACAAGCCTGGTCCAGGGCCGGGCTGCGGCGGTAGAAAAATTCTCGAAACGTTTAGCAGGCTATACAAAATCTGTACCGTGAGTGAAACGTTGCGTAAATAAACGTTTCGCAACAGGTATATGTGCCTGCCCGAAGTTTTCACTTTTTTTGTGGTTCCTGCCACTGGTTTCAGTGGTATAATCTACCACTGGTTTCCGTGGTATAATCTCCTACCATTGGTTTCAGTGGTATAATCTCCTACCACTGGTTTCAGTGGTATAATCTCCTACCACTGGTCTCAGTGGTATAATCTCCTACCACTGGTTTCAGTGGTATAATCTCCTACCATTGGTTTCAGTGGTATAATCTCCTACCACTGGTTTCAGTGCTATAATGTACCACTGGTTTCAGTGGTATAATCTCCTACCACTGGTTTCAGTGGTATAATCTCCTACCACTGGTTTCAGTGGTATAATCTCCTACCACTGGTTTCAGTGGTATAATCTCCTACCACTGGTTTCAGTGGTATAATCTCCTACCACTGGTTTCAGTGGTATAATCTACCACTGGTTTCAGTGGTATAATCTCCTACCACTGGTTTCAGTGGTATAATCTCCTACCACTGGTTTCAGTGGTATAATCTCCTACCACTGGTTTCATTGCTATAATGTACCACTGGTTTCCGTGGTATAATCTCCTACCACTGGTTTCCGTGGTATAATCTCCTACCACTGGTTTCAGTGGTATAATCTCCTACCATTGGTTTCAGTGGTATAATCTCCTACCACTGGTTTCATTGCTATAATGTACCACTGGTTTCAGTGGTATAATCTCCTACCACTGGTTTCAGTGGTATAATCTCCTACCACTGGTTTCAGTGGTATAATCTCCTACCACTGGTTTCAGTGGTATAATCTCCTACCACTGGTTTCAGTGGTATAATCTCCTACCACTGGTTTCATTGCTATAATGTACCACTGGTTTCCGTGGTATAATCTCCTACCACTGGTTTCAGTGGTATAATCTCCTACCACTGGTTTCAGTGGTATAATCTCCTACCACTGGTTTCAGTGGTATAATCTCCTACCACTGGTTTCAGTGGTATAATCTCCTACCACTGGTTTCAATGCTATAATGTACCACTGGTTTCCGTGGTAAAATCTCCTACCACTGGTTTCAGTGGTATAATCTCCTACCACTGGTTTCAGTGGTATAATCTCCTACCACTGGTTTCAGTGGCATAATCTCAGCATTATTTAAACTTCCCACTGGTTTTTTTTTCATTCGCTTTGTTCTATCATTTTCGCTCTGATAAGTACTTCAACTCTTTTATTTCTGACTTTTTTTTTCCACATTTGGACTATTATTAATCTCCTCAGACACATATATACCACACACCAGTTCGTCAGCATTTTAATTCGTTTGTTTTTGAACGTTATTACCTAGCTTTATTTTATGAACGTTCGGTCAACTAGAGAACAACAACAAGCAGTTGTTTTCTACACTTTAAGATAGACAGGATAAACTTGTGTATGTTGACCAGGTGTATGTGTGTGTATGTATTGACCAGGTGTGTATGTACTGACCAGGTGTGTGTGTATGTACTGACCAGGTGTGTGTGTATGTACTGACCAGGTGTGTGTATATGCACTGACCAGGTGTGTGTATGTATTGACAAGGTGTGTGTATGTATTGACCATGGTGTGTGTGTGTATTGACCATGTGTATGTGTTGACCAGGTATGTGTGTTTGTATTGACCAGGTCTGTGTGTATGCATTAACCAGGTCTTTGTATGTACCGATCAGGTCTGTGTATGTAGTGACCAGGTCTGTGTGTAGACCGGGGAAAGTTTAAAGTCACGATATGTACTCCTTGGAACGTAGGAGAAACAGGTACCAATAGTGTTATAATCTACACATGAAAAATTCTAGAGGAATTGGTCCCAAATCTGCTCACACAAATCATTTCCCATGAAAGCAAGAGTCTTAGCAGACAGTACACAATACTCTAAATGAAAAGAAGGGATGAAGTGAGTACACTAAGTTAAATCTCAATAAGTGTGAAGGGACCAAGACTTTTCAACGTCCTTCCTTCATACATAAGGAAGATTACTAAAGAACCCCATGGCTGTCTTCAGGTTCCCTTTGACTTCGCGCAGCCAGCACCACCACCTTCGTTGATCAGGGAATCTACCGGGATGCTTGGTCCAGGACCGGGCCGCGAGGGCGTTGCCTCTCGAAAAATTCCAGGTAGGTAGGTAGGTAGGTAGGTAGGTCCGAATATAGGTATTGACCAGGTCTAAAGGACCTGACATGAGGTATGTACTGACCTGGTCTGTGACATGTATTGACCAGGTCTGCCTCACTACACACAGGCTACACTGCCTCACTGCATCCAGCCTACACTGCCTCAATGCATCCAGGCTACACTGCCTCACTACATCCAGGCTACACTGCCTCACTATATCCAGGCTACACTGCCTCGCTACACGCAGGCTACACTGCCTCACTACACCCAGGCTACACTGCCTCACTACATCCAGGCTACACTGCCTCACTACACCCAGGCTACACTGCCTCACTACATCCAGGCTACACTGCCTCACTATACCCAGGCTACACTGCCTCACTATACCCAGGTTACACTGCCTAACTACATCCAAACTACACTGCCTCACTATACCCAGGCTACACTGCCTCATTACACCCAGGCTACACTGCCTCACTACACCCAGGATACACTGCCTCACTACACCCAGGCCACACTACCTAACTACACCCAGGTCACACTGCCTCACTACACCCAGGCTACACTGCCTCACTATACCCAGGCTACACTGCCTCACTATACCCAGGCTACACTGCCTCACTATACCCAGGCTACACTGCCTCATTACACCCAAGCCACACTGCCTCACTACACCCAGGTCACACTGCCTCACTACACCCAGGCTACACTGCCTCATTACACCCAGGCCACACTACCTCACTACACCCAGGTCACAATGCCTCACTACACCCAGGCTACACTGCCTCACTACACCCAGACTACACTGCCTCACTACATCCAGGCTACACTACCTCACTACACCCAGACTACACTGCCTCTCTACACCCAGGCTACACTGCCTCTCTACACCCAGGCTACACTGTCTGACTACACCCAGGCCACACTGCCTCACTACACCCAGGCTACACTGCCTCACTACACCCAGGCTACACTGCCTCACTACATCCAGGCTACACTGCCTCACTACACCCAGGCTACACTGCCTCACTACATCCAGGCTACACTGCCTCACTACATCCAGGCTACACTGCCTCACTACACCCAGGCTACACTGCCTCACTACACCCAGGCTACACTGCCTCACTACATCCAGGCTACACTGCCTCACTACATCCAGGCTACACTGCCTCACTACATCCAGGCTACACTGCCTCACTACACCCAGGCTACACTGTCTCACTACACCCAGGCTACACTGCCTCACTACACCCAGGCTACACTGCCTCACTACACCCAGGCTACACTGCCTCACTACACCCAGGCTACACTGCCTCACTACACCCAGGCTACACTGCCTCACTACACCCAGGTCACACTGCCTCACTACACCCAGGCTACACTGCCTCACTACACCCAGGCTACACTGCCTCACTACATCCAGGCTACACTGCCTCACTACACCCAGGTTACACTGCCTCACTATACCCAGGCTACACTGCCTCACTATACCCAGGCTACACTGCCTCACTACATCCAAACTACACTGCCTCACTATACCCAAGCTACACTGCCTCGCTACACCCAGGCTACACTGCCTCACTACACCCAGGCCACACTACCTCACTACACCCAGGTCACACTGCCTCACTACACCCAGGCTGCACTACCTCACTACATCCAGGTTACACTGCCTCACTACACCCAGGCTACACTACCTCACTACACCCAGGCTACACTGCCTCACTACACCCAGGCTACACTGCCTCACTACACCCAGGCTACACTGCCTCACTACATCCAGGCTACACTGCCTCACAACACCCAGGCTACACTGCCTCACTACACCCAGGCTACACTGCCTCACTACACCCAGGCTACACTGCCTCTCTCCACCCAGGCTACACTGCCTCACTATACCCAGGCTACACTGCCTCACTATACCCAGGCTACACTGCCTCACTATACCCAGGCTACACTGCCTCATTACACCCAAGCCACACTGCCTCACTACACCCAGGTCACACTGCCTCACTACACCCAGGCTACACTGCCTCATTACACCCAGGCCACACTACCTCACTACACCCAGGTCACAATGCCTCACTACACCCAGGCTACACTGCCTCACTACACCCAGGCTACACTGCCTCACTACACCCAGGCTACACTACCTCACTACACCCAGGCTACACTGCCTCTCTACACCCAGGCTACACTGCCTCTCTAAACCCAGGCTACACTGTCTCACTACACCCAGGCTACACTGTCTCACTACACCCAGGCTACACTGCCTCACTACATCCAGGCTACACTGCCTCACTACACCCAGGCTACACTGCCTCACTACATCCAGGCTACACTGCCTCACTACATCCAGGCTACACTGCCTCACTACACCCAGGCTACACTGCCTCACTACACCCAGGCTACACTGCCTCACTACATCCAGGCTACACTGCCTCACTACATCCAGGCTACACTGCCTCACTACATCCAGGCTACACTGCCTCACTGCCTCACTACACCCAGGCTACACTGCCTCACTACACTACACCCAGGCTACACTGCCTCACTACACCCAGGCTACACTCCCTCACTACACCCAGGCTACACTGCCTCACTACACCCTACACTGCCTCACTACACCCAGGCTACACTGCCTCACTACACCCAGCCTCACTACATCCAGGCTACACTGCCTCACTACACTGCCTCACTATACCCCTCACTACACCCAGGCTACACTGCCTCACTATACCCCTCACTACACCCAGGCTACACTGCCTTACTACACCCAGGCTACACTACCTCACTACACCCAGGCTACACTACCTCACTACACCCAGGCTACACTGCCTCGCTACACCCAGGCTACACTGCTACACTGCCTCACTACATCCAGGCTACACTACACTCCCTCACTACACCCAGGCTACACTGCCTCACTACACCCAGGCTACACTGCCTCACTACACCCAGGCTACACACCCAGGCTACACTGCCTCACTACACCCAGGCTACACTGCCTCACTACACCCAGGCTACACTGCCTCACTACACCCAGGCTACACTGCCTCACTACACCCAGTCTCACTACACCCAGGCTACACTGTCTCACTACACCCAGGCTACACTGCCTCACTACATCCTACACTGCCTCACTACACCCAGGCTACACTGCCTCACTACACCCCTCTGCTACACCCAGGCTACACTGCCTCACTACCCAGGCTACACATCACTACATCCAGGCTACACTGCCTCACTACACCCAGGCTACACTGCCTCACTACACCCAGGCTCACTACACCCAGGCTACACTGCCTCACTACACCCAGGCTACACTGCCTCACCTCACTACATCCAGGCTACACTGCCTCACCCAGCTACACTGCTACACTGCCTCTCTCCACCCAGGCTACACTGCCTCACTACACCCAGGCTACACTGCCTCACTACATCCAGGCTACACTACACCCAGGCTACAATGCATCACTACATCCAGGCTACACTGCCTCACTACACCCCTCTGCCTACTACCCAGGCTACACTGCCTCACTACATCCAGGCTACACTGCCTCACTACACCCAGGCTACACTGCCTCACTACATCCAGGCTACACTGCCTCACTACACCCAGGCTACTACATGCAGGCTACTCTGCCTCACTACATCCAGGCTACACTGCCTCACTACATCCAGGCTACACTGCCTCACTACATCCAGGCTACACTGCCTCACTACATCCAGGCTACACTGCCTCACTACATCCAGGCTACACTGCCTCACTACACCCAGGCTACACTGCCTCACTACATCCAGGCTACACTGCCTCACTACACCCAGGCTACACTACCTCACTACATTCAGGCTACTCTGCCTCACTACATCCAGGCTACACTGCCTCACTACACCCAGGCTACACTACACCCAGGCTACACTGCCTCACTACACCCAGGCTACACTGCCTCACTACATCCAGGCTACACTGCCTCACTACACCCAGGCTACACTGCCTCACTACATCCAGGCTACACTGCCTCACTACACCCAGGCTACACTGCCTCACTACTCACTACACTACACCCAGCTACACTGCCTCACTACACCCAGGCTACACTGCCTCACTACATCCAGGCTACACTGCCTCACTACACCCAGGCTACACTGCCTCACTACATCCAGGCTACACTGCCTCACTACATCCAGGCTACACTGCCTCACTCACTACACTGATCCACTAGGCCAGGTACTCTTGACCTTGTATCCAGCAGGTACAGTGTAAACACTGTAACCTCGAACAATACATCAAGGCTGACACTGCACACTACACCCCGTACACGCCCACTACATCCCGTGTCTACTGCCCCACACCCAGCTACACTGCCCACTACACCCGTGTACTACTGCCCACCCCACTGATCCACCAGGCCAGGTACTCGACCCATCCCCAGGTACAGTGTAAACACTGTAACCAACGAACAATAGAACTCAAGAAAGATATGACACTGCACATTCCCCCGTGGCCGCCCACCACCCGTGTCTACGCCCACCCCAGCGGCCGCCCACCACCCGTGTCTACGCCCACCCCAGCGGCCGCCCACCACCCGTGTCTACGCCCACCCCAGCGGCCGCCCACCACCCATGTCTACGCCCACCCCAGCGGCCACCCACCACCCGTGTCTACGCCCCCCCAGCGGCCGGCCACCACCCGTGTCTACGCCCACCCCAGCGGCCGCCCACCACCCGTGTCTACGCCCACCCCAGCGGCCGCCCACCACCCGTGTCTACGCCCACCCCAGCGGCCACCCACCACCCGTGTCTACGCTCCCCCCAGCGGCCGCCCACCACCCGTGTCTACGCCCACCCCAGCGGCCGCCCACCACCCGTGTCTACGCCCACCCCAGCGGCCACCCACCACCCGTGTCTACGCTCCCCCCAGCGGCCGCCCACCACCCGTGTCTACGCCCACCCCAGCGGCCGCCCACCACCCGTGTCTACGCCCACACCAGCGGCCGCCCACCACCCGTGTCTACGCCCACCCCAGCAGCCGCCCACCACCCATGTCTACGCCCACACCAGCGGCCGCCCAACACCCGTGTCTACGCCCACCACCCGTGTCTACGTCCACCCCAGCGGCCGCCCACCACCCGTGTCTACGCCCACCCCAGCGGACGCCCACCACCCGTGTCTACGCCCACCCCAGCGGCCGCCCGCCACCCGTGTCTACGCCCACCCCAGCGGCCGCCCAACACCCGCACCTACGCCTACTCCAGCGGCTGCCCACCACCCGCACCTACGCCCACTCCAGTGGCCGCCCACCACTTGTGTTTACCCTGGACAGTACTCACCAGTAGTCCAGTCTCCACGGAGGGTAGGAGAGTAAGGTACTAGACAGTACTCACCAGTAGTCCAGTCTCCACGGAGGGTAGGAGAGTACAGGTACTAGACAGTACTCACCAGTAGTCCAGTCTCCACGGAGGGTAGGAGAGTACAGGTACTAGACAGTACTCACCAGTAGTCCAGTCTCCACGGAGGGTAGGAGAGTAAGGTACTAGACAGTACTCACCAGTAGCCCAGTCTCCACGGAGGGTAGGAGAGTACAGGTACTAGACAGTACTCACCAGTAGTCCAGTCTCCACGGAGGGTAGGAGAGTAAGGTACTAGACAGTACTCACCAGTAGCCCAGTCTCCACGGAGGGTAGGAGAGTACAGGTACTAGACAGTACTCACCAGTAGCCCAGTCTCCACGGAGGGTAGGAGAGTACAGGTACTAGACAGTACTCACCAGTAGTCCAGTCTCCACGGAGGGTAGGAGAGTACAGGTACTAGACAGTACTCACCAGTAGTCCAGTCTCCACGGAGGGTAGGAGAATACAGGTACTAGACAGTACTCACCAGTAGTCCAGTCTCCACGGAGGGTAGGAGAGTACAGGTACTAGACAGTACTCACCAGTAGTCCAGTCTCCACGGAGGGTAGGAGAGTAAGGTACTAGACAGTACTCACCAGTAGTCCAGTCTCCACGGAGGGTAGGAGAATACAGGTACTAGACAGTACTCACCAGTAGTCCAGTCTCCATGGAGGGTAGGAGAGTAAGGTACTAGACAGTACTCCCCAGTAGTCCAGTCTCCACGGAGGGTAGGAGAGTACAGGTACTAGACAGTACTCACCAGTAGTCCAGTCTCCACGGAGGGTAGGAGAGTACAGGTACTAGACAGTACTCACCAGTAGTCCAGTCTCCACGGAGGGTAGGAGAGTACAGGTACTAGACAGTACTCACCAGTAGTCCAGTCTCCACGGAGGGTAGGAGAGTACAGGTACTAGACAGTACTCACCAGTAATCCAGTCTCCACGGAGGGTAGGAGAGAACAGGTACTAGACAGTACTCACCAGTAGTCCAGTCTCCACGGAGGGTAGGAGAGTACAGGTACTAGACAGTACTCACCAGTAGTCCAGTCTCCACGGAGGGTAGGAGAGTAAGGTACTAGACAGTACTCACCAGTAGTCCAGTCTCCACGGAGGGTAGGAGAGTACAGGTACTAGACAGTACTCACCAGTTGTCCAGTCTCCACGGAGGGTAGGAGAGTACAGGTACTAGACAGTACTCACCAGTAGTCCAGTCTCCACGGAGGGTAGGAGAGTAAGGTACTAGACAGTACTCACCAGTAGTCCAGTCTCCACGGAGGGTAGGAGAGTACAGGTACTAGACAGTACTCACCAGTAGTCCAGTCTCCACGGAGGGTAGGAGAGTGATCCTGGCTCCATCAATGATGCTGTTCTCCTCTAGGGTGCCTTCACGCAGATGCCTGTACGAGACAAAGGTCACATTAGCCAGGGCAAAACGCTAAACCCGTATGGCAAACAATTTCCGTTAACACCAGTCAGTCAAAAAAAAAAATACATTAATGCATGCCAGGTTAACGCTCTGTCATGTTAAACACCTGTCACGTCACCAACATGTCAAATTAAACAGGTATAACACAACAGAACATTCAACAGATCACACACACACACACACACACACACACACACACACACACACACACACACACACACACACACACACACACACACACAAATACCAACATCAGTCACACAGCGACCTTTGCAACACCTTTAGAATAGATAATTTATCACATATGTTTGTTCATCACGTTTGCTTAACAAGCTTGTTTGTTCAGCACCTTTGTTCAGCACGCTTGTTCATCACACTTACCTGTTCAACACATTTTAAGTGAGTCAGAGGGGGTAGATGTTCTCTCTTACTTAAAACATCTGTGGATATAATAACCCCTGTAAACACCTGTCTAGGTGAGTCATCCATCAAAGTAGGTTCTCCTTGACTGACTTGGGTAGTTAACTGGCCACAATTTAGCCTGTCAACCACTCCAAGGATCATTATTAAGGCTGCATGTCACCTGTCCACCACCAGTCAAGATACTTTAATACCTAAAGTATGGACTATAGTCACCTTTCAGTGATTATACGAGATACACCTCTCAGTGTATATACAATGAGATATACACACCTTTCGGTATATATATCCAGTGATAACTTGGCTCGTCAGAAAATAATGAGAATATACTACCCATACAGTAGCACTTCTCTGTCAATGTTGTAATCTCGGGGTGGTAGAGTTGTGGAATGATGTGGGTGAGACGGTGTTGTAATCTCGGGGTGGTAGAGTTGTGGAATGATGTGGATGAGACGGTGTTGTAATCTCGGGGTGGTAGAGTTGTGGAATGATGTGGATGAGACGGTGTTGTAATCTCGGGGTGGTAGAGTTGTGGAATGATGTGGGTGAGACGGTGTTGTAATCTCGGGGTGGTAGAGTTGTGGAATGATGTGGGTGAGACGGTGTTGTAATCTCGGGGTGGTAGAGTTGTGGAATGATGTGGGTGAGACGAGGGAGGAGGCACACTCAATACATCAACTTCAGCATGGAACGTTTATTGTTAGGTGGAAACAGAAGCATCTACGTATAACTTACTAGTAGTCGACTTCTAGGATCACCGCCCCCGCGACCTGCTCTCAAACCAGGCCAGGATACGTATAAGTTTGTGCGTATGGGGCAGGTTGGTGTGTGTGTGTGTGTGTGTGTGTGTGTGTGTGTGTGTGTGTGTGTGTGTGTGTGTGTGTGTAAACATTCTCCGCTTTATGGTAGCAATCAGTTTATGTGGCACTCAGTGTTTACTGTGGCACTCGCTGTTTATGACAACATTCAGTGAACTAGATTTAAGACGTAATAAACGACTGTAAACTAATAAGCTGAAAGATGGACGACGGGGGAAGGGGATCGAACCGTGTTCCTGGTAGTGGCAGATCCAGCCCCGTAGCTCAGCGGATAAAGCGCTGGACCTGACGCTACCAGGACCCCAGTTTGATTTCCCCAGACTATCTTTCTGTTTATTCATGACTCTCAATGTTTCTAGAGTTTTTCCGGCTTCTGAGCCCTGCCTTGGGCCAGACCTGTCTGGTCAACCAGGTTATTGCTGCTGGCGACCCGCTGGCCCACATATCCAGCACAGCCTGATTGATCTGGCGCCTGGAGATACTTGTTCTCTTTCCTCTTGAAGACTTCCTCTTCACTTGTCCCAGCAATGTTTCTGATGTCTTCTGGTAAGACGCTGAATAGTATGGGGCCACGGATGTTTATACAGGGCACTCATTGTTCATAGTGGCACTCACTGTTCATTGTGGCACTGTTCACAGTGGTACTGTTCACAGTGGCACTCACTGTTCATTGTGGCACTGTTCATGGTGGTACTGTTCACAGTGGCACTCACTGTTCATTGTGGTACTGTTCACAGTGGCACTCACTGTTCATTGTGGCACTCACTGTTCATTGTGGCACTCACTGTTCATAGTGGCACTCACTGTTCATTGTGGCACTCACTGTTCATAGTGGCACTCACTGTTCATTGTGGCACTCAATATTCAGTGTCAATTATAGTGGCACTGTTCGCAGTGGCACTCATTGGTCCTAGTGACACTCAACGTTTCCCCTCTTTTCACCCTCCTACAAATAACCATTTTTTTTTTTTTGCTATCTCTCCATCTCCCCTCCTCCATCCCCTCCTTCTCCCCTTCTTTCTCCCATGTTCCACTCCCCCTTCACCCCCTCAGATCCCTCACCAGCTATTCCGTTGGTATTCTCCCTAGAGCTGTTCATCAGGAGTGTGCAGATATACGCTCGGTGTTCAGCAACAGCATTGCCACAAGCAGTATCAGCAGTAGGTGTAGCAGCAGGAGCAGAAGTACCAACAGCAGTAATATTAACAGAAGCAACTGCAGCAGTAATAGCAGTAGCGTTAGGCCCATATTGGAGTATGCGGCACCAGTTTGGAACCCACACCTAGCCAAGCACGTAAAGAAACTAGAGAAAGTGCAAAGGTTTGCAACAAGACTAGTCCCAGAGCTAAGAGGTATGTCCTACGAGGAGAGGTTAAGGGAAATCAACCTGACGACACTGGAGGACAGGAGAGATAGGGGGGACATGATAACGACATACAAAATACTGAGGGGAATTGACAAGGTGGACAAAGACAGGATGTTCCAGAGATTGGACACAGTAACAAGGGGACACAGTTGGAAGCTAAAGACACAGATGAATCACAGGGATGTTAGGAAGTATTTCTTCAGCCACAGAGTAGTCAGTAAGTGGAATAGTTTGGGAAGCGATGTAGTGGAGGCAGGATCCATACATAGCTTTAAGCAGAGGTATGATAAAGCTCACGGCTCGGGGAGAGTGACCTAGTAGCGATCAGTGAAGAGGCGGGGCCAGGAGCTCGGACTCGACCCCCGCAACCTCAACTAGGTGAGTACAACTAGGTGAGTACACACACACACACACACACACACACACACACACACACACACACACACAACCCCCCCCCCTCCTCTAAGTCAGATACCAATACTGTTGTCTTTGACAAGTTCCCCCGGTGGATCGGGCCTGATCAACTAGACTGTTACTGTTGGCCGCACGTAATCCAAAGTACGAACCACAGCCCGGCTGATCAGGTACTAACTTTAGGTATCTGTCCAGCTCCCTCTTGAAGGCAGCCAGGTGTCTATTGGTATTTCCCCTCATGACGGAGGCAGTCTTTGATCCCACTAAGCAACTAATACTATAATGTCCCAACACACAGACGGTGTACTTAATTTTGTTTAATGAAAAACAAAAACACTATCTGGGCTAAGCTCAAACTGCTGGTCACTAGGTATATACACTGAGACATGTGTGTGTACATCACTGCATATATACTGAGAGTTTAATCACTACCTCTGGGATTGAAAGAGTGTTGATGTAAGTGTACATCTGAATTACTGTTGTTGCTACTGTTGTTGCCGCTGCTTTTACTATTTCCACTGTTTCTGATGCTGCTATTGCTGCTGCAACTGCTGTTGCTACTGCTGCTGCAACTGCTGTTGCTGTTGTTGCTACTGCTGCTGCAATTGCTGTTGCTACTGTTGCTGCTACTGCTACGCGGGAGATTCGGAAAGCAAGAGGCGGCAATGGCCGAGTTGGTAAGCTGCTTGTTAGTGACCGTGGAATAGTGATGGATTGTTGTTGTGGTAGAAGTGCCCCTCAAGGAAGGTTCCTTGATGTTGGTGAGGGGCTCTCGATTTAGGGAATTGGATCTGTGCTCCAGTTCCCCGAATTAAGCCTGAATGCCTTCCACATCCTCCCCCAGGCGCTGTATAATCCTCCGGGTTTAGCGCTTCCCCCTTGATTATAATAATAATGTGGTAGAAGTGGTGGAATAGTGACCTTACTAAACTAACCTACCGTGTGATTTTACACACAAGAGAGAAAAGTAGGAGTGTGAGTGTGTGTAAGCCGGGAAAGAAGCATTTAACTGGCCTCATTTTCCTTTTGAACAGTTGGGTCAATTCATAATTTCTCTTACATCCAAAAGGATGGTGTTGAATAGCCACGTACCTTCAATCATGTACCTCCAATGGCCATGTCTCTCAGTGTACTTACTGTGCCCCTCCTTTGATATACCTCTGATGAGTTTCGAGAGTCCTACTACTCTCGGAGCCCCGCCATGGGCCAGGCTCGTCTAGTGCTTGCCTGGTTAACTAGGTTAACCCCAGTGGAGGGATTTTTGCATCATCTACCCTGCCTCTCATTCTAATATATTCACCTGCAAATCTTCCACTGTATATGAGAGTGATTTGACAAATATATGTACCTTCTACTGTAAGCTGAATGTTGGCCGTCAAACTAGTTTATCTCTGTCAAGCGTCCGTCATCCTGCTGATAGATAAGAGTCTTGGGAGCCGTCCAAGGAATGGAGGCATCAGAACAGTTTGGTTGATCTGGAGGCTCAGCAATACCTCCCGCATGCCTCTTCACATTCTACGATAAACAGTGTCAAGACGGCTTCCCACGTGTTGACCACTGACTTCAGAACCTCCACTTAGCACAGTCTGAGGTTCTTCCTCCTGTCTCCTACACTCTCACCTACACTTCTAACTACTTCCCTTGTTGAATGAAAATTGTGACTGTTACTAGCCGGTGCTAATAGCACATCCCTGTACTGCCGGCCTGCAACACAATACAAGCACTGCCGGCCTGCAACACAATACAAGCACTGCCGGCCTGCAACACAATACAAACACTGCCGGCCTGCAACACAATACAAGCACTGCCGGCCTGCAACACAACACAAGCACTGCCGGCCTGCAACACAACAAAAGCACTGCCGGCCTGCAGCACAAGCACTGCACGACTGCAAACACGAGTACTGTAGGTCCGCAAATACAGGTATTGCAGGACTGCAATACAAGTGATGCAGGCCTGCAACACAGGTACCGGAGTTTATCAATAAGCCAATATTAAAATGAAGACTTACTCTGTTCTTGTGTATTCATCATGTACTTGTTGCCTCTTGCACCTACATCCAATTAGATCGTCATGGCAACACAACATATCCACATTCTAACCCCCTTACACACACTCCTTCCCACAGCCTCTCCCACACTCCCCCAAATGCCAAGCCTTCTACAGTCTTAACCTGTCTACACAAACATTTTTTTTAGTTTTAATCTCTCTCTCTCTCTCTCTCTCTCTCTCTCAATCTATCTATCTATCCACTACCTACCCTAGGTACCAGTCACTGAAGTGAGGTGCACTTTCAAGCAAGCCTCTCAGCTGGCTGGGTGCTTGCTACCCAGCTGGTCTACTGCCAAAAACAGCTGATCGCATGTAAACAAACATTTCACCCACTCCAACCCCCACCCCCTTCCCCCCTTCCTCTCGTCTCATATCCTCTTACATTGGCATTCATTATCTGGCACTCTTCCGCTGTGCTTGCCTGTGGCGTACCCGTGGCTGGCTTCGAGAGCATTTTTTGACCTCCCACACAGACCTAAGGCTTACCCAACGCCCGATACTTTAAATCCCCTTTCAGTTCTGGTCTCCTTTTTTTTATTTACAAAGGCTGCTTTCCCCTCTCCCTCCCCCTGCTATAATTGCACCTTCCCCCCCCTGCTTGCAGGGGGAAGTTGTTATCATATAATGGATAATGTTGTTGATGTTACACACACACACACACACACACACACACACACACACACACACACACAGTGAAATGTGTAGAGGCGGGGCCAGGAGCTGTGAATCGACCCCTGCAACCACAATTAGGTGAGCATACACACACAGGAGCAATGAATCGACCTCTGCAACTACAAATAGGTGAGTACACACACAGGAGCCAGGAGCTATGAATCGATCCCTGCAACCACAATTAGGTGAGTACACACACACACACACACGCACACGCACACGCACACACACACACACACACACACACACACACACACACACACACACACACACACGCAGATTCACACTGGTCAGGGATACAACCAGAGAACCAACAAGGCTGGACCTAGTCTTCACGGCCACGGCTGCAACACGAAAACAGTATCAACATAGGTGGTCCTAGACTGTTTAACCTGCTACCAGCACATACCAGAAATACTGCTAGGACAAGTACGGAGGTCAAGAGGAAACTAAGTCACTACCTCCGCGGTGTGCCAGATGAACCAGGCTGCAATGGATAGATGGCCAGCGGCCCTCCAACAACAACAACAGCCTAGATGACCAGGAATGCACAGGGAGGCCTGGCCCCTGGCCGGGCCGTCGGAGTAGAAAAATTCCTGAAATAGGTCACAGGTAAATCTCAGGTCACACGTAAGCAAATTTTATGACATTAATAGTATTCAGTGCAGATAGGTTGATGACTCAGACACCTGCAACACCTGTCAATGCGTATTCACAACGATCTTTCGCCAGTAGTGATTCAGTGCGATATTGAGAATACATGCTGAAGACGGTGGAAAAATAGAAAGGTAATTTAAAGGTGTTCAGTCCCTTAGCCTTGGTAGTCCCTTAGTCCCCTACCTGGAGGTTACCTGGAGGTTATTTCGGGGATCAACGCCCCCGCGGCCCGGTCCATGACCAGACCTCCCGATGGATCAGGGCCTGATCAAATAGGCTGTTACTGCTGGCCGCACGCAGTCCAACGTACGAGCCACAGCCCGGCTGATCCGGCACTGACTTTAGGTATCTGTCCAGCTCTCTCTTGAAGGCAGCCAGGGGTTTATTGGCAATTCCCCTAATGCTTGATGGGAGGCTGTTGAACAGTTTTGGGCCCCGGACACTTATGGTGTTTTCTCTTAGTGTACCAATGGCGCCCCTACTTTTTATTGGGGGCATTTTGCATCGCCTGCCCAGTCTTTTACTTTCGTAGGGAGTGATTTTTGTGTGCAGATTTGGGACCATTCCTTCCAAGATTTTCCAAGTGTAGATTATGATATATCTCTCCCTCCTGCGTTCCAACGAGTACAAGTCAAGTGCTTCCAAGCGTTCCCAGTAGTTAAGGTGCTTGACAGAACTTATACGTGCAGTAAAGGATCTCTGTACACTCTCTAGATCTGCGATTTCACCTGCTTTGAATGGAGATGTTAATGTACAGCAGTATTCCAGCCTAGAGAGAACAAGTGATTTGAAAAGGATCATCATGGGCTTGGCATCTCTCGTTTTGAAAGTTCTCATTCCGGGGATCAGCGCCCCCGCGGCCCGGTCCACGACCAGGCCTCCCGGTGGATGAGGGCCTGATCAACGAGGCTGTTACTGCTGGCCGCACGTAATCCAACGTACGAACCACAGTCCGGCTCATCCGGCACCGTCTTTAGTATCTGTCCAGCTCCCTCTTGAAGACAATCAGGGGTCTTCCCGTAATGCCTCTTATTGCTGGTGGGAGGCTGTTGAACAGTCTTGGGCCCCGGACACTTATTGTGTTTTCTCTTAGTGTACCAGTGACGCCCCTACTTTTCACTGGGGGTATGTTGCATCGCCTGCCAAGTCTTTTGCTTTCGTATGGAGTGACTGCTGTGTGCATATTAGGGACCAGTCCCTCCAGAATCTTCCAGGTGTAGATTATGATATATCTTTCTCGCCTGTGCTCTAGTGAGTACAAGTCAAGTGCTTCCAGGTGTTCGCAGTAGTTAAGGTGTTTGATGGAATTTATACGTGCAGTAAAGGTTCTCTGTACATTCTCTAGTTCTGCAATTTCACCTGCCTTGACAATCTTTTAGCCTTGACAGTCCTTTAGCCTTGACAGTCCTTTAGCCTTGGCAGTCCCTTAACCTTGACAGCCCTTTAGTCATGACGTTCCCTTAGTTTTGACAGTCCCTTAACCTTGACAGTCCCTTAACCTTGACAGTCCCTTACCCTTGACAGTCCCTTAACCTTGACAGTCCCTTAACCTTGACAGTCCCTTACCCTTGACAGTCCCTTAACCTTGACAGTTACTTAGTCTTGACAGTCTCTTAACCTTGGCACTCCCTTAGCCCTGACGTTCCCTCAGTCTTGACAACACTCAGTTTTATCAACTCCAAGGGAGCCCAAGAGCTGGAGGCAGGATGTATACACAGCTTTAAGATCAGGCGTGACAGCAGGGCTCTGGAAGCCAGGAGTAGCCAGTGTAGGAGGCAAGGCCAGGAGCTGAGACTCGACCTTTGCAACCAGAAATACATTAGTACACACAGGCTCAAATTACCCACAACTTACTAAGGAAATTTCCCACCATTATTCTCCCCCACCCCCACAGTCAGACACCACCCACCTGCCCACCCCCGCCCAAACAAGCCACCCATCCAAAGCCATGTATCCAATCCCACCACATCGCCCACACCATTCCCACCACCAAACCCACTACACCTGCCATCCCACCCACGACACCTGCCATCCCACCTACGACACCTGCCATCCCACCCACGCCACCTGCCATTCCACCCACGACACCTGCCATCCCACCCACGCCACCTGCCATCCCACCCACGCCACCTGACATCCCACCCACGCACACATGACGTGACTTGGTACCTCCCACACTGACAGGAGGGTGACAGGTGGCACCCATCAGCGTGACGTCACATGTGGGGTTGATAGGAGGTAGTGTGTTACCGTGATGGGGGAGTTTGAGGGAAAGGTGGGGAACGGTAAACAATATGATGTTCAATGAGGACAAATTCCAACTACTCCGTTATGGAAAACTGGAGGAGATAATAACTAGAACAGAGTATACTACTGACTCCGGCCATACAGTAGAGCGGAAAAATAATGTAAGGGACCTGGGAGTAGTAATGTCTGAGGATCTCACTTTCAAGGATCACAACAGTGCCACGATCGCACGTGCAAAGAAAATGATAGGATGGATAATGAGAACTTTCAAAACGAGAGATGCCAAGCCCATGATGATCCTTTTCAAATCACTTGTTCTCTCTAGGCTGGAATACTGCTGTACATTAACATCTCCATACAAAGCAGGTGAAATCGCAGATCTAGAGAGTGTACAGAGATCCTTTACTGCACGTATAAGTTTTGTCAAGCACCTTAACTACAGGGAACGCTTGGAAGCACTTGACTTGTACTCGTTGGAACGCAGGAGGGAGAGATATATCATAATCTACACTTGGAAAATCTTGGAAGGAATGGTCCCAAATCTGCACACAGAAATCACTCCCTACGAAAGTAAAAGACTGGGCAGGCGATGCAAAATGCCGCCAATAAAAAGTAGGGGCGCCATTGGTACACTAAGGGAAAACACCATAAGTGTCCGGGGCCCAAAACTGTTCAACAGCCTCCCATCAAGCATTAGGGGAATTGCCAATAAACCCCTGGCTGCCTTCAAGAGAGAGCTGGACAGATACCTAATGTCAGTGCCGGATCAGCCGGGCTGTGGCTCGTACGTTGGGCTGCGTGCAGCCAGCAGTAACATCCTAGTTGATCAGGCCCTGATCCATCGGGAGGCCTGGTCATGGACCGGGCCGCGGGGGCGTTGATCCCCGGAATAACCTCCAGGTAACCCGGCTGATCCGGACATGTTTCCTTACACTCCTGCTGCCGCTGCTCACCTAGCAGTAAAAATAGGTACGTGTGTGTTACCCAGCTGTTGTGGGGTTGCATCCTGGGGGAAAAACTGTGTAAGATACTCCAGTACCTACTGGTGTAGTACCAATAGTAGTAGTAGTACCAACAGTAGTAGTAGTAGTAGTAGTAGTAGTGGTGGTGGTAGTAGTAGTAGTAGTAGTAGTAGTAGTAGTACCAACAGTAGTAGTAGTAGTAGTAGTAGTAGTGGTGGTGGTAGTAGTAGTAGTCTGACCGGTACTCACGCTTGAGTAAGGAAAACAAGGTTGGCCACCCACAGTTCCTTGGATCAAGAGCCCTTCTTGAAGAGACACGATGCGGTGGAAACTGCGCGCGTGGTTTCCGCCGCACCGTGTCTACAGTGGACCGCACCCAGTGTAACGTAACTGCAAATATAACGAACGACGTGGGAAGACATGGGAAGACGTAGAAAGCCACAGAAAGACGTACCAACACATGACATTAAAACATGCTGCAGATGGGCAGATAATTCTCGAACGTCAAATGTTGACGTTTTGATTACCGTAAATCTTGAGAGAGAGAGAGAGAGAGAGAGAGAGAGAGAGAGAGAGAGAGAGAGAGAGAGAGAGAGAGAAATAGGTACGTCAGTGAGTCAGCAGACGTAACTAACACACGCGGAAACAGCTAGCGTGGGGGGCAGGGGGGGGAATTAGGAGATAGTTAGGGGTGTGCTAGGGGAGATGTTAAAGGGGGGAACAGGGAGCTAGGGGAAGGGGTGGATGGAAGGAGCTAGGGGAAGGGGTGGATGGAAGGAGCTAGGGGAAGGGGAGGGGGGGGGCGGACCTCATAAGGGTGAAAAACCTTAAAACGTCCCAGTGATCTGCTGAGCTCAACTACCCCCCCCCTCCCAAAACATTCCACAGTTTTCAAGTTTTAAAAACATTCTCCGTGGTAACACAACATTCCGTGGGCGCGCCCGGGTTCTCCGGCCACGTACTAAACACTCCTCGTCAACATCGACCTGTGTAATTTCCGTGTAAAACGGTAAGTGAACGTTATAAATAATGAAAGACCTGGAAGGGAAGCAGTTGGCAACTGTGAGCCTCGTCACCTACATGCCTACCAACCCAGCGAGGAACCTCCACACTGTGTGTATTTACCGTTGAAGGTACGAACTGTGTGTGTGTGTGTGTGTGTGTGTGTGTGTGTGTGTGTGTGTGTGTACGCGCGCTCGCTCACGTATAGTATATGTCCACACTTACATGTGATTGCAGGGGTCAAGTCTCAGCTCCTGGCCCTGCCTCTTGACTCACGCACATAGGGAACGTTATGAGTCTTGGTTCCCTTACACTGACTTCTCTCATTGCACTACGGCGCCCCAGCTTCCCAACGGAGGTATTTTTCACTTTCTACCAAGCCTCTCGTTTTCATATGAAATGATTTAAGTAAACAGGTTTGGGGACCGATCCCTCCAGAATTTTTTCGTCTACGTACCAAGAACTACAGTTCAGAAGACTTCAGTCATTGCCAGTAGTTCAGATGCTTGAATTAATTTATACGAGCAGTACCTTTACCTCTGATGATTCAGAGAGTTTTTCTACTCCCGGAGCCCGGCCATTGACCAGGGTCATCTGGTGTTTGCCTGGCCAACCAGGCTGCTGCTGCTTCTGGCCCGCTGCCCCACATATCTATCATAACCTGGTTGATCTGGCACCTGGTGAAAATACTTGTCCAGTTTCCGTCAATTACAGCAATATTGCTGTAACTAACGTTCTAATGTTCTTATCCAGCATGTCATTTTCTTTTCTGTTCTGATAATAACATTCTTGTGATCCTTAAACATGAGGTTCCCCTGACATTGTCACTCCCAGGTCTCTCACACTGAACTTCCGCTATACTGAATGATTTGAGGTCGTCTTGTACTCTGTGTGCAGGACATTTGTGTACATTTCCGGACATTTATTAAAGAAACTGTACAGAAATGTCATGGACAGGGGCGCGGGGGCACCGACCCCCGGAACACTCCAGGTATTGCACAGTTTGTGGCCAACTAGAAGACTGATGACACAGATGCAACTAATGTGACGTTTTATTGTTGCAACGTTTCGCTCTCCAGGAGCTTTGTCAAGCCGTTAACAGCTTGACAAAGCTTTTGCATCCATTCATCTTTGATATACCTTTGATGAGTTTCCGAAGTCTTTCTACTCCGGGAGCCCAGCCATGGGCCAGGCTCGCCTGGTGCTAGCCTGGTTAACCAGGCTGTTGCTGCTGGTGGCCCGCAGCCCTACATATCCATCACATACTGTTGGTAATTCTACTATTATAAAAATGGAGAGAGAATCTTGGCAAGAAGCTTTAAAAATAAGATGAAAAACACGTGTGGGCGCGAGTTAGACCCGCCTAGCATGGGCCAGTACGCCTGCTGCAGTGCTAGGCCACTGTTATGTCCTTGAACCTAGAACAACGGCAAGAACAAGAACAAAAAAAAGGGCAGGAGCGAGAACGAGGGAGGAAGGACAGCTACAGGAACAAGCAGAAGCACACGAACAAGGACAAGCACAGAAACAAGGACAAGGACACTAGGAGGGTGACAAGAGCGCTGTCAGTAACAACTGGCGTTCACAACAAACATCAGCTGGTTCTTCTATTTTTAAACATCAGTCATGTATATCTTGATCTATCTTATATAAGTTCTATACCCCACACACATAAAGTTTCATATATATATATATATATATATATATATATATATATATATATATATATATATATATATATATATATATATATATATATGTATATATATATATATATATATATATATATATATATATATATATATATATATATATATATATATATATATATGTCGTGCCGAATAGGCAGAATTTGCGATCTTGGCTTAAATAGCAACGTTCATCTTGCTATATAGGACAAGTGAAAATTTGTGTATGCTATAATTTCCCCAAAATCATTCTGAACCTAACGAAAAAAATATACTTCACTGTGTTTGTTTAGTATTAAATTGCTGTAATCAAATCTAAAATATATTTAGCTGGGTTAGGCTAAAATAAATTGCTCTTGTTACAATAAGGTTAGGTAAGTTTTCTAAGTTTCTTTTGGTGCAAAATTAAATTTTTTTACATTAACATTAATGAAAAAAATATATCTTTAAGTGTATAAGAATTTTTTTAGAAAGGACTTAATTTTAAATGAGTTCTTGGTAATTGACCAGTTTTACATATTCGGCACGATATATATATATATATATATATATATATATATATATATATATATATATATATATATATATATATATATATATAATTTTTAGGAGTTATTTTAGTTGCTACGTTCACCATATCCCCACCTGTCAGTGAGGGGGGAAGGGCTGACTGCTGTCAGTGAGGGTATCTGACCACCACCTATCAGTGTTGGGAGGGCTGACTACTGTCAGTGAGGGGAAGGGCTGACCACCACCCATCAATAAAGGGGAAAGGGTTGATGTCCTCCCCTATTCCTTTAACTAGTAACTGTATCCTAGGGTCCCCCCCACCTCCCTTCTCTCCCTGCTTCCCCTCCATCTGGCACTTGTCACTTCCCCTCCTCCCCCCTACCGCCAGGTACCAAACTCTCCCCTCCCTCTTAACTATGTGTTAAAACACCAGATGGGGGCTGCGTAGCTCGCCCGTGAAAACATTAAACAATCACAAGGTCCTGGGTTCGATATCCCCGTACGGAGGAACATTTAAGCAAGTCTGTTTACACTCTTCCTGCCCCTACCCACTTAGCACTTTGTCCACCAGGATGCGACCCACGACAGTGGGTCGCATCCTGGTGAAACAAAGTGTTAGAAAACACTCTTATCTCGTATGTTAGAGACTCCAGTACCTGCTGGAATGTATACCTTCGACGGATTTCGAGAGTTTTCCCTACTCCCGCAGCCCGGGCCTGGGTCAGGCTCGTCTGGCGCTTGCTTGCATAAGCAGGCTGTTACTGCCGGCGGCCCGCTGGCCCACATATCCATGCTAGCTGATCTAGCTAGCTGATTCCCAGCACCCACCATCAGTCCCCAGCACCTACCATTAGCCCTCAGCACCCACCATCAGTCCCCAGCATCCACCATCAGTCCCCAGCACCCACCAGGAGTCCCCAGCACCCACCATCAGTCCTCAGCACCCACCATCAGTCCCCAGCATCCACCATCAGTCCCCAGCACCCACCAGGAGTCCCCAGCACCCACCAGGAGTCCCCAGCACCCACCAGCAGTCCCCAGCACCCACCATCAGTCCCCAGCACCCACCATCAGTCCCCAGCACCCACCATCAGTCCCCAGCACCCACCAGCAGTCCCCAGCATCCACCAGGAGTCCCCAGTATCCACCAGGAGTCCCCAGCACCCACCAGCAGTCTCCAGCGCCCACCAGCAGTCCCCAGCACCCACCATCAGTCGTCAACATCCACCAGGAGTCCCCAGCACCCACCAGCATCCACCAGAAGTCCCCAGCACCCACCAGAAGTCCCCAGCACCCACCAGAAGTCCCCAGCACCCACCAGCATCCACCAGGAGTCCCCAGCACCCATCAGCAGTCTCCAGCACCCACCATCAGTCACCAACACCCACCAGCAGTCCCCAGCACCCACCAGCAGTCCCCAGCATCCACCAGGAGTCCCCATCACCCACCAGCAGTCCCCAGCATCCACCAGGAGTCCCGAGCACCCACCATCCACCAGGAGTCCCCAACACCCACCAGCAGTCCCCAGCACCCACCACTCTGCAACATCTGCAACAACTCACTAAGGTTGAAACATGCGTGTTGGGTACTAACATTAACCTTGGACTCAACAAGATGCTATACCACTCACTCCATTAAGGGTGATCTTCTGCACCCGTGCAAGTGACGTGTGACCCTTACGTGCACAGGGCTACGGCAGCAGTAGGCTGGCGGACCCTACTCACAGCCTATTGAGATGCACACATTATTCAAGAGGGGGAGGGCTAAACCCATAGGGGCCATACAGCAACCTAGACCGACCACTCACAATCTTTGGTAAGTAACCAACCCTCATCAATATTACAACGGTAAGTAACCAACCCTCATCAATATTACAATGGTAAGTGACCAACCCTCATCAATCCTACTTTGGTAAGTGATCAACCTCATCAATCTTACTTTGATAAGTGACCAACCTCATCAATCTTACATTGGTAAGTGACCAACCTCATCAATCTTACTTTGGTAAGTGACCAACCTCATCAATCTTACTTTGGTAAGTGACCAACCTCATCAATCTTACTTTGGTAAGTGACCAACCTCATCAATCTTACATTGGTAAGTGACCAACCTCATCAATCTTACTTTGGTAAGTGACCAACCTCATCAATCTTACTTTGGTAAGTGACCAACCTCATCAATCTTACTTTGGTAAGTGACCAACCTCATCAATCTTACTTTGGTAAGTGACCAACCTCATCAATCTTACAATGGTAAGTGACCAACCCTCATCAATCTTACATTGGTAAGTGACAACCTCATCAATCTTACCTTAGTAAGCGACCAACCTCATCAATCTTACCTTAGTGACCAACCTCATCAATCTTACATTGGTAAGTGACCAACCTCACCAATCTTACATTGGTAAGTGACCAACCTCACCAATCTTACCTTAGTTAGTGACCAACCTCACCAATCTTACATTGGTAAGTGACCAACCTCACCAATCTTACATTGGTAAGTGACCAACCTCACCAATCTTACATTGGTAAGTGACCAACCTCACCAATCTTACATTGGTAAGTGACCAACCTCACCAATCTTACATTGGTAAGTGACCAACCTCACCAATCTTACATTGGTAAGTGACCAACCTCACCAATATTACATTGGTAAGTGACCAACCTCACCAATCTTACATTGGTAAGTGACCAACCCTCATCAATATTACAATGGTAAGTGACCAACCCTCATCAATCCTACTTTGGTAAGTGATCAACCTCATCAATCTTACTTTGATAAGTGACCAACCTCATCAATCTTACATTGGTAAGTGACCAACCTCATCAATCTTACTTTGGTAAGTGACCAACCTCATCAATCTTACTTTGGTAAGTGACCAACCTCATCAATCTTACTTTGGTAAGTGACCAACCTCATCAATCTTACATTGGTAAGTGACCAACCTCATCAATCTTACTTTGGTAAGTGACCAACCTCATCAATCTTACTTTGGTAAGTGACCAACCTCATCAATCTTACTTTGGTAAGTGACCAACCTCATCAATCTTACAATGGTAAGTGACCAACCCTCATCAATCTTACATTGGTAAGTGACAACCTCATCAATCTTACCTTAGTAAGCGACCAACCTCATCAATCTTACGTTAGTGACCAACCTCATCAATCTTACATTGGTAAGTGACCAACCTCACCAATCTTACATTGGTAAGTGACCAACCTCACCAATCTTACCTTAGTTAGTGACCAACCTCACCAATCTTACATTGGTAAGTGACCAACCTCACCAATCTTACATTGGTAAGTGACCAACCTCACCAATCTTACATTGGTAAGTGACCAACCTCACCAATCTTACATTGGTAAGTGACCAACCTCACCAATCTTACATTGGTAAGTGACCAACCTCACCAATCTTACATTGGTAAGTGACCAACCCTCATCAATCTTACATTGGTAAGTGACCAACCCTCATCAATCTTACATTGGTAAGTGACCAACCCTCATCAATCTTACATTGGTAAGTGACCAACCCTCATCAATCTTACATTGGTAAGTGACCAACCCTCATCAATCTTACATTGGTAAGTGACCAACCCTCATCAATCTTACATTGGTAAGTGACCAACCCTCATCAATCTTACATTGGTAAGTGACCAACCCTCATCAATCTTACATTGGTAAGTGACCAACCCTCATCAATGTTACATTGGTAAGTGACCAACCCTCATCAATGTTACATTGGTAAGTGACCAACCCTCATCAATCTTACATTGTTAAGTGACCAACCCTCATCAATCTTACATTGGTAAGTGACCAACCCTCATCAATGTTACATTGGTAAGTGACCAACCCTCATCAATGTTACATTGGTAAGTGACCAACCCTCATCAATCTTACATTGGTAAGTGACCAACCCTCATCAATGTTACATTGGTAAGTGACCAACCCTCATCAATCTTACATTGGTAAGTGACCAACCCTCATCAATCTTACATTGGTAAGTGACCAACCTCATCAATCTTACATTGGTAAGTGACCAACCCTCATCAATATTACACTGGAAAACGATCATAGCTCATCAATGTAATTCCCATAACCATACCATACCTTTGATATACCCTTGAAGAGTTTCGAGAGTTTCAGTACTCTCGGAGCCCGGCCATGGGCCAGGCTCGTCTGGTGCTTGCCTGGTCAACCAGGCTGTTGCTGCTGGAGGCCCGCTGCCCCACATATCCATCACGTGAAACCCAACAGGTATCATCCACAGTGTGGCAGCAGAATTCTTCTGTCAGCACCTCTGCTCTGGAAGTCTGTCTCGTCGTCAGCTGCTGACTAAACACAGTATCGTCAGGGTTTCTGTCACCCCGAAAAAAATACAGTAACACTATGACGATGTTTCGGTCCGATTTGGATCATTAACGAGTCACATTAGTTTATGGTCCAAGTCGGACCGAAACGACTGCGTAAGTTTCAGATCTTCAAGCAGACCTGTAAAAGTCAACATCTGCCAACATTTCTAGAGCTCCTGTCTCAGACCAGGCCTCCAAAACTGAATACAGGTGAGCTTATGGGATTTATTTGTCACCTTACGTTAGTGTGCACGAGACAGAGAAAAGGGTAAGTTTACTCAAGTGCCAAACACAACAGGCTCCCATTACCCATTTGTATGAGAGGATGGTACTACCTCCCATTACCCACTCGCACGAGAGGATGGTAGTACCTCCCATTACCCACTCGTATGGCAGGATGATAGTACCTCCTACTACACACTCGCATGAGAGGATGGTAGTACCTCCTTCTACACACTCGCATGAGAGGATGGTAGTACCTCCCATTACACACTCGTACGACAGGATGGTAGTACCTCCCATTACACACTCGTACGACAGGATGGTACTACCTCCCATTACCCACTCGCACGAGAGGATGGTAGTACCTCCCATTACACACTCGTATGACAGGATGGTAGTACCTCCCATTACACACTCGTATGACAGGATGGTAGTACCTCCCATTACCCACTCGTATGACAGGATGGTAGTACCTCCCATTACACACTCGTATGGCAGGATGATAGTACCTCCTACTACACACTCGCATGAGAGGATGGTAGTACCTCCCATTACACACTCGTACGACAGGATGGTAGTACCTCCCATTACACACTCGTACGACAGGATGGTACTACCTCCCATTACCCACTCGCACGAGAGGATGGTAGTACCTCCCATTACACACTCGTATGACAGGATGGTAGTACCTCCCATTACACACTCGTATGACAGGATGGTAGTACCTCCCATTACACACTCGCATGAGAGGATGGTAGTACCTCCCATTACACACTCGTATGGCAGAATGGTAGTACCTCCCATTACACACTCGTATGACAGGATGGTAGTACCTCCCATTACACACTTGCATGACAGGATGGTAGTACCTCCCAGGAGAGTTGCTGTCTATCGAACAGACGGGTTGGAATAGACTAGGCTTAGTTGCTTAGGGAGAAGGGAGGGAGAAGAAAAGGAGGGGACGGGGGATAGGGAAGTGCAGCATGAAAAGAGAATGAGAATGGGTGATGATGAAGCAGTGAATGAAAGAAAGGAGGAGGGAAGGTGGTGATGGTAGCATTCAGAGTCTCCTTTCAACCACCACCACTACCACTCTCCATAGACGCCCCATAGAAACACCCCTAAATACCACCACCCTCCTACACGCCCCATAGAAACACCCCTTAATACCTCCTCCTCCTGAGACGCCCATTAGAAACACCCTTAACCCTTCCCCCACAGGCACCAGGAACCTTTACCCCGACACACGAGACGGGAGAGGTGCAACAGACATAACCAAGAGACTCTTAGAGTAGGGAGAGAGGGAGAGAGAGAGAGAGAGAGAGAGAGAGAGAGAGAGAGAGAGAGAGAGAGAGAGAGAGAGAGAGAGAGAGAGAGAGAGAGAGAGAGAGAGAGAGAGAGAGAGAGAGAGTAAAAAAGTAAACAAGATACTATCAATGCAAAAATAAAATTCTCCGAGGTCCCTACAGGGAACCCCGGCACTGATTACAACCAGTGCCTGGTCTGGGATGAGGCCGCGGGGGCCCTGACCCCAAGAACAATCCCTTCAGGTACGGCTTGAGTCCCAAGCTGTGAACAAGCATGTTACAACCTCAGCAGCACCACACGTCACACAGGGCGGGGCAGCAACACCACACGTCACACAGGGCGGGGCAGCAACACCACACGTCACACAGGGAGGGGCAGCAACACCACACGTCACACAGGGAGGGGCAGCAACACCACACGTCACACAGGGAGGGGCAGCAACACCACACGTCACACAGGGAGGGGCAGCAACACCACACGTCACACAGGGAGGGGCAGCAACACCACACGTCACACAGGGAGGGGCAGCAACACCACACGTCACACAGGGAGGGGCAGCAACACCACACGTCACACAGGGAGGGGCAGCAACACCACACGTCCCACAGGGAGGGGCAGCAACACCACACGTCACACAGGGAGGGGCAGCAACACCACACGTCACACAGGGAGGGGCAGCAACACCACACGTCACACAGGGAGGGGCAGCAACGCCACACGTCACACAGGGAGGGGCAGCAACGCCACACGTCACACAGGGAGGGGCAGCAACACCACACGTCACACAGGGAGGGGCAGCAACACCACACGTCACACAGGGAGGGGCAGCAACGCCACACGTCACACAGGGAGGGGCAGCAACGCCACACGTCACACAGGGAGGGGCAGCAACACCACACGTCACACAGGGAGGGGCAGCAACACCACACGTCACACAGGGAGGGGCAGCAACACCACACGTCACACAGGGAGGGGCAGCAACACCACACGTCACACAGGGAGGGGCAGCAACACCACACGTCACACAGGGAGGGGCAGCAACACCACACGTCACACAGGGAGGGGCAGCAACACCACACGTCACACAGGGAGGGGCAGCAACACCACACGTCACACAGGGAGGGGCAGCAACACCACACGTCACACAGGGAGGGGCAGCAACACCACACGTCACACAGGGAGGGGCAACAACACCACACGTCACACAGGGAGGGGCAGCAACACCACACGTCACACAGGGAGGGGCAACAACACCACACGTCACACAGGGAGGGGCAGCAACACCACACGTCACACAGGGAGGGGCAGCAACACCACACGTCACACAGGGAGGGGCAGCAACACCACACGTCACACAGGGAGGGGCAGCAACACCACACGTCACACAGGGAGGGGCAGCAACACCACACGTCACACAGGGAGGGGCAGCAACACCACACGTCACACAGGGAGGGGCAGCAACACCACACGTCACACAGGGAGGGGCAGCAACACCACACGTCACACAGGGAGGGGCAGCAACACCACACGTCACACAGGGAGGGGCAGCACCACACCACACGTCACACAGGGAGGGGCAACAACACCACACGTCACACAGGGAGGGGCAGCAACACCACACGTCACACAGGGAGGGGCAGCAACACCACACGTCACACAGGGAGGGGCAGCAACGCCACACGTCACACAGGGAGGGGCAGCAACACCACACGTCACACAGGGAGGGGCAGCAACACCACACGTCACACAGGGAGGGGCAGCAACACCACAAGAAGCTCATGCCAATTTTCCACTTACTGTTTTACTTGTATTGACAAAAATAAACACAGACACAAAAGAAACCAGCAACATCAACTGCCATCAGTCAATACTAGCTGCCACTGGCCAACAACAACAACAACCACCAGCCAACAACAATTATCACCAACCAACATCAATTACAACCAGCAACTGCCATCTGACATCAGGCAACAACTACCACCATCAGGCAACAACTACCACCATCAGGCAGTAACTTCCATCATCAGGCAACAACTACCACCATCAGGCAACAACTACCACCATCAGGCAACAACTACCACCATCAGGCAACAACTTCCACCATCAGGCAACAACTACCACCATCAGGCAACAACTTCCACCATCAGGCAACAGCTACCACCATCAAGAAACAATTTCCACCATCAGCAACAACTACCACCATCAGGCAACAACTACCACCATCAGTCAACATAAATACAGACCAACAAATACACAGCAAAAGTGATAAAGAAGGGGGTGAAAGATACAACAGAAGGAGTGGAAGATACAACAGAAAAGATGGAAGGTACAACAAAAGGGGAGCGGAAGATACAACAGAAGGAGTGGAAGGTACAACAAAAGGAGTGGAAAATACAACAGAAGGAGTTGAAGATACAACAGAAGGGGATGGAAGATACAACAGAAGGCGTGGAAGATGCAACAGAAGGGGGTGGAAGATACAACAGAAGGCGTGGAAGATACAACAGAAGGAGTTGAAGATACAACAGAAGGGGATGGAAGATACAACAGAAGGGGGTGGAAGGTACAACAGAAGGGGGTGGAAGATACAACAGAAGGCGTGGAAGATACAACAGAAGAAGGTGGAAGGTACAGCAGAAAGGGGTGGAAGGTACAACAGAAGGGGGTGGAAGGTACAACAGAAGGGGGTGGAAGGTACAACAGAAGGGGGTGGAAGGTACAACAGAAGGGGGTGGAAGGTACAACAGAAGGGGGTGGAAGGTACAACAGAAGGGGGTGGAAGGTACAACAGAAGGGGGTGGAAGGTACAACAGAAGGGGGTGGAAGGTACAACAGAAAGGGGTTGAAAAATACAATAAGGGAAGTAAGTATAAATAGTGGTTAAAATAAGAGAAGGATGTGGTTACTGGCACTGTATGTTGAAGACAACTTGTAGCTTGAAGAAGCCCACTTCGCCCACCCCCAGCCCACCCGCTGCTCAACACCACCCATTCCATCCCACCCACTGCTCCCCACCCGTTGCTGACCACCATCTACACCCAACCTACCATCCACCATCTACTCCCAACCCACACACCCCACTAACCCCAACCCACACACCCCACTAACCCCAACCCACACACCCCACTAACCCCAATCCACACACCCCACGAACCCAAACCCACACACCCCACAAACCCCAAACCACAAACCCAACAAACCCCAACCACACCCTAACCCCAACCCACACACCCCACTAACCCCAATCCACACACCCCACTAACCCCAACCCACACACCCCACTAACCCCAACCCACGCACCCTACTAACCCCAATCCACACACCCCACTAACCCCAACCCACACACCCAACTAACCCCAACCCACACGCCCAACCCCAACCCACACACCCAACTAACCCCAACCCACACACCCCACTAACCCTAACCCACACACCCCACTAACCCCAACCCACACACCCAACTAACCCCAACCCACACACCCAACTAACCCCAACCCACACGCCCAACCCCAACACCCAACTAACCCCAACCCACACACCCAACTAACCCCAACCCACACGCCCAACCCCAACCCATACACCCAACTAACCCCAACCCACACACCCAACAAACCCCAACCCACACACCCAACAAACCCCAACCCACACACCCACTAAACCCCAATCCACACACCCAACTAACCCCAACCCACACACCCTACTAACCCCAACCCACACACCCAACTAACCCCAACCCACACACCCAGTAAAGCCCAACCCATACACCCAACTAACCCCAACCCACACACCCAACTAACCCCAACCCACACGCCCAACCCCAACCCACACACCCAACTAACCCCAACCCACACACCCCACTAACCCCAACCCACACACCCAACTAACCCCAACCCACACACCCAACTAACCCCAACCCACACACCCAACTAACCCCAACCCACACACCCAACTAACCCCAACCCACACACCCAGTAAAGCCCAATCCACACACCCAACTAACCCCAACCCACACACCCTACTAACCCCAACCCACACACCCAACTAACCCCAACCCACACACCTAGTAAAGCCCAACCCACACACCCAACTAACCCCAACCCACACACCCAACTAACCCCAACCCACACGCCCAACCCCAACCCACACACCCAACTAACCCCAACCTACACACCCCACTAACCCCAACCCATACACCCAACTAACCCCAACCCACACACCCAACTAACCCCAACCCACACACCCAACTAATCCCAACCCACACACCCCACTAACCCCAACCCACACACCCCACTAACCCCAACCCACACACCCCACTAACCCCAACCCACACACCCAACTAACCCCAACCCACACACCCAACTAACCCCAACCCACACACCCAACTAACCCCAACCCACACACCCAGTAAAGCCCAATCCACACACCCAACTAACCCCAACCCACACACCCCACTAACCGTTCCGTGAATTATAAACACACACACACACACATTATATATATATATATATATATATATATATATATATATATATATATATAATGTGCCGAATAGGTAAAGCTGGTCAATTAGCAAGAACTCATTTAAAGTTAAGTCCTTTCTAAAAATTTCTCTTATACATTTGAAGATATATTGATTTTCATTTACGTTAATATAATAAAAATAATGATTTTGTACCAAAAGAACCTTAGGAAACTTACCTAATCTTATTATAACAAGCTCAAATTAATTTAGCCTAATCCAACTAAATATATTTTAGATAAGTTTACAATAATTTAATAATAAACACAATGAAATATATTTTTTCGTTAGATTTATTGCATACACAAATTTTCGCTTGCCCTATTCGGCAAGAATAGGGCAAGCCAAAATAGCAAGTTTTACCTATTCAACACGACATGTGTGTACTCACCTATTTGTGGCTGCAGGGGTCGAGTCTTAGCTCCTGGCCCCGCCTCTTCACCGGTTGCTACTGGGCCCTCTCTCTCCCCGCTCCATGAGCTTTATCAAACCTCGTCTTAAAACTGTGTATGGTTCCTGCCTCCACTACGTCATTTTCTAGGCTATTCCACTGCCTTACAACTCTATGACTGAAGAAATACTTCCTAATATCTCTCTGACTCATTTGTGTCTTCAACTTCCAATTGTGACCTCTTGTTTCTGTGTGTGTGTGTGTGTGTGTGTGTGTGTGTGTGTGTGTGTGTGTGTGTGTGTGTGTGTGTGTGTGTGTGTGTGTGTGTGTGGTAAATTATAAACCAGTTTTTACAGTTATATGAAAAACTCTTAACAAAGACAGTAAACCTTTGTGTTTGTTAACTTGTTGTGTCAACACACTCTTACTCTACCTTCAGGGGAAGGGGTGTTACTCTACCTTCAGGGGAAGGCGTGTTACTCTACCTTCAGGGGAAGGCGTGTTACTCTACCTTCAGGGGAAGGCGTGTTACTCTACCTTCAGGGGAAGGCGTGTTACTCTACCTTCAGGGGAAGGGATGTTACTCTACCTTCAGGGGAAGGCGTGTTACTCTACCTTCAGGGGAAGGGGTGTTACTCTACCTTCAGGGGAAGGCGTGTTACTCTACCTTCAAGGGAAGGCGTGTTACTCTACCTTCAGGGGAAGGCGTGTTACTCTACCTTCAGGGGAAGGCGTGTTACTCTACCTTCAGGGGAAGGCGTGTTACTCTACCTTCAGGGGAAGGCGTGTTACTCTACCTTCAGGGGAAGGCGTGTTACTCTACCTTCAGGGGAAGGCGTGTTACTCTACCTTCAGGGGAAGGGATGTTACTCTACCTTCAGGGGAAGGCGTGTTACTCTACCTTCAGGGGAAGGGATGTTACTCTACCTTCAGGGGAAGGCGTGTTACTCTACCTTCAGGGGAAGGCGTGTTACTCTACCTTCAGGGGAAGGCGTGTTACTCTACCTTCAGGGGAAGGCGTGTTACTCTACCTTCAGGGGAAGGCGTGTTACTCTACCTTCAGGGGAAGGCGTGTTACTCTACCTTCTACCTTCAGGGGAAGGCGTGTTACTCTACCTTCAGGGGAAGGCGTGTTACTCTACCTTCAGGGGAAGGCGTGTTACTCTACCTTCAGGGGAAGGCGTGTTACTCTACCTTCAGGGGAAGGCGTGTTACTCTACCTTCAGGGGAAGGCGTGTTACTCTACCTTCAGGGGAAGGCGTGTTACTCTACCTTCAGGGGAAGGCGTGTTACTCTACCTTCAGGGGAAGGCGTGTTACTCTACCTTCAGAGGAAGGCGTGTTACTCTACCTTCAGGGGAAGGCGTGTTACTCTACCTTCAGGGGAAGGCGTGTTACTCTACCTTCAGAGGAAGGCGTGTTACTCTACCTTCAGGGGAAGGCGTGTTACTCTACCTTCAGGGGAAGGGATGTTACTCTACCTTCAGGGGAAGGCGTGTTACTCTACCTTCAGGGGAAGGCGTGTTACTCTACCTTCAGGGGAAGGGGTGTTAATCTACCTTCAGGGAAAGGCGTGTTACTCTACCTTCAGGGAAAGGCGTGTTACTCTACCTTCAGGGGAAGGGGTGTTACTCAACCTTCAGGGGAAGGGGTGTTACTCTACCTTCAGGGGAAGGCGTGTTACTCTACCTTCAGGGGAAGGGGTGTTACTCAACCTTCAGGGGAAGGGGTGTTACTCAACCTTCAGGGGAAGGGGTGTTACTCTACCTTCAGGGGAAGGGGGTGTTACTCAACCTTTAGGGGAAGGAGTGTTACTCTACCTTCAGGGAAAGGAGTATTACTCAACCTTTAGGGGAAGGAGTGTTACTCTACCTTCAGGGAAAGGGGTGTTGGTCTACCTTCAGGGGAAGGAGTCTTGATCTACTTTCAGGGGAAGGGGTCTTGATCTACCTTGAGGGGAAGGGGTGTTACTCAACCTTGAGGGGAAGGGGTGTTACTCTACCTTGAGGGGAAGGGGTGTTACTCTACCTTGAGGGGAAGGGGTCTTGATCTACCTTGAGGGGAAGGGGTCTTGATCTACCATCAGGGAAAGGGCTGTTACTTTACCTTCAGGGGAAGTGGGGGGATATATCTTCAGGGGAAGGGAGTGTTGATCTACCATCAGGGGAAGGGAGTGTTGCTCTACCATCAGGGGAAGGGAGTGTTGCTCTACCATCAGGGGAAGGGAGTGTTGCTCTACCATCAGGGGAAGGGAGTGCTGCTCTACCATCAGGGGAAGGGAGTGTTGCTCTACCATCAGGGGAAGGGAGTGTTGCTCTACCATCAGGGGAAGGGAGTGTTGCTCTACCATCAGGGGAAGGGAGTGTTGCTCTACCATCAGGGGAAGGGAGTGTTGCTCTACCATCAGGGGAAGGGAGTGTTGCTCTACCATCAGGGGAAGGGAGTGTTGCTCTACCATCAGGGGAAGGGAGTGTTGATGCTGGTGAAAGGTTATTGATCCAAGTTAGATTTTAACTTATAAAATCATGTATGTTGAAATTACTATTTACAGTTAGTTACTAAGAACCGATTCACTGACTCTGGTACCACCTAAGTTAGGACTGGCTGACTCTGGTACCACCTAAGTTAGGACTGGCTGACTCTGGTACCACCTAAGTTAGGACTGGCTGACTCTGGTACCACCTAAGTTAGGACTGGTTGACTCTGGTACCACTTAAGTTAGGACTGGTTGACTCTGGTTCCACCTAAGTTAGGACTGGCTGACTCTGGTACCATCTAAGTTAGGACTGGCTGACTCTGGTACCATCTAAGTTAGGACTGGCTGACTCTGGTACCACCTAAGTTAGGACTGGCTGACTCTGGTACCACCTAAGTTAGGACTGGTTGACTTTAGCACCACCTAAGTTAGGACTGGTTGACATTAGTACCACCTAAGTTAGGACTGGTTGACTCTGGTACTACCTGCTGACTCTGGTACCACCTAAGTTAGGACTGGTTGACTTTAGTACCACCTAAGTTAGGACTGGCTGACTCTGGTACCACCTAAGTTAGGACTGGTTGACTCTGGTACCACCTAAGTTAGGACTGGTTGACTCTGGTACCACCTAAGTTAGGACTAGTTGACTGGTAGCGTCAGTGTGACCTCCATCCTCCTCTTTTGCCACTTCAAGAATCTACAAATTTGGCTAATTGTTAACAGGCAATGCGGGTGGAAGGGTAAAGGAGCTGAGGGAGAGAGAGTGGGAAGGAAGGGGGAGGAGATGGGGAAGAGGTGCGGGTAGGAGGGGGCTAGAGTTGGGGAAGAATGTGGGGATAGGAGGGAAGGACCGGTCGGGGATTCACCATCTTGCATGATAGTTACAGTATGGGGAACACCCGCAGTGTATAACCACAATGTTATACGACAGTTGCACAGTGGGAACAAAAGCTGACTGTGTGTCCCTTGTCATACTCCATCACACAGGATGGACTACATACATGACATAGTGTAATGTGTCTGCTTGAGCTGGGAGACTTCAGCAGGACATGAGGACATCGTTAAGTATTCCAATGTGGGTTCACTAACTACGCCAGCTCCAAAGATATCCTTCCAGCAGAGTTGGAGTTACTATTACGTTTGAAGTGCTATCTCAGGATAGCCAGAGTGGAAAGTAAGAGGCTTGGCAGACGTTGAAAATACCCCCAACGAGGAGCAGGAGTGCGGTGGTGCACTCAGTAAGCGTGAGGGGACCAAGACTTTTCAACCCCGTCCCTTCGACCATAAAGGAGATTATCAACAGACTCCCTGGCTGTTTTCAAGCTCTACAAGTTCCTCAAGTCAGTGCCTGATCAGTCTTTACGCTGGACTTAGTGTAGCTAGCACCAACTGCTTGCTTGATCAGGCCATCCACCAGGAGGCCTGGTCTGGGACCGGGCCATGAGTGTTGACTCTCGCAACTCTCCAGGTAAACTCCAGGTAATTTAATTAGCCTCATCAGTTACACCTTTACACAGAACTTGAGTGTTGTCATACACAGGATATGGATATAACTACACACAGGATATGACACTGAGTTCCCAGGCACATTTTTTCCTGGATGCGACCCACAACAGTCGGCTAACACACAGGTACCAATTTTTACTGCTACGTGAGTTTTTTAGCACCATCCCAGGTTGACTCCAGGATCCCAACCAGAAGACTGAGTTGGTGTTCCTGGCTGACTCCTCAGCGTCGGTGGGAGACCCAGAATTTCTTCGAATGAGGATGATTAGCAACAGACCCCTGGCTGTCTTTAAGAGGAAACTTGAAGACAGCCAGGCTGTAGCCCCTACGTGGAGGGTGTTCGGGGGGGGGGTTAGAAAAACACGTGAGCAAACACTAGGACATATTTAATATTAAACGTTTCGGTCCTGGGAACTTGATCACTTCTAACTGGGGTTAAAAGATTTGTTTTTCTAAACCAACTTGTCGGTATTTATTACCAAAGTTTATACCGTTCGGGGGGTCAACGCCCCCGCGGCTCAGTCCTTGACCAGGCTGTTACTGCTGGTCGCACGTAGTCCAACGTAAGGATCACAGCCCAGCTGATCGGGTACTGACTTTGGGTATCTGCCCGGCTCCCCCTACGTTGTGCTGCACATCAGCCCGTCATCCAAGAAGCTTGGTCTGGGACCGCGGGGGCAGTGACCCCCGGAATTATCTACAGATTTTCCACCTACCAGAAAAGACAACCTGCCAAACACAAGAACAATCCACAGGTTTATTTTTGGATATTTAAACTGGGGTCTGTGAAATGTCAGTCGATCGTCTAAACACTGCCCTTCAACAGTCCTCCGGTACTCAGCACCAGTGTGGAACCCCTCACATTGTCAAATTAAAGCGAAGCTGGAGAAAGTTGAAAGGGTCACCATTCCCACGGTACGGTGCCAGATCAGGTCTCCTTGTAGCGGCTTTAATCAGGCTATGCCAGGTGCCAGAACTCCCAGGCATGAGCTACAAGAGCATATCAGGAAACGTGATCACCCCTTCCCCCACACATATAAGAACAAGAAAGAAGCACTGAAGCAGGCCTACTGGCCCATGCTAGTCTTTAACACCCACCAACACCCACTCATGTATTTGTCTAACCTATATTTAAAACTACACAACGTTTTAGCTTCTATAACTATACTCGGGAGTTTGTTCCACTCATCCACAACTCTATTACCAAACTAGTGCTTTCCTATATCCTTCCTGAACCTAAAATTTTCCAGCTTGAAACCAGTGCTGCGAGTCCTGTCATGATTAGATACTTTTTAGCACGTTATTTACATCCCCTATTTTTATTCCTGTTTTCCATTTGTACACGTGAAGAGGCGGGGTCAAGAGCTGTGAATCGACCCCTGCAACCACATATAGGTGAGTACACACACGCACATACACTCTTCCCAGAAAACTCAGTAACTGTCAGCTTTCATTCCGCGCCAACATGACAATCGCAAAAAAATTGAAGAATGTCTCCTATATATTTACATTCCTCGTGTGCCTATCTCCAGTGCTCTCTCTCTCTCTCTCTCTCTCTCAAACCTGCCACTGGTCAAGAGGGCGGTCTGTCCTTTGGCCAAACTGCCCTCTTTGTGACCGCTTGATCAACCAGGCTATTGCAGTCCGCGACCCACAGCACCTACACCCCCACCTTCCCTCCACAAGGAGAGTGTAAGCTACCCACCTCAACCTAACTCAAACATACGTGACCAGTTCAACAACGTTACCATGTTTGTGGTTAGGTTAATCTTTTATTTAACAAAAGAAGATATACCCGCAGTGTGTTACACTATTCTATGTGATAGTTACACAGTGGGAACATCCTTCAGAATACTGTTACACTATTCTATGCGATAGTTACACAGTGGGAACATCCTTCAGAATACTGTTACACTATTCTATGCGATAGTTACACAGTGGGAACATCCTTCAGAATACTGTTACACTATTCTATGTGATAGTTACACAGTGGGAACATCCTTCAGAATACTGTTACACTATTCTATGCGATAGTTACACAGCAAGAACACATGCACTGTGCTGCTACACTATTCTGTATGATAATTACGAAGTGGGAACACCCGCAGCGTGCTGCCATACTATCCCATATGACAATTACACAGTAGGAACACAAGCTGTGTCTCCCGGTTATGTATCATCACGCAGGATGGGTCACAGGTTCAAACCTGTTAGCCTAAGCTGGGAGACTTCAGGACGATAAATTTAGGTTAGGTTAGGTAAAATTTGTCAAAAGGACAAGTGTTTCCTGACGCATCAGACGAGCCTGGCCCATGGCCGGGCTCCGGGAGTAGAAGGACTCTCGAAACTCATTTAAGGGTAAAGGTACGGCAAGTAAGAGGGGTAAGTAGAAGTAGGTTGGAGGTGCAAGTAGGAGAGGAGGGAGGGAGAGATATATCATAATCTACACTTGGAAAATCTTGGAAGGAATGGTCCCAAATCTGCACACAGAAATCACTCCCTACGAAAGTAAAAGACTGGGCAGGCGATGCAAAATGCCGCCAATAAAAAGTAGGGGCGCCATTGGTACACTAAGAGAAAACACCATAAGTGTCCGGGGTCCAAAACTGTTCAACAGCCTCCCATCAAGCATTAGGGGAATTGCCAATAAACCCCTGGCTGCCTTCAAGAGAGAGCTGGACAGATACCTAAAGTCGGTGCCGGATCAGCCGGGCTGTGGCTCGTACGTCGGACTGCGTGCGGCCAGCAGTAACAGCCTAGTTGATCAGGCCCTGATCCATCGGGAGGCCTGGTCGTGGACCGGGCCGCGGGGGCGTTGATCCCCGGAATAACCTCCAGGTAACCTCCAGGTAACCTCCAGGAGGGGCAGGCAGGAGGGCTAGTGGTGGTGGTGGTGGGAAGGAGGCGGTAGAGATAACAGACGGAATAAGGAACAGAGGGAGAGATGAAGAGGGAAGGACGAAAATAGGGTAGGGGAGTAGGAGACACCAGATGAGGGGAGGTACAGACAGAAGTGGAAAGGATAGAGACCAGAAGGAAGGAGGAAAAGAGAGAGAGAGAGAGAGAGAGAGAGAGAGAGAGAGAGAGAGAGAGAGAGAGAGAGAGAGAGAGAGAGAGAGAGAGAGAGAGAGAGAGAGACAAGAATGGCAACGATTGTAAAACCCGAAGCTAGCTAGTTTCTTAGGTTTGAAGCCTATCGACCGCACGTAGATCAGTCATACCTTCGAAGAGTCCCCGGAGATTTTCTACTTCCTGACCCCGGCCTTGGCCAGGCTTGTCCGGTGCTTGTCTAGGCAACCAGGCCCGCTGCCCCACATACTTGTCCAGTTTCCTCTTGAAGACTTCTACACCTGTCCCAGCTGTGTTTCTGATATCTTCTAGCAAGATGTTGAATACTCTGAGGCCACGGATGTTGATACAGTGTTCTCTTATTGTACTCAACGCACCCCTGCATTTCGCTGAATTTATTTTGCATTTCTTCCCTTATATCTCACTCCAGCAGATTTAGGACCAGGCCCACAAGTACTTTCCAGGTATATATAATCACACATCTCTCTATCCTCTGCTCCAGTGAGTACATACTGAGGACTTGAGGCGTTCCCAGTAATTTAAGTATTGTACTGGCTCTATGCTGACTGTCAACGATCTCTGCATTTGTTCCAGCTCCGATATTTACCCTGCTCTGAATGGGGCCGTCAACACTGAACAGTACTCCAAGCGAGAGAGCACAAGCGATTTTGAAGTGTGTAGCTGGGACCAACAGCCTGGTCGATCAAGCCAGGAACCGGGTAGACTGGTCTGGGACCGGGCCACGAGGAAAATCAATTTCAGGTAAGTATGTGTACAATACAAAGCGATACAAACCTCTAGCTTTATATAGACAGAAATATAATTCTTGTCAGTGTATATACAGCGATAGGGTATATTGTGTGTGTATGCACAAATATACGGATATTCTTGTGTATATGCAGCAGCTTTGAAGGTACGTCAAAAGGAAACGCTGACAATATGTCAGAATGTAACGTTAACAGCAATTCAGAATGCATCGTTGACGATACATCAGAATGCGCCACTGACAGTACGTTTAGAATACATCATCAACGGTACGTCAATAGTCAACGTCGACAGTACGCTAGAAGATAATGCTGACATCACCTCAGAACACAATGTCGAATACGCAACGGTACTCTGCAACCGTTGTGACGCACCGTAGCTCATACGCAGCCCGGTGAAGGACACTCCCAGACTGTTAGAGACAAGCGTAACCAGTTCCGTCGTTAAGACATGACTGAATCACCTTACTGACTGTAAGCAAACTGTCACAGGACGGTGGTTCAACCCCACTTGACACTGACAACAAAGAACACCAGACACACTTACAACAATGACCACTTGACACACTGACAACAAAGACCATTTGACACACTTACAACAATGACCACTTGACAAACTGACAACCTAACACACAACAAAGACCACTTGACATACTGGCAACAAAGACCATTTGACATACTGGCAACAAAGACCACTTGACACACTGACAACAAAGGTCACAAAGGCACTACGGAAGCACAATATTAAGCGCTACAAAATATCCTTAAGCAAAATTTTCACCATGGAGGCAAAATTTCCCCAGGGAAGAGAAAACTGTGCATGTGTGTGTACGTGTGTGTGTGTGTGTGTGTGTGTGTGTGTGTGTGTGTGTGTGTGTGTGTGTGTGTGTGTGTGTGCGTGCGTGTGTACGTGTGTGTGTGTGTGTGTGTGTGTGCGTGTATGTGTGTGTGTGTGTACGTGTGTGTGTGTGTGTGTACGTGTGTGTGTGTGTGTACGTGTGTGTGTGTGTGTGTGTGTGTGTGTGTGTGTGTGTGTGTGTGTGTGTGTGTGTGTGTGTGTGTGTGTGTGTGTGTGTGTGTGTGTGTGTGTGTGTGTGTGTGTGTGTGTGTGTGTGTGTGTGTGTGTGTGTGTGTGTGTGTGTGTGTGTGTGTGTGTACTCACCTAGTTGTACTCACCTAGTTGAGGTTGCGGGGGTCGAGTCCGAGCTCCTGGCCCCGCCTCTTCACTGATCGCTACTAGGTCACTCTCTCTGAACCGTGAATTTATCATACCTCTGCTTAAAGCTATGTATGGATCCTGCCTACACTACATCGCTTCCCAAACTATTCCACTTACTGACTACTCTGTGGCTGAAGAAATACTTCCTAACATCCCTGTGATTCATCTGTGTCTTCAACTTCCAACTGTGTCCCCTTGTTACTGTGTCCAATCTCTGGAACATCCTGTCTTTGTCCACCTTGTCAATTCCTCTCAGTATTTTGTATGTCGTTATCATGTCCCCCCTATATCTCCTGTCCTCCAGTGTCGTCAGGTTCATTTCCCTTAACCTCTCCTCGTAGGACATACCTCTTAGCTCTGGGACTAGTCTTGTTGCAAACCTTTGCACTTTCTCTAGTTTCTTTACGTGCTTGGCTAGGTGTGGGTTCCAAACTGGTGCCGCATACTCCAATATGGGCCTAACGTACACGGTGTACAGGGTCCTGAACGATTCCTTATTAAGATGTCGAAATGCTGTTCTGAGGTTTGCTAGGCGCCCATATGCTGCAGCAGTTATTTGATTGATGTGCGCTTCAGGAGATGTGCCTGGTGTTATACTCACCCCAAGATCTTTTTCCTTGAGTGAGGTTTGTAGTCTCTGGCCCCCCTAGACTGTACTCCGTCTGCGGTCTTCTTTGCCCTTCCCCAATCTTCATGACTTTGCACTTGGTGGGATTGAACTCCAGGAGCCAATTGCTGGACCAGGTCTGCAGCCTATCCAGATCCCTTTGTAGTTCTGCCTGGTCTTCGATCGAGTGAATTCTTCTCATCAACTTCACGTCATCTGCAAACAGGGACACCTCAGAGTCTATTCCTTCCGTCATGTCGTTCACAAATACCAGAAACAGCACTGGTCCTAGGACTGACCCCTGTGTGTGTGTGTGTGTGTGTGTGTGTGTGTGTGTGTGTGTGTGTGTGTGTGTGTGTGCGTGTGTGTGTGCGTGTGTGTGTGCGTGTGTGCGCGCGTGTGTGTGTGTGTGTGTGTGCGCGTGTGTGTGTGTGCGTGTGCGTGTGTGTGTGCGTACAATCGTGTGATGGTGCGTACTATCGTGGGAGGGTGCATATAGTCGTGTGAAGGTGCATACAATCGTGTGAGGGTGCATATAGTCGTGTGAGGGTGCATACAATCGTGTGAGGGTGCATATAGTCGTGTGAGGGTGCATACAATCGTGTGAGGGTGCGTACAATAGTGTGATGGTGCATACAATCGTGTGAGGGTGCATACAATCGTGTGAGGGTGCATATAGTCGTGTGAGGGTGCATACAATCGTGTGAGGGTGCGTACAATCGTGTAATGGTGCATACAATCGTGTGAGGGTGCATACAATCGTGTAATGGTGCATAATCGTGTGAGGGTGCGTACAATCGTGTGATGGTGCGCACAGGTGTTGCGTGTGATCGCAAATCCCCGGTAGACCGCCCTATACATGGATATTCCACTTCATGCCACTTACCACCTCATCCATGGATATACGACTTCATGCCACTTACATTCCACTTAACACTTCATACACGAAGGAAATTAAATACTGGCATAAATAATACACAGATACACGAAAGTATACAAGTATTCATTGTATTAATGATTCACTAGTGACACTGTACTGTTGACATTGTATTGGTGTAATACTGGTGACACTGTACTGGTGACATTGTATTGGTGTAATACTGGTGACACTGTACTGGTGACAGGCACACATAAGTACTTCCCTATGATTGGCTTATAAAACTTCAACTTAGTTTCTTGTTCCACGTAAAAGGATCAGCCTATTCTTGTCTGGCTAACTCCTCCCCCTCCCACAATGAAGGAACAGGGAATTCTTGTATACACCAACCCACATAAACCATTTCAGGTGGGTGGGTGGGGTTGGAGCAGCATCACCCCCCACCCCTTACATCCCCCTACCGGAAGTATGAATGGTAACACTGTAGGGTGGAGCAGCAAGCACCAACGTACAAGGTCATTCCTAACCCCAGAAATCACCCGTGACATTGGTGTCAACACCCCACCCCCAATTACCACCAATTCCATTTCCATGAATCCCACCACGGTCTCCAGCAACCCCCACCCCCACCACACAGTCTACAAGAACCACTCCCACCACCACACAGTCTACAACCACAACCACCCCACCACGCAGTCAACAACCACAACCACCCCCACCACAAAGTTTACAACCTCTTCGCCACTGCTATGTTCATTTCCACCACCATATCACCACCATCACATCGCCACCACCACCATCACATCACAACCATTACATTACCATCATCACATTACCTCATCACCATGTCACATCACCACCACCATCACAGTAACAGTAACCCTCAGCTACAAGAACCAAGCAACACCCAGAACCACTTTCAACCAACAAGGCAGCAAGCACACAGTTGTTTGTCTCTCTGTCGCACCTTAACCAACAACCACACTAACCCACAGTGGGAGGGAGATTAGGGAAGGGAAGATTAGTGGGAGGGGAGATTAGTGGGAGGGGAGATTAAGTGAGTGGGAGGGGATGGGAGAGAGATTTAGTGAGAGGAGAAGGGCGATTATTGAGAGGTGAGGGGGATTATTGAGAGGGGAGAGAGATTTTAGTGGGGGAGAAAAGAAATTAGGAAATGCTAGGGGAGACAGAAGTGGGGATTAACGGGAGGAAAGATTAGCTAGTGGGAGGGCAGAGAGAGGGGGAGCACGGTGTTAGTGGGAGGGGAGAAAGATTAGTTAATGGAAGGAGAGGGGCTAGTGGTGGAGTGGGAGGGAGATTAGTGGAATGGTGGGGGGTGAGGGTGGGGGATTAATTAAGCTCAACTTGGGTACATAACATGGATGACGTACGTGGTATTCCCACGGCAACAGGTGGGAGGGGGTGAAGGAGAGAAGGGGGCGTTAATTCGAGAAGGAAGGGGGGGGGGGGGAAGAGGCGTTAATTCGGGTGGGAGGAGGGAGTTAGGTAGGTAGCGAGCTTTAAATCTGGAACGGAGGGAGGTAGGGAACTTTAATATTGGGTGGGATGGAGGGAGCTTTAAACCGGGGAGGTAGAGAGCTTTAAATCGGAGAGGGAGGGAGGGGGAAGGAACATTCCCTATTCACCCTTACTTACCTTTGCCATTAAGATTATAATGAATGACCATCACTACAATGTTCAACGAATAACCATTACAATATTCAACGTGACCTTCACTACATGTTCAACGTGACCTACACTGCAATGTTCAACGTGACCTTCACTACGACATTCAATGAACGTGACCTTCACTACGATGTTCAACGAACGTCCTTCACTACGTCGTTCAATGAATATGACCTTCACTACGACGTTCAGTGAACGTGACCTTCACTACGACGTTCAATGAACGTGACCTTCACTACAACGTTCAATGAACGTGACCTTCACTACGACGTTCAATGTAGACAAATTTAAAGTACTCGACAATATGAAAATATGACAAAATGAAAACCTCTCAACAGAACGTAAGGGGAACGTGAGGGTATTCAATACCACATCTGAACGTACAAGGATCACAACAGTGTTGAAATCACAAAAAGAATTTAAAATGTGAGAGACCGAACAATTACAGCCTTTAAAACAAGAGATGCCAAGCCATTGATGACACTCAGAGTCGATAATTAGACACGTATGCAAGATCTGGATATCTATATTGCAGATGTTTCGCCCTCCAGTGGTTTTATCAATACAAATTCAAGGACATAACTGGCAGACAGTAGAGCTATATACAAAATGTGAGGTGATCAGTCCCTCAGCCTGAGAGAAATAGTATTTGAGGTGGTCAGTCCCTCAGCCCTCAGCTCCATGGTCTGGAACGATATCGTTCCAGATCATGGAGCTAAACTATTTCTCCAAGGTTTCTGGACTGATTACATCCTCTTCATTTCACTACTACACCTGCTGTCTCTGTATTTGACTGAAGAAGCCTACTGTGTAGGCGAAACGTTTCGGAATCAAGATACCCAACTGTTGCACACGTGTCTTACTTATCAACCTGTCGGTATTGTATACCATTTTTACATTCACTACTAGCCCATACAAGATAGGTCCTTCTCTACACCAACTATTCCCACCCACCCACCTAACAAACCTTATTCCATAGCTACCTAACAATTTGCCTTAAGACCTCAGCAACTAATCAAACGCAGCACCTAGATTCTTGTGAAGACCTAGAGACTGTATTCCTTGGAAGACCAGTGAGATGGGTCATAATTTACACCGGGATAATTCCGAGGGGACTTGTCCCAAATTTGCATTCCGAAATTAGTTGCTACGAGAACAAGATGCTTAGAAGACTGTGCAAAATCTCACAACAAAAAGCAGGGGTGCCATGACTACTTTAAAAAACATGTTAAGTGTAAAGGAACCAAGACTCTTCAACAATCTTCCTTTATATATAAGAGGAATTGCCAACAAATCCCTGTCTTGAAGGAGAAATAATGTAAGTTCCTGATCAGCCGGGCTGTGGTGCAGGTGTTAGACTGTGTGAGGCCAGAACCAAGAGCCTGAATGATCAGGCCGTCAACCATGCAACCATTAGAACTGGTCTAGGACCGGGCAAAGGGGGACGCTGACCTTAAGGCATTGAAGTCACTATTACCAATGTGTACACAGCCTATCCTCTACCATCAAAACTTTGACATTCACCTAATGTCCAGGTTCTTTGATGGTCCATGGTGGCAAAATATTATATATATATATATATATATATATATATATATATATATATATATATATATATATATATATATATATATATATATATATATATATATATATATATATAATTCTAATACCACATAGTGTGAAATTATCTTTAAATAGATAAAACTTGCGATTTCAGGTTAAATAGCAACGCTCTTCTTGCCGGATAAGGCAAGCAAAAATTTGTGTATGAAGTAATTTCGCAAAAATCATTCTAAACCTAACGAGAAAAAATATATATTTCATTGTGTTTGTTTATTATTAAATTATTGTAAACTTATCTAAAATATATTTAGTTGGATTAGGCTAAATTGAATTGCGCTAGTTATAATAAGGTTAGGTAAGTTTTCTAAGATTCTTTTGGTTCAAAATTATTAATTTTTACATTAACATAAATGAAAAATATACATATCTTTAAACATATAAGAGAAATTTTTAGAAAGGACTTAATTTTAGATGAGTTCTTGTTAATTGACCAGCTTTACCTATTCGTCACGACATATACATATACACACACACACATACGCACACACCCGTACGGGTATATATGTAATTCCATATCTCCATGTGGCTTTCTGATGTTTGCAACGTGCCGTCGATTCTGCAACATAAGCGGTGTTGCCAAACTGGCCCAAGGTGCAGCGCTTGCCAAAGGTGTAAACACCACTGACAATCTCACATTACCCGGTGTGACCACGTTGCAAAGTTTCCGTCAACAGCGGTGGCTGCAGCTGCACGCAACTACCACCCTTTAGTGGCAACAACCATGTTGTCACGTTTTGTTTTCCTGACATGGCCGCAGCAGTAGCAGCAGCAGACACCACGTTAGTGAAAGCAGCAGGAAGAACATAAGTAACAGCCACCATGTTAGGAAGGTGAAAACAGCATTAAGAACAATAACATCTATAAGAGGAGCAGCAGCAGCAGCAGCAGCAGCAGCAGTGAGAAGAATGTTTGGTGGGATGGAAGGAATGTCAATACTATCAACAGTAGCAGCTGCTGCAACATAACACCTAACGCAAAGGGTCATCACCTGACAACTATCAACATACGTCCCATAGCACCACCATCATCACAAAACTTACTATGGCTTCACTCACATCATCATCATTCAAAGTCAACTTAGAAAGCAAGTCCTGATGCTCCTGCCTCTGAACGATCACTGTTAACCTCAGAAATACTGGATTCTCTCACTTTTTACATTATTCCTTTTCACAGCCATTCTCATTAGGGAAGTTCTAGACAGGGCCCATGACGTGGGTTCTCCAAGGCCACCCTAACAGCACTCTCACTCAGGTAGAAGGGACAAAGGTAACTCCCAACCCATCCTCCCTCCCTCCTTCGCCATTACACAACCCACCAATGGTAAGTTTTTCAGGTTATTTCTTGTGCGTTCGTCACCTTTCCTTCCTTCCTACAACACAAACATTCAAATACAATCACTTGATTTCTCTTGGTAGACAATGGTACCTGGGTAAAAGCATGTGTTCTTGGATTAGGCCAGTGTCAACTGATTCACCCCCAACATTTCCATCACGTCTACCACCCCCTTCCTCCCGCTACTCCCCAATCCTCCTTCCCTACCTCCCACACTCTTCCCCAGCTCTTGCTCCCTCCCTCACCTAGTGTGGATCAGTGTCGTAACAGTACCAGCTAGAGTGCTAGACATTCTCCTGCGTCTCAACCTTAATACACAGTCCCTCTCCACTTCTCCACATGTTTAAAGCTGTAACTTATTCTACTTACCTAGAAGGGTTGGCGACCCTGGCGAGGCTTCACCTTCCACCCTCGTAATCGACACTGCTGCCCCCTCCACCCCCCGATCCACACATGCCCACACAAAAAACCAGACATACACCTACCGATGCCTTAGGCAAAGCTACTTATCTGTCTACGCACGCACGAAGACACACGGAAAGCCAACCAAATCAATTTCAAGCCCTCACGAAACAATGAAATGATTCTCAAAGTGTTTTAGGCTAGCGTGTGTATTGGCGTAGGCGTGTGGGGAGAACATAACACCCGGGCGGGCGGTAGAGGGCGCCTCACCGAGGAAGGTGCCGCCGGGGTTGGAATATCACAGAGGGCGACCTTGAACGCTAGAGCAGGGGCACTCACGTCAATTACTTACCTTTAACACTCCCTAGCTTAAATTACGGCAGTTTTTTTTTTTTTAAACAAGCAGAGGTTGTTGTACAAGCTTTGAGTCATCCCTTAAAGAGATACAACACCAGCGAGCACCCTGGTGCTAGGCTACGACAGCTTCAAAGGCTTGCCAGCCATCTCGAATTCCCCATATTTCCGGCGGGTCCTAAAGGTTAAACCCTTCACTAAGCTTTAGGACTCAAGAGAAGAAGAAAAAGACTTCACCTGAACCCTCCTAGAACATCTAAAAAGGCCCCCTATACCCGAGCCATTTTTACATATATTGGGTTCCAGTCTGGCACTACCCACTTGGATGCACCTGCTATATGACAGGCAGACAGAATAATAACAAGATTCACTGACTTTATAAAACTAGTTCTTTGGTTTATTTTCCTCTTATACGCCTAGTAAGTGCTCCTAGTGACATGCTTACCTGGAGTCTACCTGGAGGTTATTCCGGGGATCAACGCCCCCGCTGCCTGGTCCACGACCAGGTCTCCTGGTGGATCAGGGCCTGATCAACCAGGCTGTTACTGCTGGCCGCACATAGTCCAACGTACGAACCACAGCCCGGCTGCCATACTGATCCATTTGTTGACTTCAAATGGTATTACTAGTTAGTAGTTTCTTGAGCTTTAATGCTGCACTCCTACTCTTCAAGCTGTGTACGTAGTCTTCGTTTCTACATCCAGTTCATTCTACCTCATTGCTACCCTGAAGTTAAGAATAACTTTCTAACAAACCTGAGGCTTTTGTTTTAGTTTTTTTAACTCTGTACCTGGTGTTTTTATCGTTGTCTCCCAGTCCCTGGTATTTTTATCTTTTCCTTGTACCTGCTCGGAGTCTACCTGAAGTGCTCCGAGGGTCAACGCCCCCGGGAGGCCTTGTCAATGCGGTGTTATCAAGACCTCCCGGTGGGCCAAGAACCTGATCGACCAAGCTGTTACTGCTGACCGAACTACCTACCTGACTACCACAGCTCGAGTGATCAGGAACCAACTTTAGGAAGTTGTCCAGTTCCCGCTGAAGACAGCAAAGGGTCTATTGGTAATCCCCTTTGTGTGGCGGGAGGCTGCTGAATTATCTTGGGCTCCTTACACTTATTGTGCTGTGTCTCAGAGTACTCATGGCACCCCTTCTTTTCATTCGGGGATACGTTCTGCCGTCTGACAAACCTCTTGCTTTCATAGGGACTGATTTCTTTTTGCATATTTGGCACCAATGCCGCTACGATTTTCCAGATATAAATTATGATGCATATTTCTCGCCTGCATTTCAGGGAGTACAGGTCAAGGGACCTGTACTGAACTTACAAGTGCAGTGAAGGTTCTCTGTACATTCTCTAGATTTGCAATTTCGCCTGCCTTTAATGCACAAACGTATTTCTGCTCAGAGGGAACAAGTGACTTTAAGAGGCTTATCACTGGCTTGGCATCCCTTGTTTTTAACGATCTCATTATCCATTTTGTCACTTTCTTCACGTTTGGGGAGCAGAACTTTTCATTGTGGCAGCCTCCGACTTTACTTTGTTTACCATTATTACCACCAGCTACATTCCTGGGAAAGCCCTAAGACCACAGGAGTCATAAATGTACAGAAGGCAATAAGGCTTGATACAAGGATGTGGGGGGAGGGGAGGGATAACTAACTCCTTGTATCAGAAGCACTTGAAGGATATCTACCTTTCATTCAAGAAATAGGAGGTTCTCTCCCGTTCCTCGGATCAAACTTGCTTACCTCCCATACCTGATGCCTGAGCAGGGAGCTAGGGGACACAGATGATGCCTGAGCAGGGAGCTAGGGACACAGATGATGCCTGAGCAGGGAGCTAGGGGACACAGATGATGCCTGAGCAGGGAGCTAGGGGACACAGATGATGCCTGAGCAGGGAGCTAGGGACACAGATGATGCCTGAGCAGGGAGCTAGGGACACAGATGATGCCTGAGCAGGGAGCTAGGGGACACAGATGATGCCTGAGCAGGGAGCTAGGGACACAGATGATGCCTGAGCAGGGAGCTAGGGGACACAGATGATGCCTGAGCAGGGAGCTAGGGGACACAGATGATGCCTGAGCAGGGAGCTAGGGACACAGATGATGCCTGAGCAGGGAGCTAGGGGACACAGATGATGCCTGAGCAGGGAGCTAGGGGACACAGATGATGCCTGAGCAGGGAGCTAGGGGACACAGATGATGCCTGAGCAGGGAGCTAGGGGACACAGATGATGCCTGAGCAGGGAACTGGGAGATACAGATGACAAAGACAGTAGTTACAGAAGCCTGCGGAACTACTTTCAGAGAGTTGTATTAGAGGGAACTGGATGAGACAGTGATGGTAGAGGCAAACACTAGAGCACACAGTTTCAAGAGTAGGTATGATCGGTTTCTCGAGGCCACAAAATCCAATAAAAATCTAAATGGTTATAATTATGACCATAATTTTCAAAGGCGTGGACCGGTAAGCCAGCGGAAGGCCTCAGTCAGGTTATCAAAAGCCCCAGCGGTGGGTCGTCATCCAAGACCCGCGTCAGGAAACTTGTCCTGTTTCCTGACGAAACTTACCTAACCTAAGTGAAGGCAGACGAGGGTGAATTTAAAAGCCGAGGTTAGGTACTATGCCTCGACCCATGCAAACACAAATGAGTGAAAACAATTAGGTGAAAACACACACACACACACACACACACACACACACACACTTCTAGGAAGCCTTTTTTTATAAGTTGATTAAGAGAAGGATAAGCCACACTGTTATGAATGAAGGCCATTTTCCATTTAAAGTATGAATGAGTTGGCTAGAATTAAAGTGTAGTATATTAGGCCAGACTTGTTTAACCCACCCGTGTGTGTGTGTGTGTGTGTGTGTGTGTGTGTGTGTGTGTGTGTAGGGGGCGACGCCCTGGCTGGACATAAATATACATGAAGAACACGTCAGTCAATAAGTTTTCATTGAGGTACACGTACACACTCTCTGATATATATATATATATATATATATATATATATATATATATATATATATATATATATATATATATAAATATAGGGAGGTACCACCTCTAGAACTGTCATAGGGACCCTCATCCTCAGAGAAAAGAATAAACTTGCTTCAGGGAAAACTCAAGGTTCTCCCTGAAGCTGTTTGAGAATTTTCTCCTACCACCCCCTATATTTCAAGTATGTTTTATTTAAAGACAAAATACATTGGCCAAACATTCACAAAAATACAACAGAAAGTAAAACTACATAGGTAACTCAGAGCTACATCTCGAACACTTCGTCCAGCCCCCCTGCGGTGGGCCGCGTGCCCAGAATGCTGCAGGCATTTCCTCTCTGGATCGCAACACTGAGTCTCTGAAAGAGGAAGCTGGTCGCCCTGTGGTCCTTGGTTTCTATGAGCTTTTCACCTAGCTCTTTGAGGAACTTTAGAGCACACTTGCCCAATGCTCCAAGGATCTCCGACCCTATTGGAATGAAGTTATAGCAAGGGGGAAGGTCTTCATATTTTCGGATCTTCTGGGTCTCCCTGTGGCTGGCAGCTCCACCCCCTTCCACTACGGAGTATGGCAAGTAGGTGTCTGCCAATGTGGCGGCACAGGTGTAGTCACAGGCAGTCTGCTTTCCATCCTTCCAGGGTAGCATAGTGGCTCGTTCAGGACGCTTTTGACATCCATCAGACCTCTGTACTTGGGGCGGAACTACTTTATATATATAATGTCATGCCGAATAGGTAAAACTGGTTAGTTAGCAAGAACTCGTTTAAAATTAAGTCCTTTCTAAAATGTTCTCTTATACGTTTAAAGATATATTTTTTTTCATCTATGTTAATGTAAAAATTAATAATTTTGTACCAAAAGAACCTTAGAAAACTTACCTAACCTTATTATAACAAGCGCGATTTAATTTAGCCTAATCGAACTAAATATATTATAGATAAGTTTACAATCATTTAATAATAAATAAACACAATGAAATATATTTTTTTCCTTAGGTTCAGAATGGTTTTTGCGAAATTACTGCATATACAAATTTTCGCTTGCCTTATTCGGCAAGAAGAGTTGCTATTAAAATAGATAAAATCGCGTTTTATCTATTCGGCACGACACACACGCAGTGCAGGCACTGTACTTCCCATCTCCCATATATATATATATATATATATATATATATATATATATATATATATATATATATATATATATATATATATATATATTGCATAATAAGACGTGTAGACTGTCAAAGATAACTCGAAAAAGTCATTGATTTATTTGTGAGGGTTGAGGGAGGTGTGTGGGGGAGGGGGAGAGGCTGCCAGCACTATGGTCACGCCCTCAAGTAAACACTCACAGCTCTGCTTACACAAAAGACCTGAAAATGAAGTAACATCATCCGTGTTGCATAAATAACTCCAGCCCCCGCTGGCCGACATGAGAGCGTGGGAAAAGCACCCCCCACCCGTGAGAGAGCGACCCCCCTCCCCCCTCTATCCTTACCCTTTGTTTTGACATACGCATGAACAACCCCTTCCCCTTATCCCCCCTCCCTCCAGGGGTCGTTATCTCCAGGTTATCACACAGGGGATACAGTTACTATACAGATATCTCTTAAACTGTGTATGGTGGGATGATGGGATGTATCCGCGAATGTAAGGGTAGGTAGAGTAGGTGTATGGGTGGGGGGGAGGGATGGTAGGGGAGGTGGGTGCCTTGTCTAGACGCTAATCACACACCTGCTACATGGTTTGTTTCCTTCCTTTGAAGGACCTGTGTAGGGTAGGGTGGGTGGCAGGGGTGTCGGGCATGGGGTTGGCAGGGGTACAGAGCTATGAAGGTGGCAGGGGTGCAGGGCTAGGAAGGTAGCAGGGATGCAGGGCTAGGAGGATGGCAGGGGTGCAGGGCAGGGAGGGTGGCTGAGGTGTAGGGCAGGGAGGGTGGCAGGGGTACAAGGCATGGGGTTGGCAGGGGTGCAGGGCTAGGAAGGTGGCAGGGGTACAGGGCTTGGAGGGTGGCAGGGGTACAAAGCGAGGAAGGTGGCAGGGATGTAGGGCTAGGAGGGTGGCAGAGGTGCAGGGCAGGGAGGGTGGCAGGGGTACAGGGCATGGGGTTGGCAGGGGTACAGAGCTATGAAGGTGGCAGGGGTGCAGGGCTAGGAAGGTGGCAGGGATGCAGGGCTAGGAGGATGGCAGGGGTGCAGGGCAGGGAGGGTGGCAGGGGTTCAAGGCATGGGGTTGGCAGGGGTGCAGGGCTAAGAAGGTGGCAGGGGTACAGGGCTAGGAGGGTGGCAGGGGTACAAAGCGAGGAAGGTGGCAGGGGTGCAGGGCTAGGAGGGTGGCAGGGGTGCAGTGCTAGGAGGGTGGCAGGGGTACTGGGCAGGTAAGGTGGCAAGGGTACAGAGGTTAGTGGCAGGGGGTGGGGTTGACTGTTTCTGCAAGTGACACGTACGGCAATGGTTACTTGTGCTCCGTGCACCGTTCTTTTTTAAGTGGCTACTAGGGTGGTGGCGGCAAGCGGTGGTGATGGTGGTGATAGTGGTGCCACTCCAACTTTACCTGGTTGGGTGTTACTATGTTTACCTGGAGTTTACCTGGGGAGGCTTTCGGAGGTCAACGTCCCCGTGGCCCGGTCTGAGACCAGGCCTCATGGTGGATCAGGGTCTGATCAACCAGGCTGTTACTGCTGGCCGTGTTGCTGCTTTTGCAAAATACAGTGCTCTGAGACTGACACACTAACTGCTACGTTTTGCACTGTATGTGAGAGACATTGACAGCTACGTGTAACCTGTCTACCTACCTGGAGGGTGTTCCGAGGGTCAACGCCCCAGCGGCCCCGTCCATGACCAGGCCTCCCGGAGGATCAGGGCCTGATCAGTCAGACTCTTCCTGCTGGTCATGCCCAGTAAAACTTACGAATCACAGCCCGGCTGATCCGGAACTGACTTTAGAAACCTATCCAATTCTCTTGAATACAGCCAGGGGTCTACTGGTAATCCCCTTTATTGTATGAATGAGAGGCTGTTGAATAATCTTGGGCCCCTTACACTTACTGTGTTGTCTCAGTGTACTCATGGCACACCTGTTTTCCAATGGGGTATATTGCACCTCTGCCGAACCTTTTTCCTTTCAAGGGAGTGATTTCTGTATAGAGATTTGGGACCAATCCCACTATGACTTTCCAGGTGTAAATTATGATATACATATATTTCTCGCTTGCGTTCCAGGGAGTACAGGTCAAGGGACTTCCAACGTTCCCAGTAATTAAGGTGCCTGACTGAACTTACACGTGCAGTAAAGGTTCTCTGTATATTCTCTTGATCTACAATTTCGCCTGCCTGCAATGGGTGTTGTTAATGCACAACAGTATTCCAGCCCAGAGGGAACAAGTGACTGTAAGAGGATTATCACTGACTTCGCATCACTTATTTTGAAGGTCCTCATTATCTATCATATCATTTTGCTCGCGGTTGTGATAATGACAATGTTGTGATCCTTGAAGGTGAGATCCTCTGACATAACACCTAAGTCCTTCACATTAATTTCTCGCTCTGTTGTGTGGTTAAAATTTTATACTTCGTTTTAGCTTTTATTTCCTCAAGTTTTCCATAACGGAGTAGCTGAAATTTGTCCTCATTAAACATCATATTATTTTCTGCGGCCCATGGGAAAGCTTGGTTTATATGCCCTTGGAAATTTAGTGTCCTCACTGGATGTCACTCGCGCAAATTCTAGTATCATCTGCACAGGCTGATACGGTACTATAGTTTACGTCTGTCATGAGGGAGAGGAAAAGGATGGGGACGAGTACTGTGCCTTGGGAAACAGTTTACTTATTTCACTGCTGCCACCAGTGTCTCATCCAGGGATGTGGTTTTTGTTTTGAATTTGGTATATGAGAAGACGTATTTTGGATGTCTTTTAATTTCATTAATCGCTTTTATCTCCCTGTCTCACAGCATATAAGATAGTCTAGCTTCATTTGGAAGTTGTGTGATTATTCGTCTTCCCTTGTAAAGAAAGCGTCTTTACTTACATCTCTTCTTTTACCTTAGTGGAATGTGCCTTCAGCACACGTCTAATGCTGCAGAGTTGATCCTTTCTAGACACTGGTTGGGATCTACGTTAGTCAAAATATCTTTCCAGTATGTTTCGTTAAGGATACGATTTATTTAATCCCAGATAATGATGTTGTGTTAAAATTGAATGTCGTGAAAACACCCTCATGACTGTTTATAATCTTGCTGGTCAGGACCTCCATGCATGCAGGTCTGAACTTCGATTTGGCTGTGATCTGAATTTATGGTCTTCGACACTGATATATTTCGTATTATATTATTATTGGCAAAAATAAGGTCCAGAGTATTTTCCATTATTATTATTATAATCAAAAAGAAGCTCTAAGCCACAAGGACTATACAGCGCTGCAGGGCAGGAAGGAAGCGAGGGCATCAGGTGGCAAAAGGGAGATGGATGAGTAATAGGTTACGGATAACAGCGGGGCAGTGGATGGTGAAAGGGTAAAGGGCAGCAAGAGACTGAACTAGAAAGGGCTGAGGGGAGTGCGAAAAGTATCATCAGAGTTTGTGGAGTAAATCAGTCGTTGTCAAGAAGTCAATGAGAGAGTCAGGATTAAAGGAGGGTCCATCAGCAAGAAGGGAAGGTAAAGAGAGAGTAGTAGAACAAAGACGACGTTGGAGGTAAATTCTGTGTGCTCATTGATAGAGAGGGCAGTCTAACAGAATGTGGCTAATCGATACTGGAACTTGACACTGCTCACAGAGAGGAACAGGGTGCCTCTCCATGAGATACCCATGAGTAAGACGAGTGTGACCAATGCCAATGCGAAGGCGGGAGAGAGTGGTCTCCCAACCTCGGCACTGATGACAAGAAGACGGCCAGTAACCTATGCTCGGTTTAATAGAATGAAGTTTGTTACCGAGCAGAGTTGACCAACGTTGTTGCCAACAGGTGCGAAGGTGGGTAGCTATTGCAGCAAAATAGTCCAGAAATGGAACACCTCGATAGGAAATTGGTAGGTCATGTACTGCTGACCGTGCAGCAGTGTCTGCCTGTTCATTGCCCTGTACTTCGACATGACCAGGGACCCAACAAAAAACAATATCTTTATGTTTGGTAGAGATACGGCGTAGCCAAAGTTGGATACGGAGAACTAGGGGATGAGATGTATCAAATTTTCGTATAGCCTGTAGAGCACTAAGGGAGTCTGAGACTACTACAAATGATGACACAGGCATAGATGCGATACGAATAAGTGCTGCAAGAATGGCATACAGTTCAGCAGTAAAAATGCTAGCTGAAGATAGTAAATGTCCCCGCACGACGCTGTCCGGAAACACTGCTGCAAATCCGACGCCGTCTGAAGACTTAGAGCCATCTGTGTACACAGTGGTGGCATGAGAATGGGAGTGGAAGTGATCAAGAAAAAGAGAGCGGGAAGCCACCGTAGGCAGTTGAGCTTTCGAGCAAGGGAGTGAGAAAGAACAGACCCGAACAGCTGGAACTTCCCAGGGGGGGTAGGGAAAAGTGAGATGCTACATGAACATATAAAGGTGGTAACTGAAGGGAAGACAAGAGTGAATGTAGGCGAAGAGAAAAGGGACGGAGCAAACAGGGGCGGCGAACGAATAAAGAATGTCTACTAATATCGGTGACCATTCTATAAATGGAAGGATTGTGTAGATCGTGAGAGCGTACATAGTAGCGAAGGCAATGGGCATCACGGCGATCAGACAAGGATGGAACATTCGCTTCTCTATAGAGGCTCTCAACAGGGGAAGAGCGAAAAGCACCAAGGCACAAACGTAATCCTTGGTGATGGATAGAGTTAAGGCTAGAGAGAGTAGCAGGAGAGGCAGCGGAATAAATCTGGTCACCATAATCGAGTTTCCATAAAACGAGGGCTGAATGTAGGCGAAGCAGAGTTCGACGATCAGCTCCCCAGGAAAGATGAGCAAGGGTTTTAAGAAGGTTTAGCCGGCTGTGACAAGTTGCCTTCAGAGAGGTTATGTGAGGTTTCCAGGATAACCGACGGTCAAAGAGAAGGCCTAGAAACCTGACTGTATCACGTTCGGGGATACAGGAACCATAGAGATATAAAGGATGATCGGAGATAACAGAGCGTCTAGTGAAAGTAATTTGGTGAGTTTTGGTACTTGAAAATTTAAACCCATGCGTGGTGGCCCAAGTGGAAACACGGTCGACCGCATGCTGGAGAGAAACTGCAATAAGATGACAGTCAGCGCCTGCACAAGCAATAGCGAAGTCATCAACATAGAGTGATGACCAAATATTGGGTGGAAGAACAGAGGCCAAATCATTTATAGCAAGGAGAAAAAGTGTTGTGCTTAGAACACATCCCTGAGGGACACCTTCAGCTTGGACGAAGTCCGGGGAAAGAACATTATTGACTCGAACACGGAAATGTCTGCCAGTTAAAAAGTTCTTAAGGAAGGATGGTAGATTGCCTCGGAGGCCTAAGGAATGGGCCTGGGCCAAAATATTATACCTCCAAGTTGTGTCATATGCCTTCTCAAGGTCAAAAAATATGGCAATAACTGAGTGATTATTCGCAAAGGCATTACGAACATACGTATCCAAGCGTAGTAAGGGGTCTATGGTAGAACGACCCTTACGAAAGCCATATTGACTAGCGGAGAGACTGTTGTGTGTCTCTAAATACCACATTAAACGTCGATTTACGAGATGTTCCATCACTTTGCAAACTGCACTAGTAAGAGCGATGGGGCGATAGTGGGAGGCATCATGTCCTGTAGTACCCGGTTTGAGGAAAGGAAGAACAATGGCAGATTTCCACAGCTGGGGAAGAACTCCTTGTGCCCAAATAAGATTGAAGAGGTGTAAGAGGACTACAAGGGCTGACCGATGTAAATGTTGTAACATACGAATATGAATGTCGTCAGGCCCAGCTGCCGATGATCGGCAAGCTGAGAGCGTTGCCTCCAGTTCTTGAAGTGTAAAAGGCACATTATACTGTTCTTCTCTGAGAGAAGAAAAGTCCAAGGGTACTAACTCTCTGGCAGACTTTGAGGAAAGAAACGAGGGGCATAGATGGAGCCCTCGGGAAATACGGACCAGATGTGTGCCAAGTTCAATGGCAACGTCGAGAGGGTTTGCTACATCAACACCAGCGACCCGTAGAACAGGAGCCGGGTCAGGAGAGTATTTACCACTCAATTTCCTCACTTTTTTCCAGACTGCACTCATAGAAGAAGCAGAGGTGATGGTGGAAACATAGTCTCGCCAACAAGTGCGTTTACCTTCACGGATGACACGGCGAGCGATCGCACGCTTCTGCTTAAAATCAAAAAGTCTCTCAGCGGTTCTATTGTACCGGTACCTGCCCCATGCAGCACATTTCAAACGTACTGCACGAACACAAGCAGGAGACCACCAAGGCACGCACTTCTGAGAATGCCTGCCTGAGGTTTGGGGTATAGAATGAGAAGCTGCGGTATAAACTGACGTCGAGAAGATGTGTAGGAGCTCATCAATGGAGGATGAAGAAGGAACCTCACTAAAAGCAGTGAGGTGTGAGTAAAGATCCCAATTTGCCCGATCAAATTGCCAGCGAGGGCTACGGAAAGGTGGTGAATAGGAAGGAGAAGTAAGAATGATCGGAAAATGATCGCTGTCATGTAAGTCTGGTAGAACAGTCCAGGTGAAGTCTAGTGCAGTGGAGGAAGAGCAGACTGATAGATCGATGCAAGAGAGAGTATGAGTACGAGGATCAAAATGGGTGGGAGTACCCGTATTTAAAACATGGAGGGGGTGAGAGGCAAGAAAAGCCTCCAACTGAATGCCATGTGAGTCACAATGAGACCCCCCCCCAGAGGAAATGGTGGGCATTAAAATCACCAAGTAACAGAAGTGGTGTTGGAAAGGATGAAACAAGAAAGGCAAAGTCTGGGATAGAAAATGCTCGAGAAGGAGAGAGTTATAAAGAACATATTGTAAACCACTTATTCAAGTGGATACGGGCTGCAGTGTAATGCAGCGAGGTACAGACAAATAGTTGACAGTACGGAATATCATTGCGTAGAAGAAGGGCACTTTCATTAAAGGTCCCATCTGAGAAAGGATCCGAAGAATACAATAAATTATAGCCTGAGATAGGTTGGAAAACAGCCGAGTGTAATTTTGGTTCTTGTAAGCAAGCACCAACAGGAAAAAACCTGGAAAGCAACATCTGAAGCTCACCCCAATTACCCCTGAGGCCGCGGATATTCCACTGTAAATAGGCCATGATTGGCGATGAAGAAAATACCAGGAATCTGTAGGTAAAGGCACCTACGGACTAGAGGGGTTAGAAAAGTCAACGTGTGGTGGCATTGGAAGACGTTCAAGTAGCGAAGGAACGGAGCGTTGCGAAGAATGGGGTTGTGAAGATGGAGGAGAGGGAAGAGAAGGAACAGGAAGTGAATCAGTGTCCATTGAAGGTTTAGTCTCTGCAATATATTCTGAAATGGCTTCAAGTGTTTCTGAATTCAAAGATGTATGGGAGACCATATTGGAGATAGAAGGAGGAGGGTGAGTAAAGATTGGGACAGTAATGGACTGTACCAAAGTAGATGGGGAGGGAAGACTGTAAGGGACTGGAGATGAAGTGTGGGGGGGGGACAGAAGAGGCAGAAACCTGGGAGGTGGCAGAAGAGGGAGAAACTTGGGAGGGGACGGGGGTGGAAGGCATAGTACGAGGAGGAGGGTGAATCTCCACACTTGTAATAGAGCCAGAGAGAGGGGAAGAACTAGGTACAGAGACTGGAAAGGTAAAGTGTGGAGGTGGAAGAAGGGAAGGAAGGGGCAAAGAAGATTTGAGCAATGTGGATTTTTTGGACTTCTGAGTAGAGGGGCGATTGGTATAAGGTGTCATACGAGGTCTTGTCGACACTGGGGCTTGTGAGGAAGGACGCGAAGATGTGAGAACAGAGTTGTAGTCGGGATGTCAGAGCCAAGGACAGCAAAAGGATTAGATGCCGTAGTGGCTATGGGAGGGGTAACAACAGAGGAGGCTGCAGAAGATGGTACCCCAGAAGTGGGGGGAAGTTTGGAAACATGAGAATAAGAAACACGGGGTAGTCTCCCTTGGAGGCGGAGATGAGTAACTGCCATAGCATAAGGGAGACCTTCTGCCTCTTTGAGGCAACGGATTTCACGTTCATTTAAGTAGACCTGGCAACAGCGGGAGTACGAAGGGTGAGCTTCATTACAATTAAGGCAAGATGGAGGTTGACTGCAAGATGTATTAGAATGGTCGTCGGCACCACAGACTGGGCATTCGGCCATAGATCTGCAATATTTTGCTGGGTGACCAAAACGCCAGCAATTTCTACATTGTTGCGGTGTAGGTATCACCTTTCGAACTTGTAACCGATGTCCTGTGACATATACAGAGGACGGGAGTTCTCGGCTGTCAAAAGTTAAACGAGCCACATTGCAAGGGTAACGTCTCCGCCCCTGGGCAGGAAGGACATAAGTGTCTACTTTGAGGATTGGGAGATCCTGGAGTTCCAGCTGTTCAAAAATGTCATTGCCACATGACTGGAAATTCTGTTGGACTATGGTATGGGGCAGACTGACAGTACCACTACAAGAATTGAGAGAAAGATGTTTTTCAATAGTGATAGGAGTAGTATCGATATTCGAAAGGAGAGAAAGATCATGAGCTTGGGTAGCATTCTGGACAGTGACGATGCACATACCGCTCTTGAGAGCATGAAATGAAATATCTCTACCAACATGACGCAGGAGCGCTTTGCCAATACTATGGTCAGAAAGGTAGGCAGAAGAAGAAGTCGGTCTTAAAGTAAAGAATTTAGTCCATTGTGTGGTCCGAAACTGAGCGTGGAGAGGGAGTGCTTGACGTGTCGGTCTTTTCCGAGTAGAATGGGAAGGTAACGAAGGAGCATCATCAGGAGATTGACGTTGGCGTTTAGGAGTAGGACCGGAGTTGGTCCGGCGTGAAATGGGCGGGCGATTCGAAAATTGCCATACTGTAGAGGGAGAAGCCGGAAGCATAGTCAAAGGAGAGCGGAGTTCAGACAAATCGAAGGAGCCAGTCGAAGCCCCGGTACCTGAAGCGGGTGAGGAAACAGCACCAGCAAGAGGTACAGGGGCATCAGGAGTGTCCGAAGAGTGGTCTAAACACAAGGCAGGGTCAGAATGGGGTGCGGTATCAAGAAGGGGCCCGGGGGTAGTGGGTTCATGGACTAGGGCTGCCATGGTTAGGTTACTCCTTTGCTTTTTGTTTTTAAGAAAAAAAAGAAAGAAGAAAAGAAAATAGAAATAAAAAAAGAATAAAAAAAGGGGGGAGCGGGGAGGAATAGTTCCCAGGAGGAATGAAAGGGCCGGAAATCTCCCTCCACGCCCAAGAGGACCTCAACACTGCTAGTAGCGCAGATGCAGCATGGAACCCGTGCCATACCCTACCCTTCATGCCAGTAAACCAGCAATCCGGGATAGCAACCTCACATCTGTCGAGCTACCTCGGTGGACAAAAGAGAGGGCGGCCGGATATCCGCCACAAAGCATACCTCCTTCGGCCACCACCCCCGGAATCCGAAAGATGGCTTCCAGAGATACACCCATCGCCCGAAAGACACCCAAATTACTCCGGGATACCAGAGAGGGATCGGGACATCCCCAGGCAATCCAGATTCCACGGCAAACTACGCCACCGCCAAGAACCTCAACGGAATGGGATGGACCCCAGTGTCCTTTCTCCTACCTAGGAACTAGCGCGCCTGTGGGAGAAATCCCAAAGGCCAAAAAGAGGAAGGGCAAAAGGGAGGGGTGAGGAGGAGGAGGAGGAATGGAAAAAGGGGAGGATGGGGAGGATGGGATAGGGGAGGGGAGAATGAGGGGTAATTAGGTTCGGTCTGAGGAAGAAGACCGACAGGGCTAATTCCTCAGACCAAGAGCCTCTTCACCACGCCAAGGAGCCCCCCTTGAAGAGGGAGTATTTTCCAGTTTTGTTGGCTCCACTATGCGCTGGCTTAAGGTGAATTTATTACAGTTTCAACAGCTCATGTGTGTGAGAATGTTATCTGAGCTGCCCTCTGAAATTACACCATTTGCTACGTTCTTCCATTTTAATTGTCGTGAATCGAAATCATCAAACAAGATATTTGGGGCAGGGGTTGAAAAACTTTCCCGACAGTATTAAATTTTCAACAGCTGTTCCTTGAACTGTTGGGAAGTTGCATCTGGCGGTTTATATACAACCACAATGACCAGGCTTTACTTCTCAATCTTCACTGCTAAAACTTCAACTACATCGTTTGTGGTGGTGGTTAGTAAATCTGTGTAGGTAAGCGACTCCTTTAACACTGCTGTGTAACACACTGCTATATGTAACACACTGTTGCATGCAACACAGTGACTGCTACATGTAACACACTGACTGCTATGTGTATTATGAATCACAAGGTGTTGCTAAGTGAAAACAGGGATTGGTTGAAAGGATACAAAACTTGATATAAGTGTGGCAGCAACTGCAATGGTGATAATGGTGGTGATAGTGGTGGTGGTGTTAATATTGATCAATCCATCTGGAGTCTTCCTGGAGGGTGTTCGGGGGTCAACGCCCCCGCGGCCCGGTCCACGACCAGGCCTCCCGGTTGTAGCGGTGATTGTGGTGGTGGTAATCGTGGTGTTAGCGGTGACAGTTGTGATAGTGGTGGACATAGTTGAAATTGTGGTGCTGATGCTGGTGGTTGTGGTGGTAATTGTGGTGATAGTTGTGATGGTGGTGGTTCTATCATTCTCCAAACATTAGTAAGCCAGTGTTTACGTAAAGCAAGAGTAACACTCAACCAGCTAAGCCGGGAGTATCCACTAACCCATGGACCAAATAAATTAACCCAGAGACCATACACTTAACCCAGAAACCACAAATTAACCCTAGGTCCACAATATTAAGCCAGGGAATAAACCCACAACCACACAAATCAACCCTGGGGAGAAAAGATAACCCAAGGAACCACAAAAATCAATCCAACGCAATGTCCCTAAATCTAGCACCAACCCATCACCCCCTGACGTAACCCGAGGGTAACCCACTAACCCATCACCCCTGATTGTAACCCACTAACCCACACTAATCCTGGGGTAACCAACGGACCAATCCAGCCACCGGAAACTGGGAACGATGGTAAGAAGAGGCATAAGGAACACCACAGGAGGGGAGGGGAGGAGAGAAGAGGAGTGGGGAGAAGAGAGGGGAGGGGCATGTGTGGGAGGAGGCGATGGCAGGGGAAGTGAGGGGAAGTTGGAAGGGGAAGGGGGGAGAGAGGGGGATAAGGGAAGGGGAGATGAACAAAGGGGAGGAGTGTGACTGCCTTGAGACATGTAAACGTACATGTGTGTACACTTGGCTGTGCGCACGCGTGTGTGCGGGGGCGGGGGGGAAGCAGCTGTATTTAATATAGCTGGTGAAGGGCTCTTGGTCCTATGAAGTGGAGTTACCCCTTCCCTTCATTATACCACATCAGAATACCCCTTCACCCCACTCCTCAAGGGTAAGTCCTCCCCCACTCCTCAAGGGTAAGTCCCCCACTCCCCAAGGGTAAGTTCTCCCCAACTCCTCTAGGGTAAGTCCTCCCCCACTCCCCAAGAGTAAGTCCTCCCCCACTCCCCTAGGGTAAGTCCTCCCCCACTCCTCAAGGGTAAGTCCTCCCCCACTCAAGGGTAAGTCCTCCCCCACTCAAGGGTAAGTCCTCCCCCACTCCCCAGGGGCGCCTCCCATCACTCCCCAGGGGGGAAGTCCTCCCCACTCCCTAGGGGTAAGCCTTCTCCCACTCCTCAAGGGCAAGTCTCCCATCACTCCCCAGGGTAAGTCTTCCCCCACTTCCCAGGGGCAAGTCTCCCAGCTTAGGCTTAGATTTCACCAATATATTCACCCTGCGTGATGGAATGAGACACCACACGCACACACACACACACACACACACACACACACACACACACACACACACACACACACACACACACACACACACACATAGGAACATAAGAAAGAAGGAACACTGCAGCAGGCCTACTGTTCCATGCGAGGCAGGTCTAAGTCTCTACCGGCTTAAGCCAATGCCCTAACCTAGTCAGGTCAAGTCACATTCACTTAAGGTAGGAGCACGCCATCTGACCTAGCAGCACAAGCTAGTCAGGTCCAGTTCACACCCACCCGCACCCACTCATGTATTTATCTTACCTATTTTTGAAACTACACAACGTTTTAGCTTCTATAACGGTACTCGGGAGTTTGTTCCAATCATCCACAACTCTGTTACCAAACCAGTGCTTTCCTATATCCTTCCTGAATCTGAATTTTTCCAACTTAAAACCATTGCTGCGAGTCCTGTCTAGGCTAGATATTTTAGCACGCTGTTTACATCCCCTTTATTTATTCCGGTTTTCCATTTATACACCTCAATCATATCCCCCCTAATTCTATGCCTTTCTAGTGAGTGCAGATTCAGGGCCCTCAGTCTATCCTCATAGGGAAGATTTCTGATACATGGGATCAATTTTGTCATCCTCCTTTGTACGTTTTCCAGAGCATTTATATCCATTCTGTAATACGGTTACCTGGAGGTTACCTGGAGGTTACGCCCCCGCGGCCCGGTCCATGACCAGAGCTGAGCAGCATAGTCTAAATGAGGCCTAACCAAGGATATATAGAGTTGAAGAACAACCTGGGGACTATTATTTATGCTTCTCGATATGAAGCCAAGGATTCTGTTAGCTTTATTGCGAACACTTATGCACTGTTGTCTTGGTTTCAGATTACTGCTAACCAGAACTCCAAAATCCTTTTCGCAATTAGTAATATTAACATCCACATTATTTAGTTTATATGTGGCATGGTTATTTTCCTGTCCAGTGTTTAGAACTTTGCATCTGTCTATATTACATTGCATCTGCCACTTCTCCGACCACTGCATTAGTCTTATTCAAATCTTCCTGGAGTGCTCTAATGTCCTCATTACAATGAACTGTACGGCCTATTTTGGTGTCATCGGCAAACTTGCTTATGTCGCTATTTATTCCCTCATCTATGTCGTTTATGTACACTGTGAACAACAAGGGGGCCAACACTGACCCCTGTGGAACACCGCTCGTGACGCTTCCCCACTCTGATTTCTCCCCATTTATGCAAACTCTCTGCTGTTTATTTGTCAACCATGCCTCTATCCAGGAAAAAAATGTCTCCTCCTATTCCGTGTGCCTTAATTTTCCTCAATAGTCACTGATGTGGGACTCTATCAAAAGCCT
>NC_091328.1:11733213-11735713 GCF_038502225.1 Cherax quadricarinatus
AGGTGTTCAGCCTTGTACTCTGCATAACACAGGTGTTCTGGAGGTTACCTGGAGGTTATTCCGGGGATCAACGCCCCCGCGGCCCGGTCCATGACCAGGCCTCCCAATGGAACAGGGCCTGATCAACTAGGCTGTTACTGCTGGCCGCACGCAGTCCAACGTACGAGCCACAGCCCGGCTGATCCGGCACTGACTTTAGGTATCTGTCCAGCTCTCTCTTGAAGGCAGCCAGGGGTTTATTGGCAATTCCCCTAATGCTTGATGGGAGGCTGTTGAACAGTTTTGGGCCCCGGACACTTATGGTGTTTTCCCTTAGTGTACCAATGGCGCCCCTACTTTTTATTGGGGGCATTTTGCATCGCCTGCCCAGTCTTTTACTTTCGTAGGGAGTGATTTCTGTGTGCAGATTTGGGACCATTCCTTCCAAGATTTTCCAAGTGTAGATTATGATATATCTCTCCCTCCTGCGTTCCAACGAGTACAAGTCAAGTGCTTCCAAGCACTTGAGCTTAGTACTCTGCATAATACTGGTGTTCAGCCTTGTACTCTGCCTAATACTGGTGTTCAGCCTTGTACTCTGTATAATACAGGTGTTCAGCCTTGTACTCTGCATAACACAGGTGTTCAGCCTTCTGCTATGCATGACACATGTTCAGCCTTGTACTCTACATGACACGCAAGTATTTAGCCTTTTACTCTGCTTGACACACATATTCAGTCTTGTACTCTACATGACACATAAGGTGTTCAGTCTTGTACTATGCACGACACACGAGTGTTCAGCCTTGTACTCTGCATGAGACACGCACACATGTTCAGACTTGTACTCTGCCTGACACACAAGATGAAGGAGTCAGCCTCTTTGTTCCACCTTCATCTCTACCTCATCCAGCATCCCAACCAATCTTTATCTGGCTCCTGCGGGCCGGAGGGTCGACATGCTCCAGGCTCAGGGGGACTAACCACCAGCTACCAAAACTGACGGAATGCTCACGTCAAGACACTACTACCACAATATCCAGTTTTACATTCGCCTGTATTCGACGAAATCTGCTCTGCAGGCGAAACTTTTCGGCAATATAGATACCCAAGTGTTGAATATGTATCTTTCGGGTCTGCAACACTGTGCACGCCTGCGCCGAGTGTGTTACATTTTATTCGACGCCACACAAAAACCCGGCATGCCCTCTAGACCAGTGAACTGCCAATTCAGTGTAGCAGTTCTGGGGCCCCAACTGTTACGCTTATTGTCCAGTTCAACCCACCAATCACGTGGAAGCCGGCTACTTCAGCCAAGGTGACCTTACCTCAGTGGCAGACTTACACTGACACTGGTCGTGACCACTACTGCTCTGGGTGGCTCTCAGTCGTGCCATTTCAACTTGACTTCTCTCATTATATTGTACATAGTTTATATATGTATGTTGGTGATCAAGTACATGGGTAAAGAAATCTACCCATGCTTGTCTGCTTTGCTCTGTCTTGCTGAGTATTTTGCTGACTTAGTTAAGACCAAGTGCTAGAGGCTATTTGATTACCACCTATGTTCGTAATAGATATTTACCACCATACCCAGGTGTTGCACGTCTTACCAGTCTGCAACACTTGCCACCATACCCAGGTGTTGCACGTCTTACCAGTCTGCAACACTTGCCACCATACCCAGGTGTTGCATGTGTCTAACCAGACTGCAACACCTGCCACCATCACACCCAAGGCTTCACTGGTGATCACAAATCGCGGGGGCGGTCACGTCCAGGTAAACTGTGTATTTTGATAATTTCTTATTAACCTACTTGGCGGTATATTATAGCGTGGATATACATTCGTTACAATAGTAGGGAAAGGGTTAGGTGCGGGTCCTTCTGCCTTCCCTGGTCACTAGAAACACTGATGTTCAGGTACCTGACACTAACCACACCAACCTCCCCACCACACTAACTACACCAACCTCCCCACCACACTAACTACACCAACCTCCCCACCACACTAACTACACCAACCTCCCCACCACACTAACTACACCAACCTCCCCACCACACTAACTACACCAACCTCCCCACCACACTAACTACACCAACCTCCCCACCACACTAACTACACCAACCTCCCCACCATACTAACCACACCAACCTCCCCACCATACTAACCACACCAACCTCCCCACCACACTAACTACACCAACCTCCCCACCACACTAACTACACCAACCTCCCCACCACACTAACTACACCAACCTCCCCACCACACTAACTACACCAACCTCCCCACCACACTAACTACACCAACCTCCCCACCACACTAACTACACCAACCTCCCCACCACACTAACTACACCAACCTCCCCACCACACTAACTACACCAACCTCCCCACCACACTAACTACACCAACCTCCCCACCACACTAACTACACCAACCTCCCCACCACACTAACCACACCAACCTCCCCACCATACTAACCACACCAACCTCCCCACCATACTAACCACACCAACCTC
>NC_091328.1:11740713-11765713 GCF_038502225.1 Cherax quadricarinatus
TTCCAAAACTACTTAAAATCTAGCCAGTGCCACAACAAAGGCACTTGAACTTAACACTGAGAGATTACCGACGCGGAGCAGCGACTTAAAATATTCATGCCAGACGCTAGCCCAAAAACAAGGAAAAACAAGCGCCTTTTAAGAAATAAAGTTAATTAATTCTACACACAGGTAAAAATCTAAATTAATTTTTTTCTAAATCTGGCCCATTATTCACAGGAGTTAATTCTGATGATCTGTGATGGATACGTGGGGCAGCGGGCTTCCAGCAGCAACAGCCTGGTTGATCAAGGTAACACCAGACAAGGTTATAAGACTTTCGAAACTCATCAAAGGTATATCAAAGTATAAATCAATGCTAGGCGATCTGTTTAAGCGACAAGATAGATTAGATTTTGCCACCGAAGTGGCTAGTTTATTGTGCACCTCATATCCATCCTGTGGACGGTAGCGCAAGAGCACATGGATACACAAAAGGCCCAGGAACAAGGCCCCTAAAGGGTTACAGGTGTACATTTGCATTTAAATTTACAGTTCACTTATCTGTTACAAGCAAATTTAGAAAATTTGCTTAGTATATCTGGTATCTTATTTTCATTAATAAGATATTTTGACATGTCACATAGGTTATTATACTGTCTCTGTATTCCTCATTAAGTGGACAATTAAGCACATAGTGTTCAAGACAGTGACCATATGCCTGACCACAAGAGTGTGGAGGATTCACATAGTTTTTTCCATGGCTTGGTTGGCAACGCTCTCGCCTCTCACACTGAGCGTCCGTGGTTCAATCCCCGGCACGGGTGGAAACGTTGGGCGTGTTTCCTTACAACTGTTGTCCCTGTTCACCTGGAGGTTACCTGGAGGTTATTCCGGGGATCAACGCCCCCGCGGCCCGGTCCATGACCAGGCCTCCCGATGGATCAGGGCCTGATCAACTAGGCTGTTACTGCTGGCCGCACGCAGTCCAACGTACGAGCCACAGCCCGGCTGATCCGGCACTGACTTTAGGTATCTGTCCAGCTCTCTCTTGAAGGCAGCCAGGGGTTTATTGGCAATTCCCCTAATGCTTGATGGGAGGCTGTTGAACAGTTTTGGGCCCCGGACACTTATGGTGTTTTCCCTTAGTGTACCAATGGCTCCCCTACTTTTTATTGGGGGCATTTTGCATCGCCTGCCCAGTCTTTTACTTTCGTAGGGAGTGATTTCTGTGTGCAGATTTGGGACCATTCCTTCCAAGATTTTCCAAGTGTAGATTATAAGAACATAAGAACATAAGAACGAAGGAACACTGCAGAAGGCCTACTGGCCCATGCGAGGCAGGTCCAAGTCCCTACCGGCTTAAGCCAATGCACCCAACCTAGTCAGGTCAGGTCACATTGACTTAAGGGAGGAACACGGCAACCGACCTGTTAGCACAAGCTATCAGGTCCAACTCACACCCACCCACATCTACTCATGTATTTATCCAACCTATTTTTAAAGCTACACAACGTTCTGGCCTCTATAACGGTACTTGGGAGTTTGTTCCACTCATCCACAACTCTATTACCAAACCAGTACTTTCCTATATCCCTCCTGAATCTGAATTTTTCCAACTTAAAACCATTGCTGCGAGTCCTGTCTAGGCTAGATATTTTCAGCACACTATTTACATCCCCTTTATTTATTCCTGTCTTCCACTTATAAACCTCAATCATATCCCCCCTAATTCTACGTCTTTCTAGAGAGTGCAGTTTCAGGGCCCTTAGTCTATCCTCATAGGGAAGGTTTCTGATACATGGGATCATCTTTGTCATCCTCCTTTGTACATTTTCCAGAGAATTTATATCCATTCTGTAATACGGTGACCAAAACTGTGCAGCATAATCTAAATGAGGCCTAACCAAGGATGTATAGAGTTGAAGAACAACCTGAGGACTCCTATTATTTATGCTTCTTGATATGAAGCCAAGGATTCTATTAGCTTTATTGCGAACACTTATGCACTGTTGTCTTGGTTTCAGATTACTGCTAACCAGAACTCCTAAATCTTTTTCGCAATCCGTAATATTAAGATCTACATTATTTAGTTTATATGTGGCATGGTTATTGTCCTGTCCAACATTTAGAACTTTGCATTTGTCTATATTAAACTGCATCTGCCACTTCTCCGACCACTGCATCAGTCTATTCAAATCTTCCTGGAGTGCTCGAATGTCCTCGTCAGAATGAATTCGACGGCCTATTTTGGTGTCATCGGCAAACTTGCCGATGTCGCTCTTTATGCCCTCATCTATGTCGTTTATGTAGATTGTGAACAGCAGGGGGCCCAACACTGACCCCTGTGGAACACCGCTCGTGACGCTTCCCCACTCTGATTTCTCCCCATTTATGCAAACTCTCTGCTGCCTATTTGTCAACCATGCCTCTATCCAGGAAAAAATTTCTCCTCCTATTCCATGTGCTTTAATTTTCCTCAATAGTCTCTGATGTGGGACCCTGTCAAAAGCCTTACTGAAGTCCATATACACAATATCATATTCATTACCATGATCTACCTCCTCAAATACCTTAGTGAAAAAAGTTAATAAATTCGTAAGGCAGGAACGCCCCTTTGTAAAACCATGCTGAGATTCGTTGATTAATTTATGCTTTTCAAGGTGGCTACGAACTGCCTCGGCAATTATTGATTCCATAAATTTTCCCACTATGGAGGTTAGGCTTATTGGTCTATAGTTCGAAGCTAAGGACCTGTCACCTGTTTTGAAAATAGGTATCACATTTGCCATTTTCCACTTATCTGGCACCATGCCAGTTTGTAGTGATATGTTGAAAAGATTAGCCAAAGGTGTGCTAAGCTCCTCTTTACATTCCTTTAGAACCCTTGCATACAGTTCATCAGGGCCTGGGGATTTGTTAGGTTTTAATTTATCTATTTGCCTAAGGACCATGTCACTTGTGACCCTAATAGTGCACAGTTTATTATCGTCCTGTTCTACATAATTTATCATTACTGGAATATCGCTGGTATCCTCCTGTGTAAAAACTGAGAGGAAGTATGTGTTAAAAATTCTACACATTTCCTTATCACTGTCAGTGAGCTGACCCGAGGAACTTTTGAGTGGGCCTATCTTGTCCCTGATCTTACTTCTGTATACCTGAAAGAATCCTTTTGGGTTAGTCTTCGATTCTCTTGCAACTTTAACCTCATAATCTCTATTTGCTTTTCTAATTCCCTTTTTTATTTCTCTCTTTAACTGAATATATCGATTTCTTAATTGCCCCTCTCCTCTTTTGATTTGCCTATATATGCCTCTCTTTTGACCAATCAGATATTTTAATCTATTGTTCATCCATTTAGGATCATTTTTGTTTGATCTGATTTCCCTATTTGGAACATAATTTGACTGAGCAGCTAGAACTATGCCCTGGAAAGCATCATATCGGCAACCATCACCACCTACCTGACCCCTAGTCAGGTCATTCCAGTTCAGCCCACCTAAGTAATTTTTCAGTCCTATGAAATCAGCCAAGCGAAAGTCAGGGACGGAGACTTGATTGCCATTATTAGGGGAATTCCATGATATGTTAAAACTGAGTGATTTGTGATCACTCTCCCCAAGCTCATCATTAACCTCAAGATTATTAATTAGTGTTTCCCTACTGGCAAGAACCAAGTCAAGGAGGTTATTTCCCCTAGTTGGCTCTGTCACAAACTGTTTTAAAAAACAATCCTGGATCGTATCAAGAAAGTCACCCGACTCTAAATTTCCTGTCAAATTGCTCCAGTCAATCTGTCTATAGTTGAAATCTCCCATTAGCACAACATTTTCGTATGTAGATGCCTTACGAATTTCGTCCCATAGAAGTTTACTGCACTCCCTATCAAGATTTGGGGCCCTGTAAATCACACCCAAAATTAGTTTTTCTCGGCCCTCGAGAAGCTGTAACCAAACAGATTCAGTGGCTGACGCTTCTAATTTAATATCTTGTCTAACACAACAATTTAAATTGTCTCTGACATACATCGCTACTCCACCACCTTTCCTGTTGACCCTGTCAGTGTGGAATAATTTATAGCCTTGTATGTGACATTCAGAGGGCATCTCTCTATCTTTCAGATTGAGCCAGGTCTCTGTTATAGCAATAATATCTATGTTTCCTGCACTTGCAATTAATCTTAGCTCATCTATCTTATTTCTAACACTCCTGCTATTAGTATAGTAAACCTTAAGGGAGCTAGTCCCTTGCTGCCCTCTGCTGTCCCCCTTTGTTTGCTGACCTGTTCTATTGTCTTTATTTATAACTTCATGCTGAATGCCTTTTATACATTTACTGTTTCCAACCCTAGTGTTGCAACCTGCTTGTTTCCCACACACACCCATACCTCTATCTTCCATCAGTTTAAAATCATAGGCATTTCACCAATGGCCTTCTCAATCGAGTCTGCAAGTGCTACCACCCCTGCCCCAGAGAGATGAACCCCATCCCTTGCATACATATCATGTTTGCCATAAAAGTTGTTCCAGTTGTCAATGAATGGGATTGCAAGTTCCTTGCAGTATCTGTCTAGCCAGCAATTTACACCAATTGCCCTAGACAACCATTCATTTCCTACTCCCCTTCTAGGCAAGATGCTACATATGATTGGGATCCCTCCCTTAGACTTAATGAAATCTATAGCTGACCTGTACTTATCTAGCAGCTCTTCTCTCCTACCCTTCCCAATATCATTTCCACCAGCACTGAGACAGATAATGGGCTTGTTCCCATTACCTGACATGATATTATCCAGTCTGTTGACAATGTCCCCAACACCAGCTCCAGGGAAGCACACTCTATCTCTCATCTTCTTATTCCTATTACAAAAAGCACGATCAACATATCTTACCTGAGAGTCACCAACCACAAGAATGCGCTTACCTTCATTAGCAGGGGCAGTAGTACCCTTACCTTCACTGGCCACTGAAGTACATTCATCCTGGAGAACAGAGAAGCGATTTCCTACCTTCAGATCTGCACTCTTAACTTTCCTTACTCTGATGCGCCTCCCATTACTGTGAACAACTCGCCACTTGTAGCAGGTGCTGGGCTGCACCTCACTGCTGGTAGCCGTTGCTACCACCCCACCTACAGCCTCCTCACAGTGAGAGACAGACTGCACCTCACTGCTAGAAGCCTCATTCCCCACATCTCCAACCACCTCACACTCTCTCCCAGGCCCATTGAGGTGGACCTTCAGCCTCCTAATCTCCTCCTGGAGAAGCAAGACCTCCTCCTTCAACTCTCCAACCTCAGCTTTTAAAACACTGTAGAAGCAAGCCATGCTTTGTAACCGTCCACGCTAATCCCCAAGCAGCTCAGGGTCTGTGACCTCACGTGACGACTGACCACTGAACAAGCGAAATATTTGGATGTATGACAAGCGAAATATTTGGATGTATGATATATCTCTCCCTCCTGCGTTCCAACGAGTACAAGTCAAGTGCTTCCAAGCGTTCCCAGTAGTTAAGGTGCTTGACAGAACTTATACGTGCAGTAAAGGATCTCTGTACACTCTCTAGATCTGCGATTTCACCTGCTTTGAATGGAGATGTTAATGTACAGCAGTATTCCAGCCTAGAGAGAACAAGTGATTTGAAAAGGATCATCATGGGCTTGGCATCTCTCGTTTTGAAAGTTCTCATTATCCATCCTATCATTTTCTTTGCACGTGCGATCGTGGCACTGTTGTGATCCTTGAAAGTGAGATCCTCAGACATTACTACTCCCAGGTCCCTTATATTAGTTTTCCGTTCTATTGTATGGCCGGAGTCAGTAGTATACTCTGTTCTAGTTATTATCTCCTCCAGTTTTCCATAACGGAGTAGTTGGAATTTGTCCTCATTGAACATCATATTGTTTACCGTTGCCCATTGGAAAACTTTGTTTATATCTTCTTGGAGATTAACCGCGTCCTCAGCAGATGACAGCCTCATGCAGATCCTAGTATCATCCGCAAAGGATGATACGGTGCTGTGGTGCATATCTCTGTTTATGTCTGATATGAGGATAAGGAATAAGATAGGGGCGAGTACTGTGCCTTGTGGAACAGAGCTCTTCACTATGGCAGCCTCCGATTTAACTCTGTTGACCACTACTCTTTGTGTTCGATTTGTTAGGAAGTTGAAGATCCATCTCCCCACTTTCCCAGTTATTCCTTTAGCACGTATTTTATGGGCTATTACGCCATGATTGCATTTGTCAAATGTTTTTGCAAAGTCTGTGTATATTACATCTGCATTCTGATTTTCTTCCAGTGCATCCAAGGCCATGTCATAGTGATCCAGTAGTTGTGAGAGGCAGGAGCGACCTGCCCTGAACCCATGTTGCCCTGGATTGTGCAGATTTTGGGAATCCAGGTGATTTGCAATCCTGCTTCTTAGCACTCTTTCAAAGATTTTTATGATGTGGGACGTCAGAGCTATTGGTCTATAGTTCTTAGCTAATGCTTTGCTGCCACCTTTATGGAGTGGGGCTATATTCGTTGTTTTAAGTGACTGTGGAATTTCACCCATGTCCAAGCTCCTCCTCCATAGTGTACTTAGGGCACGCGAGAGGGGTTTCTTAATGAAAACAGAGTTCCACGAGTCTGGGCCCGGGGCTGAGTGCATAGGCATGTTGTCAATGGCTTTTTCGAAATCTATCGGAGTTAGGGTAATGTCGGAAATCTGGCATACATTTATGGAGTTTTGAGGCTCATTCATGAAGAAATCATTTGGGTCGTCGATCCTCAGACCGATTAGTGGTTCACTAAACACAGAGTCGTACTGGGATTTCAATATTTCACTCATTTCCTTGTTGTCATCTGTGTAAGTCCCATCCTGTCTGAGTAAGGGCCCGATACTAGATGTGGTATTTGCCTTGTTTTTGGCATATGAAAAGAAATATTTTGAATTTCTTTCAATTTCACTAATAGCTTTAAGCTCCTCCTGCCTCTCCTGGTTCCTGTAAGAGTCATTTAGCTTAAGTTCGATAGTTTCCACTTCCCTGGTCAGCGCCTCCTTTCGTGTATCAGATGTTCTAGCACTCCTGAGGAGCTCAGTGACTCTTCGTCGTCTTCTGTAGAGGGAGCGTCTTTTTCTCTCCAGTTTACTCCTGCTCTTCTTCTTTCTTAGGGGAATATGCCTAGAACATGCTTCGGCTACCAGGAAGTTGATCCTTTCAAGGCACTGGTTTGGATCCATGTCATTTAAGACATCTTCCCAACATGTTTCGTTTAGGACATGGTTTACCTGGTCCCAGTTGATGTTCTTGTTGTTGAAGTTGTATTTTGTGAAGACACCTTCACAGGTACATGCATTCTGCTGATCAGGACCCCTATGCATGTACGTCTGGACTTCGATTAGGTTGTGATCGGAATTAGTTGTTTTTGATATTCTTATGTCTCTTATCAGGTCCTCATTATTTGTGAAGATATGGTCAAGTGTGTTTTCTAGTCTTGTTGGCTCCACTATCTGCTGGCTTAAGGTGTGTTTTTCGCAGAGACTTAGTAGCTCATGTGTGTGTGACCTTTCATCTGCGCTACCTCCGGGGATTGTTTCAGCTATAACATTATTTGCTACATTCTTCCATTTTGTATGCCTTAGGTTGAAATCACCAAGCAGTAAGATGTTTGGGGATGGAGCTGGAAGGTTTTCCAAACAGTAATCAATTTTCAGAAGCTGTTCCTTGAACTGTTGTGAGGTTGCATCTGGTGGCTTGTATACAACCACAATGACTAGGTTTTGGTTCTCGATCTTTATTGATAGAACTTCAACTACCTCATTTGTGGTGTTCAGCAACTCCGTGCAGATAAGGGACTCTTTGACATACAGGCCAACCCCCCTTGTTGCCTGTTTTTTCTGTTGCATCTAAAAAGGTTGTAACCACTTATCCATATTTCACTGTCAAAGTGATCTTTTGTGTGAGTCTCTGTGAAGGCTGCAAACATTGCATTAGACTCCTCTAGAAGTCCACTGATAAAAGGTATTTTGTTGTTGGTGGATGGCTTAAAGCCCTGTATATTAGCAAATATGAACGAGGTTGTATTCTGTATTTGTTGGGGGGACTTTGTTATTGGCATCAGTAGTTGTAATTCTGGAGGGCCATGGGTGGCCACTGGCTGCGCCTCCAGTCCAACAAGGCTCCAAGGTGGACTATTTTTGTTATTTCCTTCCATTTTCTTTTTTCATTTCCTGTCACTAAAAAATCACCTGGAGTAGGGTTGTCGTAGCTACTATTGTTTGTCTTGTGGGGTCTGTGCCTCCTGGTCCCTTTTAGATGGTATTAGGGCACTCGATGTTGTAACACTGCTTCTGGAGGACCGAGGAGTGGCACATTTTTGGGTGAAAGAAAGTACAGGAAGAAGAACGACACACTCCTTTAGACAGGAGGTCGCTACATTTTTTGGGATGGTCAAAGTTGCATGTCCCATTTTTGTCCCTGTTATTCCATGCTTACAGATGCCCCAAGCATAATATTTGCACAAATTCACCTTTGGTTGAGAATTGTTGGGAGGTGTGTTGTCAATTTCTGCAGGTTCTGGGACTGCACTATAGTCCTCAGTATGCAAGCCAGGGCCACCCCGTCCTGGATTCCATCTACTCTCCCCAGTAGAGGAAGAAGGAGGAGACTCCTCTCCAACATCTGTACTGTGGGCCACGGTCTTGTGCAATGATGGTTGTATATTTATGGTTTTAGATGGTTGTATATTTACTGTTTTTGTGGTGGTTTTGGTAGTGTCCCTAGGAGAGTCTGGGCTGGCAGTAAGGCTGGAGGCTGGGTCTGGGTCAGCACTGGGGCTGGGGGCTGGGTCTGGGTCAGTGGCTGGGCCTGTGCCAGCACCAGCACTGTGGGTATTAGTGCTATGGCTGGGGGAGCCTGGGCCAGCACCAGCACTGTGGGTATTAGTGCTATGACTGGGGGAGCCTGGGCCAGCACAAGCACTGTGGGTATTAGTGCTATGACTGGGTGAGCCTGGGCCAGCACCAGCACTGTGGGTATTAGTGCTATGACTGGGGGAGCCTGGACCAGCACCAGCACTGTGGGTATTAGTGCTATGACTGGGGGATGGGTCTGGCTTAGCACCATGTGGGTGACTAGATAGTTTCGAGTCATCTGTTGTGGTATGGACATTCTGTATTTTTTGATACACTATCCCTTGCTCCCATGTTTTATATATTTTTGGTAGACTATCCAAGAGGTCATCCTTGTTTTCTTGATTATTTTTATCATTTATTACTCTCCTTAGTACCTTTCTGATACCTGCCCAAAGTTCTACATCTTTATTGCACAACCAGAAGCACCTTGCTAGTTCGAGGTCATTTTTTGAGGCTGTATTTAGTCTAGTACAAGAGATATGGTGTTTGGAAGAGCATAGGTTGCATGTGATTCTGGATTTCCTTCCAAGGATTTTTTTACATGTCCCACATATATGCTGTGCTGACATCCTGTCTGTATCCTACTACACTCTGTATGCCACAGAAGAAAACTGATTTCCACTTTACCTTTCTCTTGCTGGTGCCAGTAATATGCAAGATGTATTTATACGAATCAAGTTTGCAGTATGTAGGGTGGGTGGTGGGTGTAAGGTGGGTGTGAGCCGGCCAGGACTTGCCCACACTGCCACACTTCACTATACTATTATTATTATTATTATTATTATTATTATTATTTAAATTCCTTTTATGTACTGCTGTACACTGTTTATCTCAAGGATATACACTGTATTCTTTCAAATTACACTTTTCACTGCGGTATACTGGGATCATTGTTTTATTGTTTACACAGCAGCTAGGCCTACGCTAACTTCCCCCTACACTTCTAAGGAAAAGATTATTTCCTGTTTAGAAGAGGTAACGGTTGTATGCTCAATTTATGTATGCTGTGATTCCCTGCACCTCAATGCTACCACCACTCGTTTCATATCTTATGACTATAGTAGTTACTTATCCGTTATTAACACTTCACTGGACCTCTGGCAATAGTTCGCTAGCAGCAAACAGGTACGACTGGCGTGGGTCGCATCCTGAGGGACAAGATTGAAGGACCACAATGGAAATAAGACACAGTCCTCGATGACGTGCGTCTACCTACCTACCTCCAGGTAGGTAGGTAGACGCCATGACTTTCCTGACTTACCCTGGGTAGCTAACCCTCTCCCGGGTTGCCCTGGGTGACTAACCCTCCCCCAGGTTGCCCTGGGTGGCTATCCTTCCCCCGAGTTACCCTGAGTGACTAACCCTCCCCCGGGTTACCCTGGGTGGCTATCCTTCCCCCGAGTTACCCTGAGTGACTAACCCTCCCCCGGGTTACCCTGGGTGGCTATCCCTCCCCCGAGTTACCCTGGGTGGCTAACCCTTCCCCGTGTTACCCTGGGTGGCTAACCCTCCCCGGGGTTAAAAATTCCACCCTACAAGTCACATATCTGACAAGCAATTTTTTCAGAATTCTCGAAAGAAATAGGAAACAGGTGCCTAACACACGTAACACCTGTGTTTGACTCGTGCAACGATATATAAAGTTATAACGAAATGAACAATCCCATTATTACAAACACTCGGTATACTCTGAAGAATGAACGTAGATTTACGCAAAATCCCAGAAGCCTTAAGAGTTATATTATTATTATGATCATTATTATTATTATTTATTAATTATTATTAATCATAACGCCGTGCTGTATAACCCTAGTGGGTTTAGCGTTTCATTTTTTTATTATATGACTCAGCTCCAAACCCACAAGGGCCACACAACGCTGCTTAAGAGGTGTGGACTCGGCTACTCTAGAGAAGCTAAAAGAAAGGCAGCAAAGCTCTAGCAAAACCAAACTACATAACAGTAGCACCATCATGTATTGAGAGGAAGGTCGGGGAAGTATGACTTACACAAACCAAGTCAACATGCACAGATAACCAGCACAAAGGAGAGAGAAAGAGGAGCTTACGACGACGTTTCGGTCCCACTTAGACCATTTACAAAGTCACAAGTCGGACCGAAACCTCGTCGTAAGCTCCTCTGTCTGCCTGTCCCTTTCTCTCTCTCTACTATGTGCGGGTTATTTGTGTATTGTTCCAATCAGGGTATTGTGGCTTTGTTCTTCAAGTCAACATGGATTTAGAGAAGGAAGATCATGCTTGTCACAACTGCTAGATCATTATAATGGAATTACAGAAGCTTTGTAAGAATCCTCCCCAAAAATCAGATGTAGTCTATACGGTCTTCGCCAAGACATCTGACACACACACACACGAGGGAAGAGAGAGAGAGAGAGAGAGAGAGAGAGAGAGAGAGAGAGAGAGAGAGAGAGAGAGAGAGAGAGAGAGAGAGAGAGAGAGAGAGAGAGAGACCTCAAAATGAGGCCAATGTGTATAAGAGGAAAAGTAGGAAGTTGGACATTGTAACGAAGCAAAAAATGCTCAGAAGAATAAAAGTTTAGTTCCAAGAGAGTAAAAAGTTCATTGGTGCCCCAAGGCACGGTCCTGGCACCACCTATGGCAGTACCCCAAGGCACGGTCCTGGCACCACCTCTGGCAGTACCCCAAGGCACGGTCATGACACCACCTCTGGTAGTACCCAAGGCACGGTCCTGGCACCACCTCTGGCAGTACCCCAAGGCACGGTCATGACACCACCTCTGGTAGTACCCCAAGGCACGGTCCTGGCACCACCTCTGGTAGTACCCAAGGCACGGTCCTGGCACCACCTCTGGTAGTACCCAAGGCACGGTCCTGGCACCACCTCTGGTAGTACCCCAAGGCACGGTCCTGGCACCACCTCTGGTAGTACCCAAGGCACGGTCCTGGCACCACCTCTGGTAGTACCCAAGGCACGGTCCTGGCACCACCTCTGGCAGTACCTAAGGCACGGTCCTGGCACCACCTCTGGTAGTACCCAAGGCACGGTCCTGGCACCACCTCTGGTAGTACCCAAGGCACGGTCCTGGCACCACCTCTGGTAGTACCCAAGGCACGGTCCTGGCACCACCTCTGGTAGTACCCAAGGCACGGTCATGACACCACCTCTGGTAGTACCCAAGGCACGGTCCTGGCACCACCTCTGGTAGTACCCAAGGCACGGTCTTGGCACCACCTCTGGTAGTACCCATGGCACGGTCCTGGCACCACCTCTGGTAGTACCAAAGGCAAGGTCCTGGCACCACCTCTGGTAGTACCCAAGGCACGGTCCTGGCACCACCTCTGGTAGTACCCAAGGCACGGTCATGACACCACCTCTGGTAGTACCCAAGGCACGGTCCTGGCACCACCTCTGGTAGTACCCAAGGCACGGTCATGACACCACCTCTGGTAGTACCCAAGGCACGGTCCTGGCACCACCTCTGGTAGTACCCAAGGCACGGTCCTGGTACCTCTGGTGGTACCTCAAGGCACGGTCCTGGCACCTCTGGTAGTACCCAAGGCACGGTATTGGCACCTCTGGTGGTACCCCAAGGCACGGTCCTGGCACCTCTGGTAGTACCCAAGGCACGGTCCTGGCACCTCTGGTAGTACCCAAGGCACGGTCCTGGCACCTCTGGTGGTACCCCAAGGCACGGTCCTGGCACTTCTGGTAGTATCCAAGGCACGGTCCTGGCACCACCTCTGGTAGTACCCAAGGCACGGTCCTGGTACCTCTGGTGGTACCCCAAAGCACGGTCCAGGCACCTCTGGTAGTACCCAAGGCATGGTCCTGGTTCCTCTGGTAGTACCCAAGGCACGGTCCTGGTACCTCTGGTAGCACCCAAATCACGGTCCTGGTGCCTCTGGTAGTACCAAAGGCACGGTCCTGGTACCTGTGGTAGTACCAAAGGCACGGTCCTGGTACCTCTTGTAGTACCCAAGGCACGGTCCTGGTACCTCTGGTAGTACCCAAGACACAGTCCTGGTACCTCTGGTAGTACCCCAAGGCACCGTCCTGGTACCTCTGGTAGCACCCAAGGCACTGTGCTGGCACCTCTGGTAGTACCCAAGGCACTGTCCTGGTACCTCTGGTAGCGCCCAAGGCACGGTCCTGGTACCTCTGGTAGTACCCAAGGCACGGTCCTGGTACCTCTGGTAGCACCCAAGGCACGGTCCTGGTACCTCTGGTAGCACCCACGGCACGGTCCTGGTACCTCTGGTAGTACCCAAGGCACCGTCTTGGTACCTCTGATAATACCCCAAGGCACGGTCCTGGTACCTCTGGTAGTACCCAAGGCAAGGCCCTGGTACCTCTGGTAGTACCCAAGGCACGGTCCTGGTACCTCTGGTAGTACCCCAAGGCACCGTCCTGGTACCTCTGGTAGTACCCAAGGCACGATCCTGGTACCTCTGGTAGTACCCAAGGCACCGTCTTGGCACCTCTGATAATACCCCAAGGCACGGTCCTGGTACCTCTGGTAGTACCCAAGGCAAGGCCCTGGTACCTCTGGTAGTACCCAAGGCACGGTCCTGGCACCTCTGGTGGTACCCCAAGGCACGGTCCTGGCACCTCTGGTAGTACCCAAGGCACGGTCCTGGCACCTCTGGTAGTACCCAAGGCACGGTCCTGGCACCTCTGGTGGTACCCCAAGGCACGGTCCTGGCACTTCTGGTAGTATCCAAGGCACGGTCCTGGCACCTCTGGTAGTACCCAAGGCACGGTCCTGGTACCTCTGGTGGTACCCCAAAGCACGGTCCTGGCACCTCTGGTAGTACCCAAGGCACGGTCCTGGTACCTCTGGTAGTACCCAAGGCACGGTCCTGGTACCTCTGGTAGCACCCAAATCACGGTCCTGGTGCCTCTGGTAGTACCAAAGGCACGGTCCTGGTACCTGTGGTAGTACCAAAGGCACGGTCCTGGTACCTCTTGTAGTACCCAAGGCACGGTCTTGGTACCTCTGGTAGTACCCAAGACACAGTCCTGGTACCTCTGGTAGTACCCCAAGGCACCGTCCTGGTACCTCTGGTAGCACCCAAGGCACGGTGCTGGCACCTCTGGTAGTACCCAAGGCACTGTCCTGGTACCTCTGGTAGCGCCCAAGGCACGGTCCTGGTACCTCTGGCAGTACCCAAGGCACGGTCCTGGTACCTCTGGTAGTACCCAAGGCACTGTCCTGGTACCTCTGGTAGCACCCACGGCACGGTCCTGGTACCTCTGGTAGTACCCAAGACACGGTCCTGGTACCTCTGGTAGTACCCCAAGGCACGGTCCTGGTACCTCTGGTAGTACCTAAGGCACGGTCCTGGTACCTCTGGTAGTACCCAAGGCACGGTCCTGGTACCTCTGGTAGTATCCAAGGCACGGTCCTGGTACCTCTGGTAGCACCCAAGGCACGGTCCTGGTACCTCTGGTAGCACCCAAGGCACGGTCCTGGTACCTCTGGTAGTACCCAAGGCACGGTTCTGGCACCTCTGGTAGTACCCAAGGTACGGTCCTGGTACCTCTGGTAGTACCCAAGGCACGGTCCTGGTACCTCTGGTAGTACCCAAGGCACCGTCTTGGTACCTCTGATAATACCCCAAGGCACGGTCCTGGTACCTCTGGTAGTACCCAAGGCAAGGCCCTGGTACCTCTGGTAGTACCCAAGGCACGGTCCTGGTACCTCTGGTAGTACCCCAAGGCACCGTCCTGGTACCTCTGGTAGTACCCAAGGCACGGTCCTGGTACCTCTGGTAGTACCCAAGGCACCGTCTTGGCACCTCTGATAATACCCCAAGGCACGGTCCTGGTACCTCTGGTAGTACCCAAGGCAAGGCCCTAGTACCTCTGGTAGTACCCAAGGCACGGTCCTGGTACCTCTGGTATTACCCAAGGCACGGTCCTGGTACCTCTGGTGGTACCCCAAGGCACGGTCCTGGTACCTCTGGTAGTTCCCCAAGGCACGGTCCTAGTACCTCTGGTAGCACCCAAGGCACGGTCGTGGTACCTCTGGTAGTACCCAAGGCACGGTCCTGGTACCTCTGGTAGTACCCAAGACACGGTCATGGTACCTCTGGTAGTACCCCAAGGCACGGCCCTGGTACCTCTGGTAGTACCCAAGGCACGGTCCTGGTACCTCTGGTAGTACCCAAGGCACGGTCCTGGTACCTCTGGTAGCACCCAAGGCACGGTCCTGTTACCTCTGGTAGTACCCAAGGCACGGTCCTGGTACCTCTGGTAGCACCCAAGGCACGGTCCTGGTACCTCTGGTATTAACCGAAGGCGCAGTCCTGGTACCTCGGGTAGTACCCAAGGCACGGTCCTGGCACCTCTGGTAGTACCCAAGGTACGGTCCTGGTACCTCTGGTAGTACCCAAGGCACGGTCCTGGTACCTCTGGCAGTACCCAAGGCACGGTCCTGGTACCTCTGGTAGTACCCAAGGCACGGTCCTGGTACCTCTGGTAGTACCCCAAGGCACCGTCCTGGTACCTCTGGTAGTACCCAAGGCACGGTCCTGGTACATCTGGTAGTACCCAAGGCACCGTCTTGGCACCTCTGATAACACCCCAAGGCACGGTCCTGGTACCTCTGGTAGTACCCAAGGCAAGGCCCTGGTACCTCTGGTAGTACCCAAGGCACGGTCCTGGTACCTCTGGTAGTACCCAAGGCACGGTCCTGGTACCTCTGGTAGTACCCCAAGGCACGGTCCTGGTACCTCTGGTAGTACCCCAAGGCACCGTCCTGGTACCTCTGGTAGTACCCAAGGCAAGGTCCTGGTACCTCTGGTAGTACCCAAGGCACCGTCCTGGTACCTCTGGTAAAACCCAAGGCACCGTCCTGGTACCTCTGGTAGTATCCAAGGCACGGTCCTGGTACCTCTGGTAGTACCCAAGGCACGGTCCTGGTACCTCTGGTAGTACCCCAAGGCACGGTCCTGGTACCTCTGGTAGTACCCAAGGCACGGTCCTGGTACCTCTGGTGGTACCCCAAGGCACGGTCCTGGTACCTCTGGTGGTACCCAAGGCACGGTCCTGGTACCTCTGGTGATACCCCAAGGCACGGTCCTGGTACCTCTGGTAGTACCCCAAGGCACGGTCCTGGTACCTCTGGTAGTACCCCAAGGCACGGTCCTGGTACCTCTGGTGGTACCCCAAGGCACGGTCCTGGTACCTCTGGTAGTACCCCAAGGCACGGTCCTGGTACCTCTGGTAGTTCCCCAAGGCACGGTCCTGGTAGCTCTGGTAGTACCCCAAGGCACGGTCCTGGTAGCTCTGGTAGTACCCCAAGGCACGGTCCTGGTACCTTTGGTAGTACCCCAAGGCACGGTCCTGGTACCTCTGGTAGTACCCCAAGGCACGGTCCTGGTAGCTCTGGTAGTACCCCAAGGCACGGTCCTGGTACCTCTGGTAGTACCCCAAGGCACGGTCCTGGTAGCTCTGGTAGTACCCCAAGGCACGGTCCTGGTAGCTCTGGTAGTACCCCAAGGCACGGTCCTGGTACCTTTGGTAGTACCCCAAGGCACGGTCCTGGTACCTCTGGTAGTACCCCAAGGCACGGTCCTGGTAGCTCTGGTAGTACCCCAAGGCACGGTCCTGGTACCTCTGGTAGTACCCCAAGGCACGGTCCTGGTAGCTCTGGTAGTACCCCAAGGCACGGTCCTGGTACCTCTGGTAGTACCCCAAGGCACGGTCCTGGTACCTCTGGTAGTACCCCAAGGCACGGTCCTGGTACCTCTGGTAGTACCCCAAGGCACGGTCCTGGTACCTCTGGTAGTACCCACAGCCTTGCGTCATCTGTCATCCTTTGTGGACGTTCCAAGTCAAGTACGAACGGAAGTTACCTCAATATCGGATAAAAAGTACAATCGGGTATCTCTCCAGTCTCACAATAAACAAACAAAAACAGAGTGAAGTTCAGATGAGACAAATTTTGGTGGTTTATGTATGAGGAGAATGAAGAAAACACGCACAAACACGCACACACACGGACACACACACGCACGGACACACACCCGCACGCCTGACAAAGAACATTAAGAAATAAAGTCAGTTGATATGCCCAAGGTGGATAATGAGAACTTTCAAAAGGAAGATATATATATAAAGCCAAATGAAGGTACAAATCAGAACACTTGTGTTCTAACTTCTAGAACATGGCTGTGTTCACAGTGTCGTTCACATTATTCCTTTATTCTCATAATTCTCTCGCTCACACTATCCCTCACCTTCTATGATCTAATTCTTTCATTCACTTTACCTTTCACACTGAATTCCCGGAGACACGCACGCACGGACGCACGCACGCACGCACGCACCTGCCTCATCAAACACATTCAGAGGCTGGAGAAAGTCCGTGTGTGTAATCAGACTCATCCACACACACACACACACACACACACACACACACACACACACACACACACACACACTAACACACACACACACACACACACACACACACACACACACACACACACACACACACACACACACACACACACACACACACACACACTAACACACACACACACACACACACACACACACACACACACACACACACACACACACACACACACACACACACACACACACACACACACACACACACACACACACACACACACACACACACACACACACACACACTAACACACACACACACACACACACACACACACACACACACACACACACACACACACACACACACACACACACACACACACACTAACACACACACACACACACACACACACACACACACACACACACACACACACACACACACACACACACACACACACACACACACACACACACTAACACACACACACACACACACACACACACACACACACACACACACACACACACACACACACACACACACACACACACACACACACACACACACAGGATATACCTTTGATGAGTCTGAGTCTCTCTACTCTCGGAGCCCGGCCATGGGCCAGGCTCGCCTGGTGACGAGCTCATGGAGCAAGGAGAGAGAGTGGACCTAGTAGCGACCAGTGAAGAGGAGGAGCCATGAGCTATGCGACCCCTGTAACCACAATTAGGTGAGTACACACACACACAGATGGAACACATCAACAAGGGGTCACAACTGGAAGTTGAAAATTCAGATGAGTCACTGGGATGTTAGGAAGTATTTCTTCAGTTATAAAGTTGTCAGGAAGTGGAACAATCTGGAGAGTGATGTAGTGGAGTCAGGATCCATACATAGCTTTAAGAAGAGCTACGATAAACCTCATGGAGCAGGGAGTGTGGACCTAGTAGCGACCAGAGAAAAGGAGGGCCAGGAGCCATGAGTCGACCCCTGCAGCCACAAATAGTTGAGTACACATCCACCTTGGGGTGAACAAAATACCCAGCACGTCGCCTGAGGTGCACATCAGCAGAATAACTCTGCAACAAGTGCGCATCTGGCGCATTGGCTGCACTACACACCAGGGGGATTACCAATAGACCCCTGGCTATCTCAAGAAGACACTGGACAGTCACCTGAACTCAGTTTCTGACCAGCCGGGCTATGGTTCATACGTCAGTTTGCGTGCGGCCAGCAGTAACAGCCTGGTTGATTAGATCCTGATCCACCACGAGGCCTGGGCTCAGACCGAGCCGGGGGGGCGATGACCCTCGAAACCCTCTCCAGGTATACTCCAGGTAGGCCCAACTTTGAATACGCAGCACAAGTATGGAACTCACACCTGGTCAAGTACGTCAAGAAATTGTCAAAGGTGGTGAAGGTTACTAAGCAGACTAGTCTCGTAGGTAAGGGTTATAAGCCAGGAAGAAAAGCAATAAAACTAAACCTTATGACATTAGAAGACGAGTACGGGGATCGTCAACAGGTGAGTTCGCGCGAGTGCGTACGTACAAGAGTTGCTATATTATATTAAGAGGATAGGTACGTGTGTGGGGGAGGGGGAACAACACGAGTGGGTGGGGGAGGGGAGGAACAGCACTAGTGAGTGGGGAAGGGGGAACAACACGAGTGGATGGGGGAGGGGAGGAACAGCACCAGTGAGTGGGGAAGGGGGAACAACACGAGTGGGTGGGGGAGGGGAGGAACAGCACCAGTGAGTGGGGAAGGGGGAACACGAGTGGGTGGGGGAGGGGAGGAACAGCACTAGTGAGTGGGGCACCAAGGGGGAACAACACGAGTGGGTGGGGGAGGGGAGGAACAGCACCAGTGAGTGGGGAAGGGGGAACAACACGAGTGGTGGGGGAGGGGAGGAACAGCACTAGTGAGTGGGGAAGGGGGAACAACACGAGTGGGTGGGGGAGGGGAGGAACAGCACCAGTGAGTGGGGAAGGGGGAACAACACGAGTGGGTGGGGGAGGGGAGGAACAGCACCAGTGAGTGGGAAAGGGGGAACAACACGAGTCGGTGGGGGAGGGGAGGAACAGCACCAGTGAGTGGGGAGGGGGGAACAACACGAGTGGATGGGGGAGGGGAGGAACAGCACCAGTGAGTGGGAAAGGGGGAACAAGACGAGTAGGTGGGGGAGGGGAGGAACAGCACCAGCGAGTGGGAAAGGGGGAACACGAGTGTGTGGGGGAGGGGAGGAACAGCACCAGTGAGTGAAGATGGGGGAACAACACGAGTGGTGGGGGAGGGGAGGAACAGCACCAGTGAGTGGGGAAGGGGGAACAACATGAGTGGGTGGGGGAGGGGAGGAACAGCACCAGTGAGTGGGGAGTGGGGGGGGGGACAGCACGAGTGGGTGGGGAGGGGAAGAGCGCCAGTGGATGGGAGAGTGAGGAACAGCACGAGTGGGGAGAGGAACAGCATTGGTTGGTGGGGGAAGAGCATCGGTGGGTGGGGGAGGGGGAGGAATAGCACCGGTGGGTGGGAGAGGGGGAGGAATAGCACTGGTGGGCGGGGGAGGGGAAGGAATAGCACTGGTGGGTGGGGGAGGGGGAAAAACAGCACCGGTGAGTGGATGAGGGGGAGGAATAGCACCGGTGGGTGGGAGAGGGGGAGGAATAGCACTGGTGGGTGGGGGAGGGGGAGGAACAGTACCGGTGGGTTGGGGAGGGGGAGGAACAGCACCGGTGGGTGGGAGAGGGGGAGGAATCGCACCGGTGGCTGGGGGAGGGGGAGGAACAGCACCGGTGGGTGGGAGAGGGGAAGGAACATTACCTGTGGGTGGGTGAGGGGGAGGAACAGCACCGGTGGGTGGGAGAGGGGGAGGAATAGCACTGGTGGGTGGGGAAGGGGAGGAACAGCACCGGTGGGTGGGGGAGGGGGAGGAACATTACCGGTGGGTGGGGGAGGGGGAGGAACATTACCGGTTGGTGGGGGGAGGGGGGTCAATATCCTAGAGAACCGGAAATGATATCACAGGAGGTTTTACACACTTTTCTCCAGCTTTTGTTTTCGGGGCGACAACAGGAGGAGGAGGATGGAGGAAGATGATGGAGGATGGAAGAAGATGATGGAGGATGGAAGAAGATATCCCCCCCCCCAGTATGTGGCGGCTATCTTTATATCCGAAAAAGACAACATCTGTGGAAGGAAGCACATCATACACAGCTTTAAGCAGAGGTACGACAGGGCCTCCCAGACTAGGCGTGGATGATCTCGATGACGACCATGCGGGGACAGGAGCCAGTACTCGAACCCCGTCGCGAGTCGAGTAGCGCTTAAACACGAAAGCAAGAATAAGATGCTTGACTGTACACAAGAATATCTGAGAGAGAGAGAGAGAGAGAGAGAGAGAGAGAGAGAGAGAGAGAGAGAGAGAGAGAGAGAGAGAGGGGGGGGGGATTCTAAGGAACCTATTCAAGAAGCAGCAGTAGTAGCAGCAGCAGGTACTGCAACAGCAGCAGCATCAGCAGGTGCAGCTGCTGAGTCACCACCTGTTACCAGCTGGGAGCTACATCAACAACAATAGCAAGTCATAATGGAGGCAGGACCGCACCCTTCACCATCTGTTTCTGCCACCTACTATCACCAGCTGTTATGAGTGCCATAACTTTACCAGTACCAGCTGTACCTACTGCCACCAGCTGCACTGAGAGCCGTAACTGCCAGTACCAGCTGTACCTAATGTCACCAGCTGTTTAATGACCAGCTGTACCTACTGCCACCAGAAGTACTGAGAGCCATAACTCTGCCAGTACCAGCTGTACCTGTCACCAGTTGTTTAATGTACCAGCTGTACTTACTGTCACCAGCTGTTTAATGTACCAGCTGTGCCTACTGCCACCAGCTGTTCTGAGAGCCATAACTGCCATGAATATACATTAACGTCCAAGAATGACGAACAGGTTTCGGTGTTGAACGCAACGGTACTGGGACAAGGTGACATGTCCCTGGACAAGGTGACATGTCCCTGGACAAGGTGACATGTCCCTGGACAAGGTGACATGTCCCTGGACAAGGTGACATGTCCCTGGACAAGGTGACATGTTCCTGGACAATGTTCAGCAAGACACGCAATGTAACAAGCTCCCATTGAAGCACGTTTCGTTCAGTGTAGAGCTTTATCATTACGTAGAGCTGCGCACAGAGCGAAACGTGGCTTGGTAAAGCTCCACACAGAGCGAAACGTTGTCCCAGTAGAAGCTTGCTCTGCATCGTGTGTTGAGGGCGTCACGTGCACAACACTCTGGCTCGTCTCCCTTCATGTGGCCACTGATACTGGTGAAGGGCTCTTGATTCGAGAAGTTTGAGCTACCCTCCCCTTCCTCGGATCAAGTCTGACTGCCCCCATTCCGGTTACACATGGGTACTAGCTAGGTATTACTAGACACAGGTAACACCTGGAAACTAGTTAGGTGTGTTACTAAACACAAGTAACCCCTGAGTACTAGCTAGGTGGTGTTACTAGACACAAGTAACCTATGGGTACTAGTAGGTGGTGTTACTAGACACAAGTAACCTCTGGGTACTAGCTAGGTGGTGTAACTAGACACAAGTAACCTCTGGGTACTAGTAGGTGGTGTTACTAGACACAAGTAACCCCTGGGTACTAGCTAGGTGGTGTTACTAGACACAAGTAACCCCTGGGTACTAACTAGGTGGTGTTACTAGACACAAGTAACCCCTGGGTACTAGCTAGGTGGTGTTACTAGACACAAGTAACCCCTGGGTACTAGCTAGGTGGCGTTACTAGACACAAGTAACCCCTGGGTACTAACTAGGTGGTGTTACTAGACACAAGTAACCCATGGGTACTAGCTAGGTGGTTACTAGACACAACTAACCCCTGGGTACTAGCTAGGTGGTTACTAGACACAACTAACCCCTGGGTACTAGCTAGGTGGTGTTACTAGACACAAGTGACCCCTGGGTACTAGCTAGGTGGTGTTACTAGGCACAAGTGACCCCTGGGTACTAGCTAGGTGGTGTTACTAGGCACAAGTGACCCCTGGGTACTAGCTAGGTGGTGTTACTAGACCAGGTATTGAGTAGTGACATCAATATTATTCTACATTATATTATATTCACGTGGAAAAGTTATCAACAGGATTCGTCTGAATAGATAGTATGTCATGTGAATAGTGTTGTTGCTACTGTTGTTGCTACTGTTACTGATGCTGCTGTTCCTGTTATTGTTGCTGCTGCTGCAAACATTACTTATACTACCTCTACTACTGCACGTCCTGAATGTTACTACTACTGCTACTACTAACAGTACTGCTACTACTACTACTGCTACTACTAACAGTACTGCTACTACTAACATTACTGCTACTACTAACAGTACTGCTACTACTAACATTACTGCTACTACTAACAGTACTGCTACTAACATTACTGCTACTAACAGTACTGCTACTACTAACAGTAATGTTACTACTAACAGTACTGCTACTACTAACAGTACTGCTACTACTAACAGTACTGCTACTACTAACAGTACTGCTACTACTAACAGTACTGCTACTACTAACAGTAATGTTACTACTAACAGTACTGCTACTACTAACATTACTGCTACTACTAACAGTACTGCTACTACTAACATTACTGCTACTACTAACAGTACTGCTACTACTAACAGTAATGTTACTACTAACAGTACTGCTACTACTAACAGTAATGTTACTACTAACAGTACTGTTACTACTATTAGTACTGTCACTGTTAATACCACTCTTAATACTACAGATAATGCTACAAACACTGCAGCTACTAATGTTACTACTATTACTGCAGATACTAGTGTCATTACTTGCTGCTGCTACTGCTACGTCCATAGCAGACGACTGACGCTGCTAAAGCCGATATTCAAATTGAAGCCTGGCAGTGTTCTAGGGTACTACCAATTGTTATGTGCGAGGGGAAAGCAGTTTTTATGCTCAAACACTCTGGAACCCTTCCAACTCTCTCTCTCTCTCTCTCTCTCTCTCTCTCGTACACACACACTCGTTCTCTCCCTCTCCTCTCTCATCCCCAGGGAGTAACTACCATACCTGTAAGTTACCTGTGGCTCCATCCTGAGGTCACCGCCCCAGCGGCCCAGTCCCAGACCAGCCCTCCAAGTTACTGGCCTGATCGATCAGACTGTTAGTGCCCACTACATGTAACTACCCAGTCTCAGGCCAGGACCCAGTCTCAGGCCAGGACCCAGGCTCAGGCCAGGACCTAGGCTCAGGCCAGGAGCCAGTCTCAGGCCAGGACCCAGTCTCAGGCCAGGACCCAGTTTCAGGCCAGAATCCAGTCTCAGGCCAGGACCCAGTCTCAGGCCAGGAGCCAGTCTCAGGCCAGGACCCAGTCTCAGGCCAGGAGCCAGGAGCCAGTCTCAGGCCAGGATCCAGTCTCAGGCCAGGATCCAGTCTCAGACCAGGAGCCAGTCTCAGGCCAGGACCCAGTCTCAGGCCAGGAGCCAGTCTCAGGCCAGGATCCAGTCTCAGACCAGGACCCAGTCTCAGGCCAGGATCCAGTCTCAGGCCAGGACCCAGTCTCAGGCCAGGACCCAGTCTCAGGCCAGGAGCCAGTCTCAGGCCAGGATCCAGTGTCAGACCAGGACAACCAGGTTGGAAAGACTTGCCCGTCCCTACAATAAATCATAACGTGGTTACCTGCTATGATGCTGAACATGTTTAGGGGAGATCAGAAAGGCAACAAAGATTCAGAGTCAGATTCAAGGTTAGGTTAGAGTCTCGGCCTATAATTAGAAATTACAAAAATAAATGACCTGAGGGAAGTGATGAATGAGGCTAGAGTGAGGTGGGTAATTGTGTAGGCCTAATTACAGTCTTGATTTTAGCCTTATTTATCATTTTCCTTGCGTCCTCTATAGTGGGCCGGGCCAACCATTTTTTCCCGTAACTCATAATTATAGATACCTGACTATAACCACTATAGTTTAACCCTGAATTATACTCTGAAAAAATCATAATTTGAAAGATAACCAAATTATGATTTATGCTGTGAAACCTCGCTTATCCGGCCCTGAAGGTCAGTACCAGCAACAGGTTGGCTGAAGAAACTGTCACTAGGGAAATCTGGCCTCAGGCCGGCTAGAGTAAGTAGAGAAACTTGCCACTAGCCACGTGGTTGGTCAATGATAAGCCAATAACTAAGAAAATACGTGAAATTTTCGCTTGCCTTATTCGGCAAGAAGAACATCGCTATTTAGGCCAAAATCGCAAGCTGTACCTATTCGGCACGACATATATATATATTGCAAACTTGTCTATGTCTGCTTGGTCAACCAGGCCGTGGCATGCCTGTGACCGGTTTCAAGAGTTTCCACTCTGGAAAGCCGGCCTGGTGTCTGACAGCACCGGAAACCAGGAGCTTGAGCTTGGCTTCCGGCGCTGAGAAAACACCTTGATACTGAAAATAAAAACTAGATTGTGAATGCTAGGTAGTATACCATAGAACGTGTGTATGCGAGTAATGGTTGCCTGAAGTATACCACTTGTTCTACTGGTTGAGTGTTACACGGTCCTCCTTACAAGACTTGTGTTGCCACCTGGCAACAGTGAGCTCTCAGATAAGTGGCGAGTGTTGCCACACACAAGAGATTTACACTGATGTTTGTATATATATATCTCAGCGTGTATGTGTGTGATATATATATATATATATATATATATATATATATATATATATATATATATATATATATATATA
>NC_091328.1:11770713-11788213 GCF_038502225.1 Cherax quadricarinatus
GTGCACAATAAACTAGCCACTCACAGGATGAACATGGGTGTGCACAATAAACTAGCCACTCACAGGATGAACATGGGGGTGCACAATAAACTAGCCACTCGCAGGATGAGCATGGGGGTGCACAATAAACTAGCCACTCACAGGATGAGCATGGGGGTGCACAATAAACTAGCCACTCACAGGATGAACATGGGTGTGCACAATAAACTAGCCACTCACAGGATGAACATGGGTGTGCACAAACTAGCCACTCACAGGATGAGCATGGGGGTGCACAATAATCTAGCCACTCACAGGATGAACATGGGTGTGCACAATAAACTAGCCACTCACAGGATGAGCATGGGGGTGCACAATAAACTAGCCACTCACAGGATGAACATAGGTGTGCACAATAAACTAGCCACTCACAGGATGAACATGGGGGTGCACAATAAACTAGCCACTCGCAGGATGAGCATGGGGGTGCACAATAAACTAGCCACTCACAGGATGAACATGGGTGTGCACAATAAACTAGCCACTCACAGGATGAACATGGGTGTGCACAATAAACTAGCCACTCATAGGATGAACATGGGTGTGCACAATAAACTAGCCACTCACAGGATGAGCATGGGGGTGCACAATAAACTAGCCACTCACAGGATGAACATGGGTGTGCACAATAAACTAGCCACTCACAGGATGAGCATGGGGGTGCACAATAAACTAGCCACTCACAGGATGAACATGGGTGTGCACAATAAACTAGCCACTCACAGGATGAACATGGGTGTGCACAATAAACTAGCCACTCACAGGATGAACATGGGTGTGCACAATAAACTAGCCACTCACAGGATGAACATGGGGGTGCACAATAAACTAGCCACTCGCAGGATGAGCATGGGGGTGCACAATAAACTAGCCACTCACAGGATGAACATGGGTGTGCACAATAAACTAGCCACTCACAGGATGAGCATGGGTGTGCACAATAAACTAGCCACTCACAGGATGAGCATGGGTGTGCACAATAAACTAGCCACTCACAGGATGAGCATGGGTGTGCACAATAAACTAGCCACTCACAGGATGAGCATGGGTGTGCACAATAAACTAGCCACTCACAGGATGAGCATGGGTGTGCACAATAAACTAGCCACTCGCAGGATAAGCATGGGGTGCACAATAAACTAGCCCTCACAGGATGAGCATGGGGTGCACAATAAACTAGCCTTCACAGGATGAGCATGGGGGTGCACAATAAACTAGCCTTCACAGGATGAGCATGGGGTGCACAATAAACTAGCCTTCACAGGATGAGCATGGGGGTGCACAATAAACTAGCCTTCACAGGATGAGCATTGGGGTGCACAATAAACTAGCCTTCACAGGATGAGCATGGGGTGCACAATAAACTAGCCTTCACAGGATGAGCATGGGGTGCACAATAAACTAGCCTTCACAGGATGAGCATGGGGGTGCACAATAAACTAGCCACTCGCAGGATGAACATGGGGGTGCACAATAAACTAGCCACTCACAGGATGAGCATGGGGGTGCACAATAAACTAGCCACTCACAGGATGAGCATGGGGGTGCACAATAAACTAGCCACTCACAGGATGAACATGGGTGTGCACAATAAACTAGCCACTCACAGGATGAACATGGGTGTGCACAATAAACTAGCCACTCACAGGATGAGCATGGGGGTGCACAATAATCTAGCCACTCACAGGATGAACATGGGTGTGCACAATAAACTAGCCACTCACAGGATGAGCATGGGGGTGCACAATAAACTAGCCACTCACAGGATGAACATTGGTGTGCACAATAAACTAGCCACTCACAGGATGAACATGGGGGTGCACAATAAACTAGCCACTCTCAGGATGAGCATGGGGGTGCACAATAAACTAGCCACTCACAGGATGAACATGGGTGTGCACAATAAACTAGCCACTCACAGGATGAACATGGGTGTGCACAATAAACTAGCCACTCACAGGATGAACATGGGTGTGCACAATAAACTAGCCACTCACAGGATGAGCATGGGGGTGCACAATAAACTAGCCACTCACAGGATGAACATGGGTGTGCACAATAAACTAGCCACTCACAGGATGAGCATGGGGGTGCACAATAAACTAGCCACTCACAGGATGAACATGGGTGTGCACAATAAACTAGCCACTCACAGGATGAACATGGGTGTGCACAATAAACTAGCCACTCACAGGATGAACATGGGTGTGCACAATAAACTAGCCACTCACAGGATGAACATGGGGGTGCACAATAAACTAGCCACTCGCAGGATGAGCATGGGGGTGCACAATAAACTAGCCACTCACAGGATGAACATGGGTGTGCACAATAAACTAGCCACTCACAGGATGAGCATGGGTGTGCACAATAAACTAGCCACTCACAGGATGAGCATGGGTGTGCACAATAAACTAGCCACTCACAGGATGAGCATGGGTGTGCACAATAAACTAGCCACTCACAGGATGAGCATGGGTGTGCACAATAAACTAGCCACTCACAGGATGAGCATGGGTGTGCACAATAAACTAGCCACTCGCAGGATGAGCATGGGTGTGCACAATAAACTAGCCACTCACAGGATGAGCATGGGTGTGCACAATAAACTAGCCTTCACAGGATGAGCATGGGGGTGCACAATAAACTAGCCTTCACAGGATGAGCATGGGTGTGCACAATAAACTAGCCGCTCACAGGATGAACATGGGTGTGCACAATAAACTAGCCACTCACAGGATGAGCATGGGGGTGCACAATAAACTAGCCACTCACAGGATGAGCATGGGGGTGCACAATAAACTAGCCACTCGCAGGATGAGCATGGGGGTGCACAATAAACTAGCCACTCACAGGATGAGCATGGGGGTGCACAATAAACTAGCCACTCGGAGGATGAACATGGGGGTGCACAATAAACTAGCCACTCACAGGATGAACATGGGTGTGCACAATAAACTAGCCACTCGCAGGATGAGCATGGGTGTGCACAATAAACTAGCCACTCACAGGATGAGCATGGGGGTGCACAATAAACTAGCCACTCACAGGATGAGCATGGGGGTGCACAATAAACTAGCCTTCACAGGATGAGCATGGGGGTGCACAATAAACTAGCCACTCACAGGATGAGCATGGGGGTGCACAATAAACTAGCCACTCGCAGGATGAGCATGGTGGTGCACAATAAACTAGCCACTCACAGGATGAGCATCGGGGTGCACAATAAACTAGCCACTCGCAGGATGAACATGGGGGTGCACAATAAACTAGCCACTCACAGGATGAACATGGGTGTGCACAATAAACTAGCCACTCGCAGGATGAGCATGGGTGTGCACAATAAACTAGCCACTCACAGGATGAGCATGGGGGTGCACAATAAACTAGCCACTCACAGGATGAACATGGGTGTGCACAATAAACTAGCCACTCACAGGATGAGCATGGGGGTGCACAATAAACTAGCCACTCGCAGGATGAGCATGGGTGTGCACAATAAACTAGCCACTCACAGGATGAGCATGGGTGTGCACAACAAAACAGCAGCTCAGGCAGCACAACTATCCATATTTGAAGTTGTTAAATAGCTTCATAACTTTAATCAAATAAAAATTTATTGCACAACTAATCTCGTAGGTTAGGCTAGGTAAAATTCGTCAAGAAACAGGACAAGTGTTTCCCGCCGACGGTCTTAGTCATATAATGACCCGCTGCCGGAATTTTGGTCATCTGCCGCTTGTAGACCTGCCACGTTTGCCCCCCACCCTCTCAGTATTTCTCACTAGAGCTCAGCTTCACCTTCCCCCCGTAAACCATCTTCGAACATTCCTCTAACAGGATATTAACTCTGTCATCCTCCTGTGTATGTGTGGCAGGGAATTTATGTCCGTTCTGGAGGATGAAATGGTGTATTGCTGACAAGTGCAAAGATCAATACAAGTTGCAGATATTACAAGGACCCCCCCATTGGGGGAGGGAAGTCATCCTAGAGGTAATTTACACATATGTTGCTATGTATGATAATTGTACTTATGTGTACCTGTACCTAAATAAACTTCCTCTATACAGTGTGATTATTTTGTGTGTATATACGAATGAAAAGGTACGTCCAAAATTAAATATCCCCTTCTATAAAGGCCTTTCCATTTCCTATTCAATTCTGGACGTACTTTTTCAATCACACGTCAGAAAACACTATATAGGAAGCTTTATAAGAGCACCGAGTGTATTATTGGGACAACTCTCCACATTGTACCAAGCGCAGAGTTGCACCATGGTACAACTGTGATGTACCCGTTCCTCTTACAGTTGGTTCACTTTATTTAGGTTAGATTGCATTGTTGACCATAATATAAATTAAACCAATCATGACATAATATAACGTTACTAAATACAATTACACACACAGACGATATAAACTTTTGAAGTGTTCCTGTACTATTCTATATTACACTATTCCATTAGTTACACAGTGGAAACGCCAGCAGTGCTGCTACACTATTCCATTAGTTACACAGTGGAAACGCCAACAGTGTGTTGATACACTATTCCCTGTGATAGTTACACAGTGGAAACACCAACAGTGTTATTACACTATTCCATTAGTTACACAGTGGAAACGCCAGCAGTGTTGCTACACTATTCCATTAGTTACACAGTGGAAACGCCAGCAGTGTTGCTACACAATTCCATTAGTTACACAGTAGAGACGCCAACAGTGTTGCTACACTATTCCATTAGTTACACAGTGGAAACGCCAGCAGTGTTGCTACACTATTCCATTAGTTACACAGTGGAAACGCCAGCAGTGTTGCTACACTATTCCATTAGTTACACAGTAGAGACGCCAGCAGTGTTGCTACACTATTCCATTAGTTACACAGTGGAAACGCCAGCAGTGTTGCTACACTATTCCATTAGTTACACAGTAGAGACGCCAGCAGTGTTGCTACACTATTCCATTAGTTACACAGTAGAAACGCCAGCAGTGTTGCTACACTATTCCATTAGTTACACAGTGGAAACGCCAGCAGTGTTGCTACACTATTCCATTAGTTACACAGTAGAGACGCCAGCAGTGTTGCTACACTATTCCATTAGTTACACAGTAGAAACGCCAGCAGTGTTGCTACACTATTCCATTAGTTACACAGTGGAAACGCCAGCAGTGTTGCTACACTATTCCATTAGTTACACAGTAGAGACGCCAGCAGTGTTGCTACACTATTCCATTAGTTACACAGTAGAAACGCCAGCAGTGTTGCTACACTATTCCATTAGTTACACAGTAGAAACGCCAGCAGTGTTGCTACACTATTCCATTAGTTACACAGTGGAAACGCCAGCAGTGTTGCTACACTATTCCATTAGTTACACAGTGGAAACGCCAGCAGTGTTACTACACTATTCCATTAGTTACACAGTAGAGACGCCAGCAGTGTTGCTACACTATTCCATTAGTTACACAGTAGAAACGCCAGCAGTGTTGCTACACTATTCCATTAGTTACACAGTGGAAACCGCCAGCAGTGTTGCTACACTATTCCATTAGTTACACAGTAGAACGCCAGCAGTGTTGCTACACTATTCCATTAGTTACACAGTAGAAACGCCAGCAGTGTTGCTACACTATTCCATTAGTTACACAGTAGAAACGCCAGCAGTGTTGCTACACTATTCCATTAGTTACACAGTAGATACGCCAGCAGTGTTGCTACACTATTCAATTAGTTACTCAGTAGAAACGCCAGCAGTGTTGCTACACTATTCCATTAGTTACACAGTAGAAACGCCAGCAGTGTTGCTACACTATTCCATTAGTTACACAGTAGAAACGCCAGCAGTGTTGCTACACTATTCCATTAGTTACACAGTAGAAACGCCAGCAGTGTCGCTACACTATTCCATTAGTTACACAGTAGAAACGCCAGCAGTGTTGCTACACTATTCCATTAGTTACACAGTAGAGACGCCAGCAGTGTTGCTACACTATTCCATTAGTTACACAGTAGAGACGCCAGCAGTGTTGCTACACTATTCCATTAGTTACACAGTAGAGACGCCAGCAGTGTTGCTACACTATTCCATTAGTTACACAGTGGAAACGCCAGCAGTGTTACTACACTATTCCATTAGTTACACAGTAGAGACGCCAGCAGTGTTGCTACACTATTCAACACACATTTCTCCTGTTCCATCATGAAGGACGTTTATTATAAACATTCAAATACTCACGTTTTCATTTCAGTATCAGAGAGACACTTGACGTTCTTAGCCACGGTAATAAACAGACTTTTAAATACGAGATTACAGAGATTTATGTTGCTCATACTTGTGTTTGGTGAGAAGCCAAACAAAATATTTCCTTCATGGTGAACATCTGTATAATGAACATAGACGATTGTGTCTGTTCTAACAGACAAGGATTGTTTGCATCATACGGCTGGGATAGGCAAACTATCCCGGTCGTAAGAGAGCAAGAGATATGTCTCATCCTTTATGGTATATGGGTGAAAATTCTATTCCCTATCCTCCCTTATTTTTATTGATATCATCGCTTATAAAATTCTCTCTCTCATATTTTGATGTGGGAAAGAGAGAGAGAGAGAGAGAGAGAGAGAGAGAGAGAGAGAGAGAGAGAGAGAGAGAGAGAGAGAGAGAGAGAGAGAGAGAGAGAGAGAGAGAGAGAGAGATCTGTCATTTCAGCAGAGCCTTCAACACAGGAGGGATGTGGGTGGCCTTACTGTTATGTACAAGGCCAATATTGTCAAAGTACCACACTTGGATCCACTTCGAGGACAGTGTGAAGCAAGCTTCTATACCACAAGACGGGCAGAAAGCAGCAAATTCACTCTAGCTGTACCCTTCTCTAGAACATCACTCCATCTGAGACCATTTATCCCCAGGATGACTCGAGTATGGAACACATTCGTACAGCATTATGATGTCAGCGAGATAAAGTCAGTTGATCAGATGAAAATGCTGGCCCACAGACGGCTCCAACTTCATCTTGTTCCCTACTTGTATGTTTCATAACAATAAAAATGCTTTCAAATGAGCTAATGTAGGTAACAGCTCTTAGCACACAAGACAGGAGCACAGCAGCAGGCCTACTGGCCCATACTAAGCAGGTACTTTACAAGCCTAAACCCACAAACAATGCCCTCTTAGCTTTAATATGGGTTTTCAAATGCACTCTTAGCCTTGCTCTGGGTTTCCTTGGCTTTTGGAACTTTTCTTGCTGGGGTTGATGCCTATGCATTCATGCTATAGGCATACACTGGTGGGATATTATGCAGTTTATCCCTGGATAATCCAACAAGATGTAAATGGAGTAACCATAATGTTGTAACTTGTTCTAAACATCTGTAATTCTATTTACAGACCTGTGTTCAAATATTTAGACTAGACATCACGTACTTACAGAACAGTGTTCACTATTTACAGACCAGTGTTCACTTATTTACAGACCAGTGTTCACTATTTACAGACCAGTGTTCACTTATTTACAGACCAGTGTTCACTTATTTACAGACCAGTGTTCACTTATTTACAGACCAGTGTTCACTTATTTCTTACATAAATCTATTTTTGTTTCAATTAGAATACATTGTTTCGAGTGAGATAGAGATGGAGGGAGAAAGAGGGGGGAAGGGAGATAGGAGAACGGGAGGGAAGATAAGAGCGGGAGGGGAAGATAGGAGAGCAAGGGGAGATGAGAGAGAGTAGGAGAGAGATAATAGAGGGAGGGAAAGAAAGAGAACAAGGAGAGAAAGCGATGAGGGAGAATATATATATATATATATATATATATATATATATATATATATATATATATATATATATATATATATATATATATATATATATCCTAGGTAGTAGGTTGGTAGACAGCAACCGCCCAGGGAGGTACTACCGTCCTGCCAAGTGAGTGTAAAACGTAAGCCTGTAATTGTTTTACACGATGGTAGGATTGCTGGTGTTTTTTCTGTCTCATAAACATGCAAGGTTTCAGGTACGTCTTGCTACTTCTGCTTACATTTAGGTCACACTACACATACATGTACAAGCATATGTATACACACCCCTCTGGGTTTTCTTCTATTTTCTTACTAGCTCTTGTTCTTGTTTATTTCCTCTTATCTCCATGGGGAAGTGGAACAGAATTCTTCCTCCGTAAGCTATGCGTGTTGTAAGAGGCGACTAAAATGCCAGGAGCAAGGGGCTAGTAACCCCTTATCCTGTATATATTACTAAATATGAAAGGAGAAACTTTTGTTTTTCCTTTTGGGCCACCCCGCCTCGATGGGATACGGCTGGTGTGTTGAAAGAAAGATATATATATATATATATATATATATATATATATATATATATATATATATATATATATATATATATATATATATATATATATTTATATGTGGTGCCGAATAAATAAAACTTGCGATTTTTGGATAAAATAGCAGCGCACTTCTTCCCGAATAAGGCAAGCGAAAATTTGTGTATGCAATAATTTCGCAAAAGTCATTCTGAACCTAACGAAAAAAATATATTTCATTGTTTGTTTATTATTAAATTATTGTAAACTTATCTAAAATATATTTAGTTGGATTAGGCTAAATTAAATTGCGCTTGTTATAATAAGGCTAGGCAAGTTTACTACGGTTCTTTTGGTACAAAATTATTAAATTTTACATTAACGTAAATTAAAAAAATATATCTTTAAACATAGAGAAAATTTTAGAAAGGACTTAATTTTAAACGAGTTCTTTCCAATTGACAAATTTTACCTATTCAGCACGACATAATATATATATGTATATGTCGTGCCGAATAGGCAGAACTTGCGATCTTGGCTTAAACAGCAACGCTCATCTTGCCATATAGGACGAGCGAAAATTTGTGTATGCAATAATTTCGCCAAAATCATTCTGAACCTAACGAAAAAAAATATATTTCACTGTGTTTGTTTAGTATTAAATTACTGTAAACAAATCTAAAATATATTTAGTTGGGTTAGGCTAAAATAAATTGTTCTTGTTATAATAAGGTTAGGTAAGTTTTCTAAGATTTTTTGGAGCAAAATTAAATTTTTTTACATTAACATTAATGAAAAAAATATATCTTTAAACGTATAAGAGAAAATTTTAGAAAGGGCTTAATTTTAAATGAGTTCTTGCTAATTGACCAGTTTTACATATTCGGCACGACATTATATATATATATATATATATATATATATATATATATATATATATATATATATATATATATATATATATATATTCATCAGCTACAGACCAGTGCCACTGTCAAATGACAACGTTTTTCAACTACCATTTGCTTCATTGTGACCGTCAATATGGCTTCAGAAAATTTATTCTGCTGCTAATCTGCTACTAAACCTCTCCACTACGTGGTATCAGTCACTGCATAAAACCAAGAGCTGTGTAGCAGCACTGAACAAAGCTGGTGCTTTCGACAGTGTTTGTCATCAGGGACTCTTGGCAAGCACTAGGAGTCACTGGCTCTGCACTGTGCCTCCTTAGTGATTACCTTCAAAGTAGATCTTTAAAAGTAGTTCCCAGTAGGACAGAGTCAACAAGAACAGTGTTCCACAGGGAAGTATACTTGAGCCATTGTTATGTAACGTCTACTTCAATGACCTTCAACTCATCCCAAAATCACATGCATACGTTGACTTTACTAGATGATATTTACTTATGCAAGTGAGGAAATCCCACTTGCTCTCAATTACATCAATCACTAATTTACAGCACATGTAACCTGGCAGGTTACATTTGTTTTTAAGAAAACACAAATAATGGTCTGTAGGTACCATGATGGTGATGCTGGAGCAGTGGTAAGAATGACTGGGAGGGTGGTGGAACCCGGGGATGAGGTTAATATCCTTGAGGTGAGATTTGATTTCAAACTGACTACGAAAATCCACGTAGTAAATCTCAAACAAGGCAGCCAGGAAGCTGACACCACTTAGACGTGTCGCACATCTGCTCGACAGGAGAGGCTGCAAGATTCTGTACGAGGCACAAGTGTCTGCCCACCTTGCGTATGCTCCACTTTATTTGACTGCTTCCCCCTTCCCCCAATCTTACCTACGACTTCTTGACAAAATAGAGAACATAGCAAGACGATTCATCTCTCGCCTGGACCCAGCCTGGACAGATCTGTAATTTCAGCAGAGCCTTCAGCACCGGAGGGATGTGGGTGGCCTTACTGTTACATACAAATCCACTTCTTGGTCAGCGAGAAGAAAGCTTCTACCTGGAGTCTACTTGGAGGGTGTTCCGGGGGTCAATGACCTCGCGGTCCAGTTCTGATCCACCAGGCCTCCTGATGGATCAGGGATTGATCAACCAGGCTGTTACTGACGAGCAGAAAACAGCAACGACACTCAGGTTGTACCCTTCTCAAGAACACCATTTCATCTGAGAACATTCATTCCTAGAATGACCCGAGTCAGGAACATGTTCGTGCAGCATAATGTCATCAGTTGACCAAATGAAATCGCTGGCCCACAGATGGCTCCAACTTTACCCTATTTGTATGTCTCATAAAGAAAAGGCTTTCAAATAAGCTGAGGTAGGTAACAGTTCTTAGTTTGTAAATGAAGGTAGGAACTCTTAACCTAACCCTGTAAAACCATTGTGTAAATGTGTGTGTGTGTGTGTGTGTGTGTGAGAGAGAGAGAGAGAGAGAGAGAGAGAGAGAGAGAGAGAGAGAGAGAGAGAGAGAGAGAGAGAGAGAGAGAGAGAGAGAGAGAGAGAGAGAGAGAGAGACGATGTCTTATAATCCAACCTTGTAGGGATTAGGTCAGGCTACTAGAGCTTCGCCGGTCGGCTATGAGCCCAAGACTATCAGCTGAGCCAAGACTTTGACCTAAAACAAGACTATCACCTCAGTTACTGGGAGCGCTTGAAGTTCCTGAACCTGTACTCCCTGGAACGCAGGCGGGAGAGATACATGATTATATATACCTGGAAAATCCTAGAGGGACTAGTACCAAACTTGCACACGAAAATCACTCACAACGAAAGCAAAAGACTTGGCAGACGATGCAACATCCCCCAATGAAAAGCAGTGGTGTCACTAGCACGTTAAGAGAAAATACAATAAGTGTGAGGGGTCCAAGACTGTTCAACTGTCTCCCAGCATACATAAGGGGGATTACCAATAGACCCCTGGCTGTCCTCAAGCTGGCACTGGACAAGCACCTAAAGTCGGTACCTGACCAGCCGGGCTGTGGCTCGTACGTTGGATTGCGTGCAGCCAGCAGTAACAGCCTGGTTGATCAGGCTCTGATCCACCAGGAGGCCTGGTCACAGACCGGGCCGCAGGGGCGTTGACCCCCGGAACTCTCTCCAGGAAAACTCCAGGTAAACTCCAGGTATCAACTGAACCCTTAAATCTAACAAGACTGTCATTTGAACCAAGACTTTTCTTAAGGCTAACAAGACTATCAGCTGAGCCAAGACTTTCACCTAAAACAAGACTATCAGCTGAGCTTCAAAGTGTGTTAAGTCTCAGTGTGACTCAGCAAAGCTGTAAGCTCGACCTCACACTCCATGACGCAGCAGAAACTTAAGAACCGGGCAGCAACAGGCCTAGAACCGAGCAGTAGGCCTAGAACCAGGCAGCAGTAGGCCTAGAACCAGGGAGCAGTAGACCTAGAACCGGCAGCAACAGGCCTAGAATCGGGCAGCAACAGGCCTACAGAGTCCTAGCACAATTTTCACTCGTGATTCTTCCTACCAAAGTTTTCCAATGGACAACGGTAAACAATATGATGTTCAATGAGAACAAATTCCAGCTACTCCGTTATGGAAAACTGGAGGAGATAATAACTAGAACAGAGTATACTACAGACTCTGGCCATACAACAGAGCGGAAAAATAATGTAAGGGACCTGGGAGTAGTAATGTCTGAGGATCTCACTTTCAAGGATCACAACAGTGCCACGATCGCACGTGCAAAGAAAATGATAGGATGGATAATGAGAACTTTCAAAACGAGAGATGCCAAGCCAATGATGATCCTTTTCAAATCACATGTTCTCTCTAGGCTGGAATACTGCTGTACATTAACATCTCCATTCAAAGCAGGTGAAATCGCAGATCTAGAGAGTGTACAGAGATCCTTTACTGCACGTATAAGTTCTGTCAAGCACCTTAACTACTGGGAACGCTTGGAAGCACTTGACTTGTACTCGTTGGAACGCAGGAGGGAGAGATATATCATAATCTACACTTGGAAAATCCTGGAAGGAATGGTCCCAAATCTGCACACAGAAATCACTCCCTACGAAAGTAGAAGACTGAGCAGGCGATGCAAAATGTCGCCAATTAAAAGTAGGGGCGCCATTGGTACACTAAAGGAAAACACCATAAGTGTCCGGGGCCCAAGACTGTTCAACAGCCTCCCACCAAGCATTAGGGAAATTGCCAATAAACCCCTGGCTGCCTTCAAGAGAGAGCTGGACAGATACCTAAAGTCAGTGCCGGATCAGCCGGGCTGTGGCTCATACGTTGGACTGCATGCGGCCAGCAGTAACAGCCTAGTTGATCAGGCCCTGATCCATCGGGAGGCCTGGTCATGGACCGGGCCGCGGGGGCGTTGATCCCCGGAATAACCTCCAAGTAACCTCTCCAGGTACCATATATGTAAGCCTATTCACTATTAGTCTCTGTGGCTCATACAGATTTAGAGCCTTCTATAAATACATAAATTCAATCATGGTATTTGGCAACTAGTTCCACTCAGTTATTATAATCAAGGTCAGACGCTAAACCCATAAGGGTCACCCAGCGCCTGGGGACGGGAAGCAGTCAGGTTCGATCTAGGGAGAAGACAGAACATAAGAACATAGAAAGGAGGTACACTGCAGTAGGCCTGTTGGTCCGTGTAATAGGCCTGCTGACCCATGTAGTAGGCCTGTTGGCCCATTGCAATAGGCCTGTTGGCTTTCGTGTTGTTTTATAGTCTCAGAGGGTCTTCCATCTGTCCACACTGAAGTAAATTTATTTAGGACGTGCGGCCAGCAGTAACAGCCTCGTTGATCAGGTACTGATCCACCAGTAGGCCTGGTCATGGACCGGACCGCGGGGGCGTTGATCCCCGGAATGCCCTCCAGGTAGACTTCAGGTAGGTAGGCACAGGTACACACAACTGCCATTATCATACATAATGTAAATTACACAGGATAACTAAAAAAAAAAAAAGTCAAAGTCACAAACTTCATTTAGGTACAAATTTACAGTTTTCTGATGATTACAACTGCGTTACACAGTAACACAGTTACACAGTAACGTACGCGTACACTGCCTGAGATAACACAGTAACACAGTTACACAGTAACGTACGCGTACACTGCCTGGGATAACAAGAAGAAAAGTCAACAGATGACAGTAGTGGCATTAGCAACACTCAGTAACTGCAACTTAGTAAGTTTATTTAGGTACAGGTACACACAAATACAGCAGGGGGGAGAGTGGACCTAGTAGCGACCAGAGGCGGGGCCAGGAGCTGCAATCACAAACTGTTAAGATCAAATAAGCGATATGTTACATATGTGTAAATTACCTAGGATAACCCCCCAAAAATTCAGGCAGTGACTTATTTTCGTTATGGGCCTTATTAAGGACCCCAATGGAAATAAGTCACTTTGACTTTTTTGGGTTATCCTATGTAATCTACACATATGCTATGTTTGGTAATTTATGTAACTGTGTACCTGTATCTGAATAAAGCTACTTTACGTCGGAGGTCGGCCTGAAGCCACCTAGTGTCTACGTCAGAGCATATTTCTCAGTCTTACAAGAGAAAAAAATTACGTGTTTGTTCGTCAGGAAAGAGGAGAGTGTCTCGCGACACAGAATCTTAGATGACGGCCCGTTACGTGATGAAAGTATTCGCTGGCCCATCGGAAATACGCTTTCATAACTAGTAGTGCCGATTTAATTTCGCCTGGCCATCGAACCCATGCCCCTTAGGTTGTGGCCCAAACGGTTTACAATTAAGCAAGTCTCAAACCGAACCTCAGTAACCAACCAAACCAAATGAGGATATGTTGCAGTCACTCACTAGACAGTAAGAGTGACCTTAACCAAACCCCTCTCAGTAGACAACAGGAGTGACCTTAACTAAATTACAGTAACTCAGTAGACTGCAGGTGTGACCTTAACCAAACCGAACTCGATAGCAACAGGAGTGACCTTGCCAAGCCTCTGTAACTCAGCAGACAGCAGGAGTGACCTTACCAAACCTTTGTACCTTGGTGTAACCTGGCAAAGACCTTCCAAAACCTCAGTAGACAGCAGGAGTGACTGACGTTTTAAATCTGAGCAACTCAGTAGACAGCATTACTGACCTTTCCAAATCTCAGAAGACTTTACTATAATAAAAAAGAAGCGCTGAACCCACTAGGATCATGCAGCATCTCAGTAGACAGTAGCACTGAGCTTTCCAAACCTTAGTAGCTCAGTACTCAGTAGACAACATTACTGACCTTCCCAAACCTCAGTACACAGCAGTAATGACCTTCCCAAAACATCAGTAGCTCAGTAGACAGCAGTAATGACCTTGCCAAACTTCATCAACTCAGTAGACAACAGTAGTGACCTTCCCAAACCTCAGTAGCTCAGTAGACAGCAGTAGTGACTTTCCCAAACCTCAGTAGCTCAGAAGTCAGCAGTAGTTACCTTTCCAAACCTCAGTAACTCTGTAGACAGCAGTAGTGACCTTCTCAAACCTCAACAACTCAGTAAAGAACAATGGTGACCTTCCCAAACCTCAGTAGCTCAGAAGTCAGCAGTAGTTATCTTCCCAAACTTCAGTAACTCAGAAGACAGCAGTAATGACCTTCCCAAACCTCAGTAATTCAGTAGACAGCAGTAGTGACTTTCCCAAACCTCAGAACTCAGCAGCAGTGACCTTCCCAAACCTCAGCAACTCAGTAGACAGCAGTAGTGACCTTCCCAAACCTCAGCAACTCAGTAGACAGCAGTAGTGACCTTCCCAAACCTCAGTAACTCAGCAGACAGCAGTAGTGACCTTCCCAAACCTCAGCAACTCAGTAGACAGCAGCAATGACCTTACCAAACCTTCACGCACTCGGCACGCGTCACACACACTGTACAAAACCCGTCCTCCCAAAAAGCCTTAACACAGTTCCCACGAGAAGCAATAGAAAATAGAGAGAAAAATAAGGCAACGACTGAATAAAAAAACACGAAAGGTCAGGTAATTAAAGCTAATTTTAAAAGATTCCAAACACGCAAACATGTTTTAAAACTTGTCAAACTTTTAAAACACTTAAAAACGCGGCTCAGAACTTAACACAACGTTCGCTTCCGCATGATAAAATTATGAATGTCTGGCCACTTGTTTTGTAACTATTGTTACCCAAATGTCCCTATGTTAAAAATTACTAAAAAAAAGGGGTATTAATTTTTTTTGGAAACCCTAAATATTAAAAAAATAGGTTCTATGTTCTCTAAAAAGACTAATTAAAAGTTTCAGTTATTTTAGTTAGTCAAATGTCCGTATATACCTGTACTTGGAGGATGTTCTGGGAGTCAACGCCCCAGCGGCCCGGTCCATGACCAGACCTCACGGTGGAACAGGACCTGATCACCCAGGCTGTTACTGCTGGCCGCACGTAGTCCAACGTACGAACCACAGCCCGGCTGGTCAGGTATTGACTTTAGATGCCTGTCCAGCTCCGGAGCCTCTTGAAGACAGCTAGGGATCTATTGCAGATTCCTAATATGTATGCTGGGAGACAATTGAACACTCTTGGGCCTCTGACACTTACTGTGTTCTCTTATTGTACTCATGGCACCTCTGCTTTTCGCTTGGGGGATGTTGCACCGCCCGCTGAATCTTCTGCATTCGTATGAAGTGATTTAGTGACTATATGTAGATTTGGGACTAGTCTCTCTAGGATTTTCCAGGCGTAAATTATGATGCATGCATCTTTCTCGCCTGCATTCCAAGAAGTATAGGTCAAGATTTCAAACGGTCCCGGTAACTGATATGCCTGACTGTACTTACACGTGTAGTGAAGGTTCTTTCAATAATCTCCAGATCCACAATTTAACCTGCTTTGAAAGGGGCCGTTAGTTTACAGAAGTATTCCATCCTACAGAGAACAAATGATTTAAAGAGGATCATCATGAGCTTGGCATCCCTTATTTTGAAGGTATCATTAACCATCCAATCATTTTCCTAGCAAATGTGATAATGACATTGTTGTGATCTTTGAAAGTGAGATCCTCTGACATTATCACTCCCAAATTCTTTACATTACTTTTCCGCTCTGTGTAGTTAAAATTTGTTTTATACTCCGATGAAGTTTTTAGTTCCTTAAATTTTCCATAGCGGAGTAATTGAAATTAATCATTGAACTTCATGTTTTCTGTTGTCCACTGGAAGACTTGGTACATATCCGCTTGATGATTTGCAACGTTTTCAACAGATGACACTCTCATGCAGATCCTAGTATCGTCAGCAAAGGAAGATACACTGCTATTGTTTATATCTTTCTACGTTTGATATGATATACTGCTTTCGAAACCCTAGTTAAGTGTTTTATTTATATCAGACAACATATCGAGGTGACGATAGCAATTTTTTTATTCAATTATAATGCGGAGACCTTTCAACCCAAGTAGTGGAAGCTCGACCCTCCGTCGGCTTATCACCACAGAAATACTCTTACTCTGGTAGCCAAGCTTTCTCCCTCAAGTCACCAAAGCTTAGCTCACCACCATATAACTCCCTTCAAGGGGGAAGACGAGGTGTCTTGATGCTAGAGAAGGGCTTCTGATTCCTCAGAGCAAACCTGATTACCGTCCATATCCCAGGTGCTACATATACTTCAGGAGTTGAACACTTTCTCATAATAATAATAATAATAATAATAATAATAATAATAATAATTATACTTTTTATTATATAAAACAAAGGCTAAAGCCCAATGATTCGTCTTATTATTAAAATCAGAACTAAGCGCTAAACCCACAAGAGTCATACGCCAATGGTTCATAGAGACCTTCACTTTGAAGAAAAAAAGTTACAATTCACAACTTATGAACACCAACTTGAACAAGGTTTCGGTCCGTCCAGGACCTTGCACACTTTGTGTGGTAGTTGTGGAGGTGCGCTCTTCTAAGAATGGGCACAAGCTGACATGTTCTTAGCTGTACAGTCACCTGGCTGGTGTTCAGTGACCAGACGGAGGTAAACTTGAGTTCTATGACTGTTTATAGAACCTTCGTGTCTTGAGGAAGAAGAGCGGGTTGAGAGAGAGAGAGAGAGAGAGAGAGAGAGAGAGAGAGAGAGAGAGAGAGAGAGAGAGAGAGAGAGAGAGAGAGAGAGAGAGAGAGAGACAGAGACAGAGAGAGAGACAGACAGACAGACAGACAGACAGACAGAC
>NC_091328.1:11793213-11823213 GCF_038502225.1 Cherax quadricarinatus
ACTCAGCAAGTGTCATCACACTGTTAATGTACTCAGCCAGTGTCATCACACTGTTAATGTACTCAGCAAGTGTCATCACACTGTTAATGTACTCAGCAAGTGTCATCACACTGTTAATGTACTCAGCCAGTGTCATCACACTGTTAATGTACTCAGCCAGTGTCATCACACTGTTAATGTACTCAGCCAGTGTCATCACACTGTTAATGTACTCAGCCAGTGTCATCACACTGTTAATGCACTCAGCCAGTGTCATCACACTGTTAATGTACTCAGCCAGTGTCATCACACTGTTAATGTACTCAGCCAGTGTCATCACACTGTTAATGTACTCAGCAAGTGTCATCACACTGTTAATGCACTCAGCCAGTGTCATCACACTGTTAATGTACTCAGCCAGTGTCATCACAATGTTAATGTACTCAGCCAGTGTCATCACACTGTTAATGTACTCAGCCAGTGTCATCACACTGTTAATGTACTCAGCAAGTGTCATCACACTGTTAATGTACTCAGCCAGTGTCATCACACTGTTAATGTACTCAGCCAGTGTCATCACACTGTTAATGTACTCAGCCAGTGTCATCACACTGTTAATGTACTCAGCCAGTGTCATCACACTGTTAATGTACTCAGCCAGTGTCATCACACTGTTAATGTACTCAGCAAGTGTCATCACACTGTTAATGTACTCAGCCAGTGTCATCACACTGTTAATGTACTCAGCCAGTGTCATCACACTGTTAATGTACTCAGCCAGTGTCATCACACTGTTAATGTACTCAGCCAGTGTCATCACACAGTTAATGTACTCAGCCAGTGTCATCACACTGTTAATGTACTCAGCCAGTTTCATCACACTGTTAATGTACTCAGCAAGTGTCATCACACTGTTAATGTACTCAGCAAGTGTCATCATACTGTTAATATACTCAGCCAGTGTCATCACACTGTTAATGTACTCCGCCAGTGTCATCACACTGTTAATGTACTCAGCAAGTGTCATCACACTGTTAATATACTCAGCAAGTGTCATCATACTGTTAATATACTCAGCCAGTGTCATCACACTGTTAATGTACTCAGCAAGTGTCATCACACTGTTAATGTACTCAGCCAGTGTCATCACACTGTTAATGTACTCAGCCAGTGTCATCACACTGTTAATGCACTCAGCCAGTGTCATCACACTGTTAATGCACTCAGCCAGTGTCATCACACTGTTAATGTACTCAGCCAGTGTCATCACACTGTTAATGCACTCAGCCAGTGTCATCACACTGTTAATGTACTCAGCCAGTGTCATCACACTGTTAATGTACTCAGCCAGTGTCATCACACTGTTAATGTACTCAGCCAGTGTCATCACACTGTTAATGTACTCAGCAAGTGTCATCACACTGATAATGTACTCAGCAAGTGTCATCACACTGTTAATGTACTCAGCAAGTGTCATCACACTGTTAATGTACTCAGCAAGTGTCATCACACTGTTAATGTATTCAGCCAGAGTCATCACACTGTTAATGTACTCAGCCAGTGTCATCACACTCTTAATGTACTCAGCCAGAGTCATCACACTGTTAATGTACTCAGCCAGTGTCATCACACTGTTAATGCAGTCAGCCAGTGTCATCACACTGTTAATGCACTCAGCCAGTGTCATCACACTGTTAATGTACTCAGCCAGTGTCATCACACTGTTAATGCACTCAGCCAGTGTCATCACACTGTTAATGTACTCAGCCAGTGTCATCACACTGTTAATGTACTCAGCCAGTGTCATCACACTGTTAATGTACTCAGCCAGTGTCATCACACTGTTAATGTACTCAGCAAGTGTCATCACACTGTTGATGTACTCAGCAAGTGTCATCACACTGTTAATGTACTCAGCAAGTGTCATCACACTGTTAATGTACTCAGCAAGTGTCATCACACTGTTAATGTATTCAGCCAGAGTCATCACACTGTTAATGTACTCAGCCAGTGTCATCACACTCTTAATGTACTCAGCCAGAGTCATCACACTGTTAATGTACTCAGCCAGTGTCATCACACTGTTAATGTAGTCAGCAAGTGTCATCACACTGTTAATGTACTCAGCCAGTGTCATCACACTGTTAATGTACTCAGCCAGTGTCATCACACTGTTAGTGTACTCAGCAAGTGTCATCACACTGTTAATGTACTCAGCAAGTGTCATCATACTGTTAATATACTCAGCCAGTGTCATCACACTGTTAATGTACTCAGCAAGTGTCATCACACTGTTAATGTACTCAGCCAGTGTCATCACACTGTTAATGTACTCAGCCAGTGTCATCACACTGTTAATGCACTCAGCCAGTGTCATCACACTGTTAATGCACTCAGCCAGTGTCATCACACTGTTAATGTACTCAGCCAGTGTCATCACACTGTTAATGCACTCAGCCAGTGTCATCACACTGTTAATGTACTCAGCCAGTGTCATCACACTGTTAATGTACTCAGCCAGTGTCATCACACTGTTAATGTACTCAGCCAGTGTCATCACACTGTTAATGTATTCAGCAAGTGTCATCACACTGTTAATGTACTCAGCAAGTGTCATCACACTGTTAATGTTCTCAGCAAGTGTCATCACACTGTTAATGTACTCAGCAAGTGTCATCACACTGTTAATGTATTCAGCCAGAGTCATCACACTGTTAATGTACTCAGCCAGTGTCATCACACTCTTAATGTACTCAGCCATAGTCATCACACTGTTAATGTACTCAGCCAGTGTCATCACACTGTTAATGTAGTCAGCAAGTGTCATCACACTGTTAATGTACTCAGCCAGTGTCATCACACTGTTAATGTACTCAGCAAGTGTCATCATACTGTTAATGTACTCAGCCAGTGTCATCACACTGTTAATGTATTCAGCCAGAGTCATCACACTGTTAATATACTCAGCCAGTGTCATCACACTGTTAATGTACTCAGCCAGTGTCATCACACTGTTAATGTACTCAGCCAGTGTCATCACACTGTTAATGTATTCAGCCAGAGTCATCACACTGTTAATGTACTCAGCTAGTGTCATCACACTGTTAATGTACTCAGCCAGTGTCATCACACTGTTAATGTACTCAGCAAGTGTCATCATACTGTTAATGTACTCAGCCAGTGTCATCACACTGTTAATATACTCAGCTAGTGTCATCACACTGTTAATGTACTCAGCAAGTGTTATCATACTGTTAATGTACTCAGCAAGTGTCATCACGCTGTTAATGTACTCAGCAAGTGTCATCACACTGTTAATGTACTCAGCAAGTGTCATCACACTGTTAATGTACTCAGCAAGTGTCATCGCACTGTTAATGTACTCAGCAAGCGTCATCACACTGTTAATGTACTCAGCAAGTGTCATCACACTGTTAATGTACTCAGCCAGTGTCATCATACTGTTAATGTACTCAGCCAGTGTCATCACACTGTTAATGTACTCAGCTAGTGTCATCACACTGTTAATGTACTCAGCCAGTGTCATCACACTGTTAATGTACTCAGCAAGTGTCATCACACTGTTAATGTACTCAGCAAGTGTCATCACACTGTTAATGTACTCAACCAGTGTCATCACACTGTTAATGTACTCAGCAAGTGTCATCACACTGTTAATGTACTCAGCCAGTGTCATGACACTGTTAATGTACTCAGCCAGTGTCATCACACTGTTAATGTACTCAGCCAGTGTCATCACACTGTTAATGTACTCAGCCAGTGTCATCATACTGTTAATGTACTCTGCCAGTGTCATCGCAGTTAATGTACTCAGCAAGTGTCATCACTGTTAATGTACCCAGCCAGTGTGATCACACTGTTAATGTACTCAGCCAGTGTCATCACACTGTTAATGTACTCAGCCAGTGTCATCATATTGTTAATGTACTCAGCCAGTGTCATCGCAGTTAATGTACTCAGCCAGTGTCATCACACTGTTAATGTACTCAGTCAGTGTCATCACACTGTTAATGTACTCAGCAAGCGTCATCACACTGTTAATGTACTTAACCAGTGTCATCACAATGTTAATGTACTCAGCAAGTGTCATCGCACTGTTAATGTACTCAGCCAGTGTCATCATACTGTTAATGTACTCAGCGAGTGTCATCGCAGTTAATGTATTCAGCCAGAGTCATCACACTGTTAATGTATTCAGCAAGTGTCATCGCACTGTTAATGTACTCAGCCAGTGTCATCATACTGTTAATGTACTCAGCCAGTGTCATCGCAGTTAATGTATTCAGCCAGAGTCATCACACTGTTAATGTACTCAGCAAGTGTCATCGCACTGTTAATGTACTCAGCCAGTGTCATCATACTGTTAATGTACTCAGCAAGTGTCATCGCAGTTAATGTATTCAGCCAGTGTCATCACACTGTTAATGTACTCAGCAAGTGTCATCGCAGTTAATGTATTCAGCCAGAGTCATCACACTGTTAATGTACTCAGCAAGTGTCATCGCAGTTAATGTATTCAGCCAGAGTCATCACACTGTTAATGTACTCAGCAAGTGTCATCGCAGTTAATGTATTCAGCCAGAGTCATCACACTGTTAATGTACTCAGCAAGTGTCATCGCAGTTAATGTATTCAGCCAGAGTCATCACAGTGTTAATGTACTCAGTGTCATCAGACTGTACCAAGTTGTACCAAGCATAAGGAATTGGGCTGTAACCTGGTTTGAGCCTTATAATGGGAAGGGTAGCTCCAACTCCTTGGATCAAGGGCTTTCACGGGCATCAAGGCACTCTCTTGAAGGGACAATAAAGCCAAAGAAATATAACTTCGTTATTTTAATAAAGATGTTTATTATATAAAATAAATTTACATAAACATTACTGAATGTTACTATCACTGTATGTTACTGTCTATCACTGTATGTTACTATCTATCACTGTATGTTACTATCTATCACTGTATGTTACTGTCTATCACTGTATGTTACTATCTATCACTGTATGTTACTATCTATCACTGTATGTTACTGTCTATCACTGTATGTTACTGTCTATCACTGTATGTTACTATCTATCACTGTATGTTACTGTCTATCACTGTATGTTACTATCTATCACTGTATGTTACTATCTATCACTGTATGTTACTGTCTATCACTGTATGTTACTATCTATCACTGTATGTTACTATCTATCACTGTATGTTACTGTCTCTCACTGTATGTTACTGTCTATCACTGTATGTTACTATCTATCACTGTATGTTACTATCTATCACTGTATGTTACTGTCTATCACTGTATGTTACTATCTATCACTGTATGTTACTGTCTATCACTGTATGTTACTGTCTATCACTGTATGTTACTATCTATCACTGTATGTTACTATCTATCACTGTATGTTACTGTCTATCACTGTATGTTACTATCTATCACTGTATGTTACTATCTATCACTGTATGTTACTATCTATCACTGTATGTTACTGTCTCTCACTGTATGTTACTGTCTATCACTGTATGTTACTATCTATCACTGTATGTTACTATCTATCACTGTATGTTACTATCTATCACTGTATGTTACTGTCTATCACTGTATGTTACTATCTATCACTGTATGTTACTGTCTATCACTGTATGTTACTATCTATCACTGTATGTTACTGTCTATCACTGTATGTTACTGTCTATCACTGTATGTTACTATCTATCACTGTATGTTACTATCTATCACTGTATGCTACTGTCTCTCACTGTATGTTACTGTCTATCACTGTATGTTACTATCTATCACTGTATGTTACTATCTATCACTGTATGTTACTGTCTATCACTGTATGTTACTATCTATCACTGTATGTTACTATCTATCACTGTATGTTACTGTCTATCACTGTATGTTACTATCTATCACTGTATGTTACTATCTATCACTGTATGTTACTATCTATCACTGTATGTTACTGTCTATCACTGTATGTTACTATCTATCACTGTATGTTACTGTCTATCACTGTATGTTACTATCTATCACTGTATGTTACTATCTATCACTGTATGTTACTATCTATCACTGTATGTTACTGTCTCTCACTGTATGTTACTATCTATCACTGTATGTTACTATCTATCACTGTATGTTACTGTCTATCACTGTATGTTACTGTCTATCACTGTATGTTACTGTCTATCACTGTATGTTACTGTCTATCACTGTATGTTACTATCTATCACTGTATGTTACTGTCTATCACTGTATGTTACTGTCTATCACTGTTACTATCTATCACTGTATGTTACTATCTATCACTGTATGTTACTGTCTATCACTGTATGTTACTGTCTATCACTGTTACTATCTATCACTGTATGTTACTGTCTATCACTGTATGTTACTATCTATCACTGTATGTTACTATCTATCACTGTATGTTACTGTCTATCACTGTATGTTACTATCTATCACTGTATGTTACTGTCTATCACTGTATGTTACTGTCTATCACTGTATGTTACTGTCTATCACTGTATGTTACTGTCTATCACTGTATGTTACTATCACTGTATGTTACTATCTATCACTGTATGTTACTGTCTATCACTGTATGTTACTGTCTATCACTGTATGTTACTATCTATCACTGTATGTTACTGTCTATCACTGTATGTTACTGTCTATCACTGTATGTTACTATCTATCACTGTATGTTACTGTGTATCACTGTATGTTACTATATATCACTGTATGTTACTATCACTGTATGTTACTGTCTATCACTGTATGTTACTGTCTATCACTGTATGTTACTGTCTATCACTGTATGTTACTATCTATCACTGTATGTTACTATCTATCACTGTATGTTACTGTCTATCTCTGTATGTTACTGTCTATCACTGAATGTTACTGTCTATCACTGTATGTTACTGTCTATCACTGAATGTTACTATCTATCACTGTATGTTACTGTCTATCACTGTATGTTACTGTCTATCACTGAATGTTACTATCTATCACTGTATGTTACTATCTATCACTGTATGTTACTGTCTATCACTGTATGTTACTGTCTATCACTGTATGTTACTATCTATCACTGTATGTTACTATCTATCACTGTATGTTACTATCTATCACTATGTTACTATCTATCACTGTATGTTACTGTCTATCACTGTATGTTACTATCTATCACTGTATGTTACTGTCTATCACTGTATGTTACTATCTATCGCTGTTACTATCTATCAATATATGTTACTATCTATCGTTGTATGTTACTATCTATGACTGTATGTTACTATCTATCGTTGTATGTTACTATCTATCACTATATGTTACTATCTATCACTGTATGTTACTATCTATCGTTGTATGTTACTATCTATCACTGTATATCACTATCTATCGTTATATGTTACTATCTCTTACTGTATGTTACTATCTATCGTTGTATGTTACTATATATCACTGTATGTTACTATCTATCGTTGTATGTTACTATCTATCACTGTATATTACTATCTATCGTTGTATGTTACTATCACTGTATATTACTATCTATCGTTGTATGTTACTATCACTGTATATTACTATCTATCGTTGTATGCTACTACCTATCACTGTATACTACTATCTATCGTTGTATGTTACTATCTATCACTGTATGTTTCTGTCTATCACTGTATGTTACTATCTCTTACTGTATGTTACTATCTATCGTTGTATGTTACTATATATCACTATATTACTATCTATCGTTGTATGTTACTATCTATCACTGTATATTACTATCTATCGCTGTATGTTACTATCACTGTATATTACTATCTATCGTTGTATATTACTATCCATCACTGTATACTACTATCTATCGTTGTATGTTACTATCTATCACTGTATATTACTATATCGTTGTATGTTACTATCTATCACTGTATATTACTATCTATCGTTGTATGTTACTATCACTGTATATTACTATCTATCGTTGTATGTTACTATCACTGTACATTACTATCTATCGTTGTATGTTACTACATCACTGTATGTTACTATCTCTTACTGTATGTTACTATCTCTTACTGTATGCTACTATCATTGTATATTACTATCACTGTATGTTACTATCTATCACTGTATGTTGCTATATCACTGTACGTTACTATTACTGTATGTTACTGTCTTTTACTGTTACTATCTGTTACTGTATGTTACTATATCACTGTATGTTACTATCTATCACTGTATGTTACTATTACTATATGTTACTATCTATTATTGTTTACTTCCAGCTTTACCCTTAGAGTTCCGCTCTTCTTATATTACAAGCTAAGAGCTGCTATCCTTACTCAGCTTATTTTACAAATTAGCAACTGCTACCTGTCTCAGCTCCTTTTACAAGCTAAGATCCGCGATCCACCTTCAGTTCATTTTGCAGATTTACGGCTGATATTCTGCCTCAGTTTATAATACTCTTGTATTAACCTAAGCTTCAATCAGCTATCCTTACTCAACTCATTTTACAAGCTAAGAGCGGTTGTCTTTCAGCTCATTTTACAAGCTAAGAGCTGCTATCCTTACTCACCTCATTTTACAAGCTAAGACCTGCTATCCTTACTCAGCTCATTTTACAAGCTAAGAGCTGCTGTCCTTACTCAGCTCATTTTACAAGCTAAGAGCTGCTGTCCTTACTCAGCTCATTTTACAAGCTAAGAGCTGTTATCCTCTCTCGGCTTATCTTAAAAGTTCTGAGCTTCTGCATACCTCCCCTTATTTCAAACCCCGACCCACAACAGTCGCCTAACACCCAGGTACCTATTTCCTGTCAGGGGGATTTGGGTAGTGGATGTTGAGAGGCTTGCCCATTCATCTCCTGCCCGAGGTTTCAACTCAGTTTTCGGTTGAGTGGTGTGACTGGCACGCCGCCACACTGCGTGACGTGTTAAACTGCTGTACTTAACAAATTAACTCAAATTCTCTTTACCACTGTGTGGTCAAAGTTCCTTCGGATGCAGCAACCAACCCTACCCTCTCTTTCACCAACATCACTTCTACTAACACTCCCTCTGTCAATAACATTACCATCACCAACACTCCTTCTGTCAATAACACCAACACCATCACTTGCTTCGTCTCTCACCAACACTCCCTCTTTCACCATCAACACACTGTCAATCACCAACACCACTAAGAGATTTGCAACAAGACTGGTCTCAAGAGTTGAACAGACTGACCTACTGAACGTGATAATCTTAGAGGAAAGAAGAGCTGTGGGAGATATGATAACAACGTTCAAGATACTGAGAGGACAGGCAGGCAGCAACAGATTGCTTGAAAGGCTGAAACCGGGAACAATGGTACAACTCGAACTTTAAAGACGCACGCGGGTCGCGAGGATGTTAGGAAGAACACACACAATCATGGGGAAGCGCTAAACCGTAAGAGTCATATAACACCTGGAGGGGAGGGAAGACTTTAAGACTCGATTCAAGGCATTGGAGCACAGGTCCAAATCCTTAGATCAAGAGCCCCTCATCAGCATCAAGGAACATATGTTACACATTGTCTTTGTCTACCTGTCACCTTAGGTTCAAACTCTTCTCACCTGACAATCTGATAGAAATTTCCTTCATAATCCCCTTTTCTCGCCTGATATTATCCACAGACATCCTACCTGCCACTCCATCATTACGTCAACTCACCTGTCCACCCATTCAGAACTTTTTATGTGTAATTATCTTACACTGACCCCGGCCTGCGTTCCTAACCTCTCGCTGTTAATTATATCACCTCTTTTTTTTCTCCTCTTGTCCTTTTTTTCTGTCATGCAATTATCCTTTTTTTACAACTTTCATGGATTATCTCTTGCCCGAATTTCACTGATTAAAAACGGCAATGGAATCTCTTTTTTTTTTAAGTCACTAGTTTGAGTGATGAATACAGGAGCTGTCAATATAATTATTACTATGAGTAATTCTCATGCTTGTCCAGATCAGTTTCTAGTCTCTTCTGGTCCTCACCTATTTATATTCTCCGCATATGATTCATATGTATTCTAACATGGATAACTATTTCTTTGACCATGGCGTTTACATACACATGAAACAGTACAGGTCCCAGTATTGACCCTTGTAGAACCCCACTCGTCACACTTGCCCTCTTTAACAACAATAACTTGTTTCATTCCTATTACGTACTCCTTGATTCAATGTAGTGTTTTCCCTGTTATTCCTGTCTTCTTCTCTAGCGTCTGTCCTACTCTTGTACAGTACTGTGTCAAAAGTCTCCTTACAGTCTTACAGATACCAGATATACTAAGCAAATTTCCCAAATTTGCTTGTAACTGATAAGTGAACTGTAGATATATATCCAAATGTACTCATGTTAACCCTTTAGGGGCCTAGTTCCTAGGCCTTTTGTGTATCCATATGCTCTTGCGCTACCGTCTACAGGATGGATATGGGGTGCACAATAAACTAGCCACTTCGGTGGCAAAATCTAGTCTAGTCTTTTGTTACCCTGCTACAGGCATTAACCCTGTGAGCATTTGTACGAGTGTACCTATATGCGTGCACTTGTATGTGATGCCAAACTAGGCAATGCACTCATGTACTACCTCTTGTCTCGACATATGCTTACCTCGAAACGTCTACTTCAAAATTTGGAAGATGTCACGTCCAGTGACGCGCAGGCAGTGAACTTCACAATAACTCGTGCCACAAAACCTCGTATCTTTACAATTCTCTACCATGAAGTTAGGTCAGCCCGCCGTCCTGTTACACAGCGAAGTTTTTCGACTCTTACGAAGGCAAGTTCAACCTAGGCTCACGAAACTTTGGGCGGAGGTTCCCATACTTTTCTATGAAAATAAGAGATTTTTTTTTTTTGGCTTGAGATTATTATTATTATTATAATCAAAAAGAAGCGCTAAGCCACAAGGACTATACAGCGCTGCAGGGCAGGAAGGAAGCGAGGGCATCAGGTGGCAAAAGGGAGATGAATGAGTAATAGGTTACGGATTACAGCGGGGCAGTGGATGGTGAAAGGGTAAAGGGCAGCAAGAGACTGAACTAGAAAGGGCTGAGGGGAGTGCGAAAAGTATCATCAGAGTTTGTGGATTTTGGCTTGAGAGGAAAGTGCAGTTATAATAGGAAAAATATTCTCATGGAGAGATGTCACTAGTGGGGTGCCACAAGGATCTGCACTTCCTCGGATATGTTTCTGATTTATATGACTTGAGACAAATACAGAATTATAAAGAATAAAAAGGGAAATAACGTAACTGGAATACACAAAGAAGACGTGTGACTCATTAATGGTTCAAGTCGGACCGAAACGTCGTCATAAGTTTATTTCTCCTATGTGCGGGTTATTTGTATGTAAATACAGAATTACATGCATATGAAAATGTTTATGGATTACAACTTGGTTAAACTGAGTAGATGGAATAATAGATGATGGAATTTAATGTGGATAAAAGCTATGAAATGGAAATGGAAGACAACGAAATCAGGAAACATGAAGAAAACTGCTACTTTTCCTTGTCCTTAGACTGATCCCACTTCTACTACTACTCCGTCTAAGCGCATGTGTCTGGCGCTTAGCAGACGGAGGATCAAGCCTCCATCACGCCTTGCGCTGAATGACCCACATGGGTTTAGCGCTTAACATGAATTAAAGAAGTCTCTTGTGCCGCTGAACTACTCTCCCTACTTTCCAATACCACTATTATTTCCAGTACCAGCCTTATCACCAGTTCTTTTTCTTCCTCTCTTGGTCCCGTCCCTGTCCCCCTCGCCTATATATATACTGGCTCCCTCATTCTTCTGTGTACGTGTGACTGTAAATGGTTCAAGTCGGACCGAAACGTCTTCATAAGCTTTTCCTATGTGCGGGTTATTTGTGTATTCTTTATAAGAAAGTAAAGAAACCATCAGAGGAAGGAATCAAGAAGCTATCAAATAAAAAAAATTGTCGCCGGAAAATTATATAAATAAAATCGTATTCTACACTGACAACTGCAAAATATCTTTTAAATATAGCGATGGATAAATGTTCAAGTTATTTAGGAGAGGACACTAAAAATGGACACCAGCAATGAAAAATTAGTTATAATAAAAGGCTATTGAAACCAAAGATGCTCACTGTCTGATAGAAGGACAAGGAGATACGGCAACTGCATACAAGGTTATACAAGAACATTAAAGGACAGATAAAATATCTTAGTACCTGCAACATGGACAAGAGAACGTGGTTGTAAACTGAGAAAAAAAGTGGAGCTGAAGGTACACAAGAATTTTCAACAAAATAGATTAAAAGAGTAATTAGCAACTTCTGCAACAATTGGAAACATATACTATGTTATATATATATATATATATATATATATATATATATATATATATATATATATATATATATATATATATATATATATATATATATATATATATATATAATCTCAACTTGTTGCTACAAATAGGTACTGTAATTATAAATAGATTATTGCAAAGGCATTCAAAGAAGGATTAAAAAAAGTGGGGAGATGTAAAAGTGAGAGAGTGTTATAATGGCAGGAGGCTGGAGTGTTGACACTGTGATAAGCCACGAAGCAACACACGCAACATTATTGCTCTGCATGTGTTGCAAAAAGCTATTCTCAGGGCCGACTAAAGGTGATGGAGGCAGTGGAGGCTGGACGAGGTATAAGGGTAGGAGAAGGTAGAGACGAAGGAGGGATAGAAGGAAGAGGAGGTGGAGGGAGGAGGAGGAGGAAAGGGGAAGAGGATGAAGAGGCGGCGGGTCAAATAACTTAAATATAAACCACCGCCACTATATCCTTATACTTAAAAATAGAATTGCGGTTTATCAAAGAGCTTTAACAAGATGAATCCAAATTCAATATAATTTTTCGAGGGTCAAACTAAAGTGAAAACTATGTATGGACAGTACACGTGTGTGTTAGTTGCCACTTATCAAAGGCACTTCTCGAGAGACACTTGGCCAGAGAGGGGTTCACTGTGAAGGGACAGAATTATCAGTGTTCACTGCTGGGAGGATTTTTTATTATCATCATCAAGGGGGAAGCGCTAAACTCGGAGGATTATACAGCGCCTGGGGGGGAGGCTGTGGAAGGCATTCAGGCTTAATTCGGGGAACTGGAGCACAGATCCAATTCCCTAAATCAAGAGCCCCTCACCAACATCAAGAAACCTTCCTTGAGGGGACTGCTGGGCGGAACTCCCATACATTCACAATATTTGCCCATATATATATTTATGTATGGGATTTACCACATCTGAGAAGTTACTTGGCGAGTCAAGGTGGATGTGACGTTGGTGTTCAAACTGTAGTGGTTAACCACTTCTGGTCTTGTGTAGAGTGCAGTTATCTTGCTTCAGAAGGGAAGTACATAATATACCACCAAAGATCAGCATCACTTCCTCCAAGATCACTGTGTTCTCATCTGCCTTCCATCTTAGTCAACTCTCAATGTTCTGATCTGCTGTCAATCTGGCTTTCAACTTAATCAACTCCTTAATTCTATGAAAAAAAAAATCCAGCCGCAAATGTTTGTTGTATGTAGCCACATGTTTATGTGAGCACATGTTTGAGGCCACATGTTTGTTGCCACGTTTTATGGCCACATATGTTTGTTGTGGCCACATTTTTACTATTGTGGCAAAATGTTTGTGACCACATATGTTTGTTGATGTGGCCACATGTTTATGTTGTCACATATGTTTGCTGTTATGTGGCCACATATTTGCTGCTGTGGTTACATGTTTATGTAGCTACATGTTTGTTATGCGCCCACATGTTTATGTGCCCACATGTTTATGTGCCCACATATGTTTGTTATGTGGTCACATATGTTTGCTGTTATATAGCTTCATATGTTTGCCATGTAGCCACATATATGTGGCCACAAAATAGCAAACATGTCTGTTATGTAGCCAAGTTAGCCGTTATGTAACCGGGATATATTTGCTGTTGTGGCCACATATGGTTGCAGTTATGTGCCACACACACACATACATACTATAATATATATATATATATGTATATATATATATATATATATATATATATATATATATATATATATATATATATATATATATATAATATATATATATAACTTATTTATAATTTTTTACAAGCTTCTGTGGATATACACGACTCTTGATGTATATACAATGAGAGGTATACAACTTTGGCTTTACACAGCCTCTCGCTGGTACAACAAACTTACCGTCATAGAGGAGCACAAGGATTGCAAATAAAACCAGAATCATCATTCCTCCACAAAATATATTAACTCTGGTGTACACAAGGGTGGCCACAACAGCGAGACATAGGGAGAGTAAAAATGCTGCGCGCTGCACCGAAAGGAAATCTTCAAATATTTGTTTCAACGAATCGTGGCTCTCGCGTAGCTCTGCTGTTGAGATTTAAGTTCTTCCTCCCCCTGACGCATCGATGGCTGTGTGTGTGTGTGTGTGAGGCTGTTCAATATTAAATTTTACAGCGTAGTTTGCATTAAGTATATCAAAGGATTAACGGTGTTTTTTTCCCACCATTCAGTTTAGGTTTCCAGCGTGTGTATTGACCTCAGGTTTTTGTTGGAATTTATATTTCTTTTACTCCTATCTGATATTTTCGGCAAAAATGATTTCGTTGTTAAACTACAACTTGTTTATTCGCACTACAGCCTGCATAATCACACTACAGCTTGCATAGTCACACTACAGCTTGCATAATCACACTACAGCCTACCAAATTAAACTGCATCACAGCAACTGTGTCAGTGTGGTGTCGGGGTATTTACGGCACTGGTATCCATAAAAGTTTACAAAGAAAGCAAATGATATAGCAGTCACTAAACTATCACAAAACCTGTGTAGAAAGAAGGCAAATGACTGCCGACAACTAGACGGGAAATAGGCACAAACACACCCACTTTGAATACCTTCGTTGAAGTGATCAAGGTACCACGACCGAAACGTCTTAAATAAAGGATGTACTAAGCGCATGCATTGGTGTCCACTTCCCTCTAGATGCGGTTGTAAACTAGCCCTTGAGTCAGTGCTACTGAAGTTAAGACACACACTTATAACACTCCTATTGTAACACTCGACACATTTGCTAAGAATATTATAAACTGCAACTTAGATGAAATGGAAGAAAAAAAAAAAGAAATTTTTTATAAGGACAGCGTTTCGTTGTGTGTTAAGCCTCCATCAAGCTCTACACAGAACGAAACGTTGTGCCCAATAAAAGCTTGCCTTGCAGCTTGTATCCTTGTCTTCATGCTGTAAGCTTAACTAGAGCGAGCTGTGTGCATGGCATCCTCAACCCACACACCTCCACACCTCTCACAACGCCACCTCTCATGACAACATCGTGCGCTCCGCAGCTCAGCATCTTCGATAAACAAGCTTTTTTTATTATTATTTTATACTCCGTACACAATTTGAAACATTTGCAACATTGGTTTTACATAGTTAATTGTATAGAATTTATCCCAGGGTGACCCAACAGTCAAATAATGTGACTTATTTCCATTAATGTCCTTGGACCCCATAATTGCTCACTTCACCACAGACATTCAAATACGTTAAAAATGCTTTTCCTATATTAATCAGATCCCGATATATGAAAATAAAACACCAGATAATGTTACAACCACATAATAATAATAATAATAATAATAATAATAATAATGATAATCATTCGGGAATTTATGAAGCTTAGTGGAGTCTATAGATAGGAAACAAAAGAGACTCGTGACAAGGAATCCAGATCCAATACCATGAATGACAAAGCACTTTTATTTTCTTTTATTATTAATAATTATCACTGTCGTTGTAATGTTCACAGCATGACACTTGAAAAGTATAGGTAACGGAAAATGTCGCTTATATAAGAAACGGAACGTGTTGCTTATGTAAGTGATGGAACGTGTTACTTATAGAGTATAAGTGACGGAACATTTCCTTATAGAGTATAAGTGACGGGATATATCGCTTATATAACATTCGCAACAGATACCGCCACTTATAATCTTACAAGTGACGGGACCCACCTTTTATACAAGTGACAAAACTTCCAATTTAAATAGTTTGAGAGACGGAATTTGCCACTTACACAAAATAAGTGGTGGCACCTGCTACTACGTGAGTGCACTTATGGATCCTTGACCTTCGAATTCAAGACAAGAGAAGGAAGATTCCCTTAAGGTCACCTCAAGTTTTAATTAAGGCGTGGAGAGAACCCAGTGAAGGCAGATTAGGATTTCCGGAGACAAAGTTCTCAAACTGTGGTTTACAGAAATCACGTTCTTAAAGTGTGGTTGTTGGGGGATAATGTTTATTAATTCAAAGTGTAAGATAGAATCGCAATCGGCAGATGTTGTGCGCAGTGGCTCAGGACTGGAAAGGCAGGCGCTCTAAACTGCATAGCCCATGCGGGTTTAGCGTCCCCTCCCAATAAATACAACGATAGTTCCACCCTGGATGCAGCTACACCAGTCAGCGCTGTTAATGTATTCGCTAAAGACAATAATCACCTGAAGGTGGTAGCGATGATGACTCAGCAGGTCATTTAACATTCTCAAAATTGTGACCAGCTGGTCACACTCGCGGGTCCCGTGTGACACATCAAGCGTTCAGTCCTGAGAAGGTGGATCAAGCCTCCATCGTTCACATCACACACAATGCCACTCTAAACAGTTACGTGGTTGACTTCAAGTCGCTCAACACAGTTTAGTGGGTTTAAAGACAATATACCAAACAACCTTTCGTTAGGAACACGTTTCCCTCAGGGTCGAGTTTCATCATGACTTGATAGTTCTACCTTCAGCGAAATTTCCCGGTAAAAGATTGTTCTACATACTGTGTGTCTATACCAAGACCTGTTGGCCAGTGCACGTCACTGTGATCCCCAGCACCCCTTAATGTATTACTCTCACGAAAGAGTAATATTTTCCATTTCATTACAGAGCCAGATGCCACGAGCCGGAAGTTAAATCTCAAACTTGTGATTATTTATCATGCATCTTATTCACCTTCTTGTGACTTGTTAGTTATCACCGCCTTCACAGAGCCATCTTCCACATCTGCCCGTGAGGGAAATATTTTCGTTCTTGGCTATGTTCTTACCTAGGATATTACCAGGAGTTTCCAGTCTTTCTAAATCAGTCACTTTTGATCGTTCTTGAAGCGATACATGTAACTATCCGTATTTCATACGAGCGTTAAGGAAAACTGTCCGTTATATCATACGAGCGTCAGGGTTAACTATCCGTATATTATACTAATGTAATAGATGAATACTTATCATACGTGTATTACTTTAAAAAATGCTGAACCACTCCATCAATCTTCCTCGTGATGTGATAACTAGCTACCCAAATCCAAGAAACAATGTGAGGAATATAAGTCATAATACTGCAGCAGAAACAAGACAAAAACAACCCACACTCTGGAGAGAAAGCTTCAAGACAACGTTTCGATCCCTCCTGGTGACTCTGGACAAGTAAGCACTGAAGAGAATACTTTTCTAAAAAAAAATTCACACGCATTATTCTCTCGTTACTCTTCATCACAATGCAATAATTATATTACCCCAAAAGGTATAATTTAACGACCCATCCAATTTACACTTCCCCTTCAATAATTTCATCATTATTTTCGTTGCTCGGCAATAAATATAAATATACGAGGTGTTGTGAGCAGCGAGAGCGTACGGACTCGATACGGCGTAAGCTGTCAGTGGCCCTACAAACCCCAACAACAACCACAGCAAGCGCGTACTCAACAGCGAAGCTTCGAGAAAAACGCGAACTCATCTGAGTAAGCGGGTGAATTCAGCAACCTATGTTTTTATGTGTGTAAATAAAAACCACCTCAAAAAAATTAATAACGGGGGACAAAAAACAAAATGTTTGGAAATGCATATGTAGATTACTGTGAAAATATACAACCTGCTTAGAGGAATATATAAACACAAGTTACTTACACTTAGGTCACATTACACATGCATGTACAAGCATATATATATATAATATAATATATATATATATATATATATATATATATATATATATATATATATATGTCGTGCCGAATAGGCAGAACTTGCGATCTTGGCTTAAATAGCAACGTTCATCTTGCCATATAGGACAAGTGAAAATTTGTGTATGCCATAATTTCGCCAAAATCATTCTGAACCTAACGAAAAAAAATATATTTCACTGTTTTTGTTTAGTTTTAAATTATTGTAAACAAATCTAAAATATATTTAGTTTGGTTAGGCTAAAATAAATTGCACTTGTTATAATAAGGTTAGTTAAGTTTTCTAAGTTCCTTTTGGTGCAAAATTATAAATTTTTACATGAACATTAATGAAAAAAATATATCTTTAAACGTATAACAGAAAATTTGATAAAGGTCTTAATTTTAAATGAGTTCTTGCTAATTGACCAGTTTTACATATTCGGCACGACATATATATATATATATATATATATATATATATATATATATATATATATATATATATATATATATATATATATACATACACCCCTCTGGGTTTTCTTTTATTTTCTTACTAGTTCTTGTTCTTGTTTATTTCTGCTTATCTCTATGGGGAAGTGGAACAAAATTCTTCCTCCGTGAGCCATGTGTGTCGTAAGAGGCGACTAAAATGCCGGGAGCAAGGGCCTAGTAACCCTTTCTCCTGTATATATCACTAAATGTAAAAGAAGAAACTTTCGTTTTTCCTTTTCGGCCACCCCGCCTCGGTGGGATACGATCGGTGAGTTGAAAGAAAGAATTTACGTATTAGCCTGCGTGTTTACTGTTGTTTGAGATACTACCGGGTTACCTTAGTTAAGGTTTGTTAGGTTACAGGACAAGTACTGCCGGACTCTTTCTTCGACAATGTAGCAGAGGGTTTGAAGTACATTGAAAGACAACACAATAAGTATCAGGGGCCTAAGACTGTTCAACTGCCTCCCAGCACACATAAGGGGGATTACCAATATACTCCTGGCTGTCTTCAAGGCGGCGTTGGACAGGCACCTGAAGTCAGTACCTGATCAGCCGGGCTGGGGTTCGTACGTCAGTTTGCGTGCGGCCAGCAGTAACAGCCTGGTGGATCAGTCTCTGATCCACCACAAGTCCTGGTCTCAGACCGAGCAGCGGGGGCGTTGACCCTCGAAACCCTCTCCAGGTAGAACAGAACCCTTGTATACGGAATATTACCTGGAGGCCATTCTGGGGATCAACGCCCCCGCGGCCCGGTCCAAGATCAGGCCTCTCGATGGATCATGGCCTGATCAACGAGGCTGTTACTGATGGCCGCACGTAGTACAACGTACGAACCACAGCCTGGTTGATCCGGCAATGACCTTAGGTATCTGTCCAGCTCCCTCTTGAAGACAACCAGGGGTTTATTGGTAATCCCCCTTATGGCTGGTGGAAGGCTGTTGAAGTCTTGGGCCCCGGACACTTATTTTCTCTTAGTGTACCAGTGGCGCCCGTAATTTTCACTGGGGGTATGTTGCATTGCCTGCCAAGTCTTTTGCTTTTGTAGGGAGTGATTTCTGTGTGCAGATTAGGAACCAGTTCCTCTAGAATCTTCCAGGTGTAGATTATGATATCTCTCTCTCCCCTGCGCTCTAGTGAGTACAGCTCAAGTGCTTCCAGGCGCTCCCAGTAGTTAAGGTGTTTGATGGAACTTATACTTGCAGTAAAGGTTCTCTGTACACTATTATTATTATTATAATATAAAAAAGAAGAGCTAAGCCACAAGGGCTATACAGCTGTACACTCTCTAGATTTGCAATTTCACCTGCCTTGAATGGGGATGTTAATGTACAGCAGTATTCTAGCCTAGAGAGAATAAGTGATTTAAAAAGGATCATCACTGGCTTAGCATCTCTTGTTCGGAATGTTCTCATTATCCATCCTATTAGTTTTCTCGCAGATGTGATATTGGCATTGTTGTGGTCCTTGAAGTTGAGATCTTCGGACATTACCACACCCAGGTCCTTCACATTACTTTTCCGCTCTATTGTGTGATTGGAGTTTGTAGTATACTCAGTTCTAGTTATTATTTCCTCCAGTTTTCCATAACGGAGTAGTTGGAATTTGTCTTCATTGATCATATTGTTCTCCGTTGCCCATTGGAAGACTTGGTTTATATCTTCTTGGAGATGCCGTGTCCTCAATGAATGACACTCCCATGCAGATCCTAGTATCGTCTGCAAAGGATGATACAGTGGTATGGTTTACATCTCTATGTCTTATGTGAGAATGAGGAACAGGATAGGGGCGAGTACCGTACCTTGGGGAACAGAGTTCTTCACTATGGAAGCTTCCGATTTAACTATGATAAACGATATATGATAAACGATATACGGTACATGATATATACGGTACATGATATATACGGTACATGATATATACGGTACATGCTATATACGGTATATGATATATACGGTATATGATATACGGTATATGACATTGATGGTGTTCGTGGTATATCTGCCACCGCATTAGACTGCATTTGTGACTTTATCTGTGACACTGCGGCGAACAGAGATGAAGTGACGGGGTGACTGGCAGGGAAGGGGTGACTGACAGGGACGGGGTGACTCATGACTGGGCTAAGGATCATCTGTGTCAATAAAGACCTACGAGGTCCAGACAAACAAGTCTTGCACGAAGGTCAGTGATCCTGTAGAAGCAAAGGAGAACAACAACTCTCTGAAGCCAACCTGTTTTTTGATATATTAAAGCAACTAACCTATTTCATCATATCCTAACTGAAATGGGAGAGAGCAACTCAGAAACATTTCCTCGATCTTCTGTTTACTTTGGAAAAGCATCTAAATGTATAGTACACAGTGCAGTATGCCAATAATATTAGCTAATCCTGTATCACTTGTACACTCTGTGGAAAAATTCCCTATTTTTTCACCTTGACTGGTTTGCACACTCATGACTTAATAAAGCTAAAAGCTAATGAATAAGACGCATGTGCAACACTCACTTGTCTTTATCTTGCACATGTGCCTTATTCATTAACATCTCGGTATTATTTGCCATAGGATGCAACCAAAAATTATTAGAATGTGGAAAATACAACGAAGTAACAAATGACGGCCAGGACAAGTAAATTATTGGTTGTTTCACCAAGACAACTGAAAAACTAGGAAACACATATGTGAGTTGACTTTCTCCTACTCCAGCAACTTAGCAAGCTGTTCCTTTAAAAAAATACATAAGTGATCAGTAATATCGGAGACATCTGGTGTAACCCAAACACCTGGTAACAAGTGTGAATTTGTATACATAGGAGAAACTGGCAGCAATGCAGACACAAGAATAAATGAACACCAACACTCAGTAAAATATGATAACGAAAACTCAGCAATATTCCAACATACTGAAATCTTTAGTCAGTGTAAATTGGAAAGGGGCAGAACTGATTATATATAATTATTATAGCAGAAGACTCCATCAAAAGTAAAACAAAAAGAAAACTATCTTTATCGACTCCAAATAAAATTTCAACATTTATAAGCCACTGGAAACCATATATAATCACTATGCTTTAAAAAGCACCTTTGCACCAAATTTACATTCGAATCGTAGCAGACCAAATATCTCAAAAAACTTTACTCTCGCCAGCCTGATATCTCTAATACAAGCGAGAACTAGTTAAACCCCTGCATGACTCGTGCCAAGTCCTACCTCGAACATGCTTTCACACACAACGAAAGAAATTTAGATAAGTTTTTGTTCGGATTTTTAACCCCGGAGGGTTAACCACCCAGGATAACACAAGAAAGGCAGTGCGTCATCGAGGGGGTTATCTGTCTTATTTACATTATGGTCCTCAATCTTGTCCCCCAGGATGCGACCCACACCAGTCGACTAACACCCAGGTACCTACTTCCTTGATAGGTAAACGGGAACAACAGGTGTAAAGAAACACGCCCAATGTTTCCGCTACAACAGTTCTTCGTGTCACCTCCATCCGCTGTGTAAACGTCTTTCATATACCGTCTTGCATATACCGAGGATGATCCCAATTTGAGGTCGAATTATACAAACTTTTATTCCTGTTAATTGTCGCATTATCTTAGTTTTGATTTGCAGTGAGTGATGAAAAGTACAATATTAACCAAGACTTCTTAGTCTCTACCATGTAGTAAACACTACCACGTAGTAAACACTACCATGCAGTAAAGACAATAAAGAGTTCACAACCATGAAGGTCTCTGGTTGTAGTTGTCTTCACTTCTCGTATGACCATAACCCAAAATGGAGAATAATATAACCTAATTTCCCTCAGACGTCTTAGCGTCTACCCACCTTCCCAGCAAGCTGACGAGTGCCGAGTGACTCACGCGGATTTACCAATTCGTGAAATACAAGCTTCTTAGGCTTACAATATAGCGGAAATTGTTTCTGTAGTAGCATACATGCTTGCGCACGCAGAAAGAGGCGTCTGCTGCAGAAGAGGAGGCTTTCATATTGATGGAGAAACACTTATATAGATTGGAGATCATATCAATTATATGGAGAACACTTATAATGAGCGGAGAGCCTTGTAAAGAGGCGGGCAACAATTATAAGGGATGAGGTGCCTTTAAAAAGGATAAGAAACACTTACTAAGGTTAGAGTGCGTTTTAAAGGGATGTGGAACATTTATATGAGCTGGGGTCCCTTTTCAAGGCATGGAGAACACATATAAGGAAAGGGTGCTTTTTCAAGAGATGAAGAACACATAAGAGATGGGAACCTTTTCAAGGAATGGATAACATATATATGAGATGGGTACCTTTTAAAGGGAAGGAGAACACTTATAATACGTGTGTCTTTTTCAAGGGGATGAAAAACACTTATAATGCTAAGGATGTGTTTTAAAGGCATGTGTATGTCTCATAAAAAATAAGGGACCTCTAATGAATACTGGGAGTCTTTTATAAACAATCTCTTACAGATTGCAGGAGCATTTTCACAGCATTAAAAGAACCTCTTACAAGGATTCTGGACATTTCACATATATTAGGAACCTCTCATTGGGACAGGGAACCTCTCATAGGGACAGGGAACCTCTCATTGGGACAGGGGACCTCTCATAGGGACAGGGAACCTTTCACAGGTGTAAGAAACCTCCCAAGGAGGGATGGGGAGCCCCACAAGGGCTGGAAATCCACCTTACAAACAGTTCGTAAGAAAAAACTTGTAAAATCTTTATGAAAATAGTTGTTAACTAGTGCATACGAGGGCTGCTTCCCACTATCCTCTCTATACTTTATCTTGCTAGTGTGTATGTGTGTGCAAAACTAATCTAGTAGAAGAAATGGGCACAACTACCGTATATTTTTTGAAATAGATCTTCTTTCCTTTGAAAATCAAAGGGTTTTTAGTATCCTCTACGAATAAAAATATGGCGTACAATACTAGGTCTGGGGAAACGAAGTTCTATTCGGTTAGGGTTGATATTATGGCTGACAGTGATGTCTGGGTTACAACTGTGGTGCCCCTACGACCATGTCATGCAGGATTGGGAAAGGGAGATCAGTTGTAGCCATGATTTTAAGTCTAAAGTCCAACTAGGAAACTAGTAGCTCTCTAGCAGTGATTAACTCCATTAGGCACCTCGGTACTGACTCCTAGTTTAGCATTTGTAGTCTAGTGTTCTCTGGGCTAACTTTGGTTTTGAACCTATTATATTATGCTTGATTTATTCTCTCTACGCTTTTCCACAGTTATTCTTGTTAAATGTATTCTTGTGTTTATGTTCTCCTTTAATTCTCATCTCGCCCCTCGATTTTTCCTCCTCACGTCGTATATTTTCTTCCTCTGGATATTTGTTTCACAATTCCATTTTTACAGACCTGGTATGGTATCAGTATTTTCTCGCTACACGATGAATTCTATAAATGGCTTCCAGCTTCGTATTCACAAAAGCCACTTCATCAAGTGATCTCTAGAACAGCATTCACATAAGCTAAAAACCAAAAAGCATCCACATAACTTTTAACTGATCTCCAAAAGGGCTTCCTTGTCGGTATGAGCTCAAGTTCAGACATTGTCTTTCTAGTTATCAACAGATCGTTAAGAGAATCTCCTGTCTTGGTATGAACTAGCGTTCACACGCTGCCTTCATTTGTAACAGATCGCTGTATCTTTCTTGCTAGGAACCTGCATTCAAACACTGTTTTTTTAGGTATCAACAAATATCTAACAGAATGTCATGTCCTGGTATGAACTAGCGTTCACACACTGCCTTCGTTTGTAACAGATCGCTAAATGTATCTCTTTCTTGAAAGGAACTAGTATTCAGAGATTCTCGATCTACTTAACAAGCGATTACTAAATAACTTCCATCCTCATCGCAAACTGACTGCTAGAAAAAGCGCAGCAAGCACGAAACAAACATGACACTGTGAAATATCTTCACACAGAAAAACACTAGAATACTAGAAGACTATTTGGCAACGTTTGGTCGAGTCTTCTCCCATTCTGGTGGCTTTCAAGACATTATTTATCAGTCTCGCAAGGTTCTTCATTCCCGTACGTTCCTCTTGGGAGATTTCTCAACACAGTTCCTTGGGAGAGATGAATAAAGCATTGATACATAAAGATTATACAGTATTTGCGAGAACACATATACCACCAGTTATATTATACACTACATGAAACAGTATGTGGTATGTTTATAATACAGGCTCTGTGATTTTGACAAACAGTTTCTTGGTATCCTCACTTGTCCAAAATGTTTCTTACTAAGTACAAATTCAGTCGCTTATAATTGCATTTCCATGTCAAAGGGTTCTCAGTCTTTACAAAGAGGTGCCCTGATAACGGAAGGGCTCTTGATAAAGGAAATTAGAGTAATCTTCCTCTTCCTATGCAAACTTGATTGCCTTCCATTTCCCCCAAGAGCTGTATGACCCTTTTAGGTTTAAAGCTTCCTCATGAATACAACAATAATGATAATTCAAGTCTCGAGAGTAATAAAGAGGACACAAGAGCACATCATGACTGATGCCTCCAAACGTTGGGTCCTGTACACCACAGCCTTACTCAGTACATACGTATCAAATTATTATCGTCAAGGGGAAACGTTAAATCTGTAGAGAATGGGGTTAGTCAGGCTAAATCTGGGGAATGGGGTTAGCTAGGCTTCTTCCAAAGAAAGGGGAAATTAGCTTCATTTTCTCAGACCAAGAGCCCTTCACCAGCATCAAAGAAACAAAGATCCCACTTTGGAAAGTGTATGTATCAAGACTATGGAATTGTCCTGATGGAACACTTCTTTAATTGCCTGTGAGAGGCTTGCTTTAAACCCTGGCACGATCTTCGTCACGAAATTTATATATATATATATATATATATATATATATATATATATATATATATATATATATATATATATATATATATATATATATATATATATATATATATATATATATATATATATATATATATATATAAAGCAGACATTAGAGCATTCCTGGTGCAGATGTTATTTCCTTCCAGCTATAAGACTCTTGTACGTCATTCAGTGAATGGATCAGTGGGGAGGGGCTTCAAATATGAATTATGTGAGTACATGCAAGTAGTGTGTGTCTTGCTATTAGCAGCACTCCTTGTGCAGGATGACCAACACGGGGCTTTAGTTCTTCACACAGCAGAAGTAATCACAGACCACTGTAGTTTTCAAAGTCATCGCTATGAGCAAGCCAGCAGTCATTTTCGAAGGTTCTAAGTACCCCATCACAAGGTTCAATACTTGAGTAACACGTGCCCCTTCAAAACGTATTATGATAGAGTCACAAGTTCACCTTCACAAGGGTCTATGCTAGAGTCATAAGTTTCATTTCACTAGGATTTGTAAAGTAAGTTTCTCCATTTTCCTTCGCTTAGCCTAGGATCTACGATATAAATTTGTCGTATATACACCGTTTTCTTTAAACATATTTCTACTTAAAGTTATTTTATCTCTCCCACTCTCTCTCTTAATGATCAAATTTTATCCTATCTGACCAGACACACACACACATATATATATATATATATATATATATATATATATATATATATATATATATATATATATATATATATAGAAAAGGGTTTGAAGGCCTGAGCTTGCTACCACCTGCAGCTCACAAGACTGCCATCCCCACGAGCCCCTTTGGGGCGGGGCAGATGGCAGACCAGAGGCCTAGCTTCTCCCTACGAGCCCCGTGAGGGCGGGGAATGTGGCTAGGCCTGGGGACAGTTGGTCCCAAAGATGAGGGGGTACTTGTACCTCCTCCCATGGGAGACTTAAGTCTCGAGACACTCCCCAGATAGGGAGCCAAGGCCGGGTCACCACTACATGGAAAAGACCCGGGCCGGGAGAATACCGGCGAATAAAAAAAAAAAAAAAAAAAAAATTATATATATATATTAATTTAATTCACAGTAAATGTATGTATATATATTATGTTCAAGGAAGCAATTTTATACAGTACAAACCACATTACCTAAAAATGGTACAAATTACCGTATTGTCCTTAAACAATAAATAGGACTTCACTGACAACTCAAAATATCCTACTACAGTATTTTTTAAAGAATCAGAATGCTTCATTTGATATTTCAAAATAGCTACCAAAGTTGGAAGGTTTTGCTGGATGCTACACAAATACACCTACGACACAGAAGTCCTTCATAAATACGCTAGATACCGCTTCTTTAGTCACTTCTTCAAAAACAAGCTTTGTGATCATATGAAAAGTCTAAAGAAAATATATATTATATATATATATACTTTGGTTTATACATACAAGGGAGGCATTTGCAGTTCAGTAACAGCTTCTTGGTGTCTCGTCTCTCTAACACAGAGGAAGACAGTGAGAACAGTATCAGATACATAAATATAGTGAGAATTAGATATAGAAAGGTGTTAACTGATACTAAATTAGGTTTGACAGTAAGAGAATATTGAATTTTATCGCCAGTCCAAGATAGTGTTGTGTTTGTCTTACGAAATGAAAGAATTTCAAGTATATCACAAGATACACTACTGCTTTGGTTAAATTCGTTGACTTCATATGATTCGTAAAGAAATATTTGTGTATTATGTATATGCATAACTGAAAAGGAAAACAATAATAGCTGAAATAAAACATAACCTATGTACGTGGTTCATGCTGGAACAAGACACTAGCTGAGGGGGCGAGACAGAGACCCAGACGGCCGGGGTTATAAATTGGTGGTCTTGGCTATTTTGAGAGCCCTCTTGATCCTTAAGGTGCGCTTGTCGCTGTTCTGAGTCTCAGACGACAAGTCGCGATAGTAATGCTCCGTCGCTGACCACCTCTCCCGGCGCCACGACGACCGACGCTTCTTCTTCAGTCTACCCCCGTACGTCCCATCCTGCAAGAAAATGGGTAGTCCATATTGACCGTAGACTAAAACATTCTCACTCGTCCAAGACCTGACAGGTTTTCATTTAGGTTTTCGGTACATTACATATATTTTTTCTACAGTGGTCTTAAGGGCACACAGGTGTTATGGGAACATTAAACGCACATCTAACCTAGGATAACCCAATAAAGTCAAACACTAATTTATTTCCACTGGTTTCCCTATACGTTGATTCCTTAATGGAAAAATAATTCGTGTTGCATAAAAATAAATACAAGTATAAGAACTTGAGTTATCTTCCTCTGCATGCACACTAACTTCCAGTCTGTTACACTGGGAAATAATGTTTCAAGAGATGTTGAAAATGGTATAAAATACCGACAATGTAACTGTATTTATGAGTACCTGAATAAACTTACAAGTTGGTGATTAAGACACGTATTTTAATCAATAATGTTAACAGAGATTAGAAACCTTATTCCAATGTACCAGTTGGTTTAATATGTCTGCTGGAGTCGCCGACTTATAATGAGTGTTTGGTTAGTAATTATACTACTATCTAGGGGTGGGAGTCCTATGATCACTTTAGTCATTCACCTGGACTGTCACCATTTCAGTTATAAGCTGGGTGAAAACCCCAGAGACGCTGGATATCTATACATTTCCTGATACCCTAATCATCCTGAAGTAGGCAAGGATTTTTCGGTTTATCATTATTTACAATTAACCAGTCATCTCACAGCAAAAGAGTTTGCTCCCAGCTAAAAGGGGTTGTTAGCTGGGAAGACCTTAGCTAGGGGCAGCTTCCATACCTGGAGTGACGCTTCTCTTCGTTCTTCGTTCACCTTAATCATAAAAACGAATGTATAGGGAATTAGTGAGGGAAAAAGCATCATATTAATTATTTTCGAGGGAGGTAACTTTATTTATTGGATTCAGGGACGGGACTTTTTTTATGGACTCAGGGATGGAACTTTTTTTATGCATTCAGGGATGGGATTTTTTTTATGGATTCAGAGATGAGATTTATCAAAACACTTCGAATTCAGCCACTCACGTCATTTCGCTTCACTAAGTTAATTTACGGAAACTAACATAACAATCACGCCAACACTACATGTCACATGGTGGTGTCACCTGGTGATGTCACCTGGTGATGTCACCTGGTGGTGTCACCTGGTGGTGTCACCTGGTGGTGTCACCTGGTGATGTCACCTGGTGGTGTCACCTGGTGGTGTCACCTGGTGGTGTCACCTGGTGGTGTCACCTGGTGGTGTCACCTGGTGGTGTCACCTGGTGATGTCACCTGGTGGTGTCACCTGGTGATGTCACCTGGTGGTGTCACCTGGTGGTGTCACCTGGTGATGTCACCTGGTGGTGTCACCTGGTGGTGTCACCTGGTGGTGTCACCTGGTGGTGTCACCTGGTGGTGTCACCTGGTGGTGTCACCTGGTGGTGTCACCTGGTGGTGTCACCTGGTGGTGTCACCTGGTGATGTCACCTGGTGGTGTCACCTGGTGGTGTCACCTGGTGGTGTCACCTGGTGGTGTCACCTGGTGGTGTCACCTGGTGGTGTCACCTGGTGGTGTCACCTGGTGATGTCACCTGGTGGTGTCACCTGGTGATGTCACCTGGTGGTGTCACCTGGTGGTGTCACCTGGTGATGTCACCTGGTGGTGTCACCTGGTGGTGTCACCTGGTGGTGTCACCTGGTGGTGTCACCTGGTGGTGTCACCTGGTGGTGTCACCTGGTGGTGTCACCTGGTGATGTCACCTGGTGGTGTCACCTGGTGATGTCACCTGGTGGTGTCACCTGGTGGTGTCACCTGGTGGTGTCACCTGGTGGTGTCACCTGGTGATGTCACCTGGTGGTGTCACCTGGTGGTCAATCAGTTTCATCTTTAGCGCCCAGCCACATAAATTCTGGGTCACACTGCTTGGTGAGTTACTAGAGAGAAGTGATCACGTACAATGTTTGGGTCCGGGGGGTCAGAAACCAGTGAACCAGGGTGATGAGAATTTAAAGATGGGACTAAGAGCTATAGCCCTACCCTGAAAACATAACTGGTCGATCACTGTAACAGTTCATTAATTAGTTTAATACATGCTCTATGAAACGACCAGCACCATATATATATATATATATATATATATATATATATATATATATATATATATATATATATATATATATATATATATATATATATATATATATATAATTAAAAACAATTGCATACAAGAGATTAATTGCAAAACAAGCCACAAGGAGGACTGTAACAGCTCAAGGCCTTTCACAGTGTCACCAGTGCTTCAGCAGGAGCTTGCACTATGAATGCATAATAAAATGGTACCTCAAATAGATTTGTATAAAAAATATATATCGAACGAAAAACATAAATAGCACATTATGCTGCTACTAGTACCATGCAGTGGCAGTATCGCAGTCGCTGGCAGTCATGCGCTGGCTCGAAAAAAATAGAGGAATACATGATATTGATCTAAAAATCTCCTTTCAACAATCGCTCCAACGTGGGGCT
>NC_091328.1:11828213-11838213 GCF_038502225.1 Cherax quadricarinatus
TACAGGTACGTCTTGCTACTTCTACTTACACTTAGGTCACACTACACATACATGTACACGTTTATTTATACACACTCATCTGAGTTTTCTTTGATTTTATCTTAATAGTTCTTGGTCTTATTACTTTTCCTTTTATATCCATGGGGAAGTGGAATAAGAATCTTTCCTCAGTAAGCCATGCGTGTTGTAAAAGTCAACTAAAATGCCGAGAACAATGGGCTTATAACCCCTTTTCCTGTAAAGATTACTAAAAAGAATAAGAAGAAAATTGTCAAATTGGGAAGTCTGAATGTGCTTGGATATTGTGCAAATGATAAGAAAGAGATGATTGTTTATGTTATGAATGAGAAGAAGCTGGATGTCCTGGCTTTAAGTGAAACGAAGCTGAAGGGGGTGGGAGAGTTTCAATGGAGAGGAATAAATGGGATTAGGTCAGGGGTTTCAAATAGAGTTAGAGCTAAAGAAGGAGTAGCAATAATGTTCAAGGATAAGTTATGGCAGGAAAAGAGGGACTATAAATGTATTAATTCAAGGATTATGTGGAGTAAAATAAAGATTGGATGTGAAAAGTGGGTTATAGTAAGCGTGTATGCACCTGGAGAAGAAAGAAGTGTAGAGGAGAGAGAGATTTTGGGAAATGTTGAGTGAATGCGTGGGGAGTTTTGAATCAAGTGTGAGAGTAATGGTGGTTGGGGATTTCAATGCTAAAGTGGGTAAAAATGTTATGGAGGGAGTAGTAGGTAAATTTGGGGTGCCAGGGGTAAATGTAAATGGGGAGCCTTTAATTGAGCTATGTGTAGAAAGAGATTTGGTAACAAGTAATACATATTTTATGAAAAAGAGGATAAATAAATATACAAGGTATGATGTAGCACGTAATGAAAGTAGTTTGTTAGATTATGTATTGGTGGATAAAAGGTTGATGGGTAGGCTCCAGGATGTACATGTTTATAGAGGGGCAACTGATATATCGGATCATTATTTAGTTGTAGCTACAGTTAGAGTAAGAGGTAGATGGGAAAAGAGGAAGGTGGCAACAACAAGTAAGAGTGAGGTGAAAGTGTATAAACTAAGGGAGGAGGAAGTTCGGGGGAGATATAAGCGACTGTTGGCAGAAAGGTGGGCTAGTGCAAAGATGAGTAGTGGGGGGGTTGAAGAGGGTTGGAATAGTTTTAAAAATGCAGTATTAGAATGTGGGGCAGAAGTTTGTGGTTATAGGAGGGTGGGGGCAGGTGGAAAGAGGAGTGATTGGTGGAATGATGAAGTAAAGGGTGTGATAAAAGAGAAAAAGTTAGGTTATGAGAGGTTTTTACAAAGCAGAAGTGTTATAAGAAAAGCAGAGTATATGGACAGTAAAAGAAAGGTGAAGAGAGTGGTGATAGAGTGCAAAAGGAGAGCAGATGATAGAGTGGGAGAGGCACTGTCAAGAAATTTTAACGAAAATAAGAAAAATTTTTGGAGTTAAACAAGTTAAGAAAGCCTAGGGAAAGTATGGATTTGTCAGTTAAAAACAGAGTAGGGGAGTTAGTAGATGGGGAGAGGGAGGTATTAGGTAGATGGCGAGAATATTTTGAGGAACTTTTAAATGTTGAGGAAGAAAGGGAGGTGGTAATTTCATGCACTGGTCACGGAGGTATACCATCTTTTAGGAGTGAAGAAGAGCAGAATGTAAGTGTGGGGGAGGTACGTGAGGCATTACGTAGAATGAAAGGGGGTAAAGCAGCTGGAATTGATGGGATCATGACAGAAATGTTAAAAGCAGGGGAGGATATAGTGTTGGAGTGGTTGGTACTTTTGTTTAATAAATGTATGAAAGAGGGGAAGATACCTAGGGATTGGCGGAGAGCATGTATAGTCCCTTTATATAAAGGGAAAGGGGACAAAAGAGATTGTAAAAATTATAGAGGAATAAGTTTATTGAGTATACCAGGAAAAGTGTATGGTAGGGTTTTAATTGAAAGAATTAGAGGTAAGACAGAATGTAGGATTGCGGATGAGCAAGGAGGTTTCAGAGTGGGTAGGGGATGTGTAGATCAAGTGTTTACGTTGAAGCATATATGTGAACAGTATTTAGATAAAGGTAGGGAAGTTTTTATTGCATTTATGGATTTAGAAAAGGCATATGATAGAGTGGATAGGGGAGCAATGTGGCAGATGTTGCAAGTATATGGAATAGGTGGTAAGTTATTAAATGCTGTAAAGAGTTTTTATGAGGATAGTGAGGCTCAGGTTAGGGTGTGTAGAAGAGAGGGAGACTACTTCCCGGTAAAAGTAGGTCTTAGACAGGGATGTGTAATGTCACCATGGTTGTTTAATATATTTATAGATGGGGTTGTAAAAGAAGTAAATGCTAGGGTGTTCGGGAGAGGGGTGGGATTAAATTATGGGGAATCAAATTCAAAATGGGAATTAACGTAGTTACTTTTTGCTGATGATACCGTGGTTATGGGAGATTCTAAAGAAAAATTGCAAAGGCTAGTGGATGAGTTTGGGAATGTGTGTAAAGGTAGAAAGTTGAAAGTGAACATAGAAAAGAGTAAGGTGATGAGGGTATCAAATGATTTAGATAAAGAAAAATTGGATATCAAATTGGGGAGGAGGAGTATGGAAGAAGTGAATGTTTTCAGATACTTGGGAGTTGACGTGTCGGCGGATGGATTTATGAAGGATGAGGTTAATTATAGAATTGATGAGGGAAAAAAGGTGAGTGGTGCATTGAGGTATATGTGGAGTCAAAAAACGTTATCTATGGAGGCAAAGAAGGGAATGTATGAAAGTATAGTAGTACCAACACTCTTATATGGGTGTGAAGCTTGGGTGGTAAATGCAGCAGCGAGGAGATGGTTGGAGGCAGTGGAGATGTCCTGTCTAAGGGCAATGTGTGGTGTAAATATTATGCAGAAAATTCGGAGTGTGGAAATTAGGAGAAGGTGTGGAGTTAATAAAAGTATTAGTCAGAGGGCAGAAGAGGGGTTGTTGAGGTGGTTTGGTCATTTAGAGAGAATGGATCAAAGTAGAATGACATGGAAAGCATATAAATCTATAGGGAAAGGAAGGCGAGGTAGGGGTCGTCCTCGAAAGGGTTGGAGAGAGGGGGTAAAGGAGGTTTTGTGGGCGAGGGGCTTGGACTTCCAGCAAGCGTGCGTGAGAGTGTTAGATAGGAGCGAATGGAGACGAATGGTACTTGGGACCTGACGATCTGTTGGAGTGTGAGCAGGGTAATATTTAGTGAAGGGATTCAGGGAAACCGGTTATTTTCATATAGTCGGACTTGAGTCCTGGAAATGGGAAGTACAATGCCTGCACTTTGAAGGAGGGGTTTGGGATATTGGCAGTTTGGAGGGATATGTTGTGTATCTTTATACGTATATGCTTCTAAACTGTTGTATTCTGAGCACCTCTGCAAAAACAGTGATTATGTGTGAGTGTGGTGAAAGTGTTGAATGATGATGAAAGCATTTTCTTTTTGGGGATTTTCTTTCTTTTTTGGGTCACCCTGCCTCGGTGGGAGACGGCCAACTTGTTGAAAATATATATATATATATATATATATATATATATATATATATATATATATATATATATATATATATAATATATATATATATATATATATATATATATATATATATATATATATATATATATATATATATATATATATATATATATATATATATATATATATATATATAATCACAATAAACAGGTGATATCACAATATGAAAAATAACCACAGTGAAAAATTAGTGAAATTCCAAGCGCTTTCGCGATTACTTACATTATCATTGTATTATTCCTTGATAATGTTAGAAATCACGAAAGTGCTTGGAATTTCACTATTTTTTTCACTGTGGTTATTTTGCATACTGTGATATCGCCTGTTTACTGTGATCTCCAAAGGATCTCCAGTTTATGTATTAACGTTTCTGATGCTTCTTCGTCCATCATCAAACTCTGAGCTCTATTGTAACAATAATTAAATACCATTTTAAATATTACGAGCTCATACTTTTTATAATTATAATTAGTACAAGAATTAAGTATCAAACTAAAGTAATATAGCCTTAATGATGTTGATTTACGACAAACTCTCATTCACGTGTATAGAACATTTTTCAAAGAAGTTGGAGTTAAGCTAAAAATTTAGAATAAAATTTAGAAGAGTTATATAAACAATAATGTTACGTAGATCAGCAGTGACGTAATGTTATAATACAAGACGAGGTCTTTGTAAGTAGACGAGAACCCTGAAGAATATTGTGAGGGGTGGAATGTGGGTTCTTACTGACGAACTCCAGACACAAGTGGGTTGGGCACTACTGCGAGGGTTGAAATAAATGAAACAATATGGAAAATACAGAGTAACAACACATTTATAATTACGTACAAAGCTTTTGTATAAGGCAGCTAACACACATCAAAGTCGACTAAAGGAAGCAACAGGATTTAATCAGGTTTCAAATAGTTCACTTTAGTTTTATTGGTAGTTTTGTTTGGCCGCTCTATACAAAAGTTATGCAAGTTTGTGTTGTTACTCTGCATTTTTTGTGTTGCAATTTAAAATGAACAAACACACACACACAGCGAGCAGTGAAGAGGCGGGGCCAGGAACTACGAATCGACTTTTGTAACCACAATTAGGTGAAAACAATTAGGCGAGTACGCATACACACGGATTCAAAACTAGATATAAACATTGAACAGCTAAGGGCCCAGCAGCTATGGTGTAATCTCGGCAAATCCAGCTAGGTATACACATTCCCAAAGAGTATGCAAGAATTGTACTGTAAATATATGAAATAAATAAATTTGTCATAATATGAAATGCTGATCTAGGAGCAGCAGGATGAGAATATAAATTAGAGAGATTTTTATGGAAATTTGAGAATATTTTAGGAAATTAGAGAATTTTTAAATTTCGATTAGAATACTGCAAAAGACATTAAACACAATCCGAATCTCTTCTAAACCTCCTTTGATGCTCGGTCACTCCACTCACTTAAAAATTCCACACACAATTAATTTATATAAATCCAAACAAACATACGCACTCAAACATACCAAACACCTGCTTGGTTGCCACTGCTCTGCAACACACTCAAACACACCAAACACCTGCTTAAATATACCAAACATCTGCTTGGTTGTCACTGCTCTGTAACCCACTCAAACTTACCAAAGCACTCGTGGGTGCTCACACAACTAACCTGGTTAGGAGGGAAGCGGCCGTAGAGTGAGACAAGAGTGAAGAGCATGATGAAGCCCAGGATATTGGGGATGAGTGCCGTGCACTTGACCGCTACACTGTACTCCATAAAGCGTGAGTACATGAACATGTCCTCTGCAAGGGTACCAAGCAGGTTAGTAAAGACAGGTCCGTCCTCAGGTTGTGCAACAAGATATAAATACTTCCTAGAATGTGAACAAGGCTAAATAACCCTCTGGGGTTAATAACCCTCGGGATATAACCCTTCGGGGTTAATAATTTTAGCCCCTATGGAGCTAAAAACCCTCTGGGGATGATAACCCTCGAAGGTTATCCCTTCGGGAATAAAAATACTCGGGAAATAACCCTATAAGGTTAACAGCGTTACAGAGTTAATAACCCTCTGATGCTATTAACTCTCTGGGGTCATTAGTACAAATAAAACCTACTTACTCTAACGACCACGGGAGTTACCACACCAAAAGGTCACTGAGGGTAATGCAACAAGAGGAAATTCCATGTTGCACATTGATTTTATTTGCATATTGTGATAGGAATACAACTGCTGTGAGAAAATAAACTAATAAAACACAGATTTTCTTTAAAGTTAAGAAAAAGAAAAAGCGAGTCAGACGGAGAACCATCGACCCCAGGAAAAAGTTGGCAAAATGCCAAGAAGATTAAAGTCATTAGAGATATTTCAGTGAAATAAAGAGAGAGAGAGAGAGAGAGAGAGAGGGAGAGGGAGAGAGATTATATCAAATAGAGTATATCGGAGTATATCAAATAAAAATGAATGGAAGATAACGAAACAATGAAAGACAAAGAAAACGAATAACAACCACAGCATATACAACAGATATATAACTGACAATTTCTTGGATGCTCTAGAGGGCAAACAAAATGCAGATGTAGTATACACAGACTTTACGAAAGCCTTCGACAAGTGCGACCATGGTGTAACAACGCAAGGAATGCATGATTTAGGAATAATGAGAAATGATGGTAGATGGAGCTATAACTTCCTAACAAACAGAACACAAAGAGTAATAGTAAATAGAGTAGAGTTTGAGGCGGTAGCAGTGAAAAGCTGTTCCACGAGGCACAGTACTCGCTCCCATTCTGTTCCTTATTCTCATATCTGACATAGACAGAGATGTCTATGTCAGACATGAGAACAGTCGTCCATCCAAGACACTGAAAGACTCCAGGCGGACATGAACCAAATCTTTAAATGGGCCTCAGAAAGCAGTATGAAGTTCAATGAAGAAAAATTTCCATTACTCTGATATGGGAAAGCTGAGTAAATTAAAACTATCGGAGTACAAAAAAATTCCTGCCACTCAATAGAGCGAAAAACTAATGTGAAGGACATAGGAATGATAATATCAGAGAATTTCACTTTCAAAAGATCACAAAAGTGTATCTACCACAACAGCTCCATGGTCTGGAACGATATCGTTCCAGACCATGGAGTTGAACTCTTCTCCAGGCTGAGGGACTGACCACCTCAAATACTTTTCTCCAATTTCTCCAATTTTCACAAATTTATACTATTGTCTGTAGAATTTTTTTTTTCTGAGTACAACTATTTTACATAGGTCTTTAAAAAGGGTCTTCTAAAGGTCTTACGTTCTCTATAAGGGAGTCCTGTCTCATTGTTGATTTCAGAGCGTGCTTCCCAGGTCCACAGGGTTTCGTTGCCTTCATTCACAAACACAGGGTCCTCCACAGAGTATACATGCCTGCTGACGGGATCTGTGGAAACAAAATTTAATCAGAAATGAAAATAAATAAATAATTCAGAACAAATATAAATGTTCTGACCATAGAAAACGCATTGCAGAAAAATGGGGAAGTGATTAGGGGAAACTATCTTCAATGACTAGCGTTGACATATAAAAAAAAAAAAAGATACGGAGACAGTAAGTTCATTTACGTACAGATCCACATAAGTACAATTATCATACATAGTAACACGTGTATAAATTACCTAGGATAACCCCCCCCAAAAAGGTCCGACACAGTGACTAATTTCCATTGGAGTCCTTGTAATATCTTATTAGTTAAAAGCCTAGCAATAAGTTACAGTACGGTTAGCCACCCAGGATAGCCCAATAAAGCCCTTGTGTCATCGGGGACTGTTTGTCTATATCAAGGGAGGTCCTTTAATATTCTCCCTGAGGATGCGACCCACAACATTTAACTCCCCAGGTATCTACCTATTGATATGTGAACAGTAGTAGCAGATGCAAGAAAAAATGACCCAAATTTCACTCGTATTGGGCACGATTCCGGGTACCACAGTGTGTAAACTGAGGACACTACCACCCGAGTCATGATTACCATATGATCATTATAAAATATCAGGAATAATGAGGCAGGGTTAGGTAAGGTTCGTCAGGAAATAGGACGAGTGTTTCCTGACGCTGGTCTTGGTCAGATGATGACCATCTGCGGGAGCTTTTGGCCATCTGATCGAGGCCTTTCCCTGGCTTACCGGTCCACCTCTTTAAAAATTATGGTCATAGTTATAACCATTTATATAATGAGGCAACGCATTCGCCTCACACACTAAGTGTCTGTATTCAATCCCCGGCAAGGGTAGAAATGCTGGGCATGTTTCCTTACACCTGCTGTCCCTGTTCACCTAGCAGTAAGTAGGTACCTGGTTGTTATTGGACTGGTGTGGGTCGCATCCTGGGAGACAAGATTGAAGGACCCCAGTGGAAATAAGACGTCCTCGATGACGCACTGACTTTCTTGTGTAATTCTGGATGGCTAACCCTCCCCAGTGTTAAAAATTCGAACAAACCTTATCATATCTTAATACTTAAAATTTCATATACCGATTCAATGGCAGTGCTTTATGGAACCTTTAGCAACAAAATTTGATACAAAACGAAGAGGAATACCACTGGAAATATATCATATCATTGGTCTATTGGAGATTCATACACAGGATATGCACTCAGATGTGCATTTTTCTCAGTGTATATGCTGAAAGCTTATTTTAATCCCGGTTTTAGGGATTAAAATAACTCAGTATATAATCTCTTACCCACTTTGGTGGTAATGGATTATATGCAGCCTTAACCATCCTAGTGTAGTTGACAGGCTAACCCTTCCCTGGCTAAATATTAATCATTTATCATAATTTTTGTCTATAATGAGTATTTAATGTATTGTTTAATTCAAAATCGCATTTTTAAGCAATATACATAAATTGCAAATGTATTGAGACTCATGTATGATGGTCCTGTTTGAAAAATGAACTGCAGGAACCATCATCATATTTAATTATGTGATATTTAATTTCTTACGTGGATGGACTGTTAAGCTCGCGGAAGCCTTTTTTGCTAAATGGTTGAAGCTCTGTAGGACGGGGACCTCAGAGTATAGCAGTAGCGTGCCCGGCACACATACCAGGGTATCCTAGGTTAAATCAAAGGCGGGTGAAACGTATGGAACAAGTCTTCCAACATCTGCTGCTGCTATTTAGTAGTACATAGGTACTCTGGGGGTTAGTCAACTGTTGTAGCTCGGATCCTGGGAGAGGATTTAAAAAAAAAAAAAAACCTAATGGAAATAGGTCACACCGGTTATAGTCCAAATAAGGGTCTTCTTTGTCAACATACAACTAAACATCCACGACGGGAAGAATTTTCCAAATTCTCCTGACAGACAAAATACCCCAACATATAAGGTTTTCTTACTTAGAATAAAGCTTACTTAACACAGATAATAAAGCCTGAAGCTGCAAGTGGATAGTGGTTCAAGTAACAAAGTTCTTCCTGGCAAGTTAAAAAAAAAAACTACAAGCAGCACTGAAAAGAAACACTGCAGAACAAATTATTAAATATTATATACGGTGCTCCGTAGCCCGATCGCCATAGCTCTGGCTTCACACGGCGAGGGTCTACGTTCGATTCCCAGCGCGGTAGGAACTTGAGGCGTGTTTTGTGCACCGGTTGTCTATGCTCACCCATCAGTAAAATGGGTACCTGGGTGTTAGTCGACTGGTGTAGGTCGCATCCTGGGACAAGGACCTAATTTGCCCTCACTGCTCTGAATAACAAGCGGCTTTCTATATAGTATTTAGTAGTATATCATTGATATCAGGTAGGACTGTATACCTTGTACATGTACTTGTAAATAATTATTATTATTTGGTCCACGTTTCGCTGGTTGATCAGACCCTGATCCACCATGAGGCCTGGTGTCAGACCGGGCAGCGGGGGCGTTGACCCCCGAAACCCTCTCCAGGTAAACTCCAGGTAATAGCTGTAAACAGAGCGAGTTGTTCCTCCAGGCACTCACGACAATACTTCATGTTTTCACGGGGATTCCTGTTATTTCTCCCGACAAAAAAATGATTTTTAATTGGGGCAAAGCGCTAAATCCACCGGGGAATGGGAGTCATTGAGGTTCGATTCAGAGAAGGGAAGGAAAAGTCCAGTCTCTAGGATCAAGTCCCTTGAGAGGCCTGACAGACAAAATACTTCCATTTTGCCCTACTGATGTAAGGACCCCCCAACTGGTATTTTCACTCATCCTGTACTAGCCTCAGGGGGCAGCCCGTCCTCTTAACACAGGATTACAAACCACAGAACGGGTGGGGTCTGAACCCATGGCGAGTGAGTCGTAAAACTCCACTAGCCTGGAGTTGTACGACTCACCCATGGATTCAAACCCCACCCGTACCGTGGTTTAACAAGGAACTGTTGCAGAAACAGTCAAATGGGTGGGTGTTGACGGAACCTTAAACAATTGAAATGTTTACGCTGGGTA
>NC_091328.1:11843213-11893213 GCF_038502225.1 Cherax quadricarinatus
CTTCACTGCCTTGAGGGACCCCAAAGCCCAGTTGGTGTGGCTGGAGTAAACTGGCAGCTTCTATGCGAATGTTTCTTACTGCTGCTTTGGCAACGAGACGGCGAAGAGTGTTTCCAACCGCAATGAGTCTGATTCCCCCATTCTTCTTCTTCAACGCACACAGCGAGGCTCCAAAAAAGAAAGGTTTAATTTCTTCTGGGATTCGCCCAGCCAGGCAGTTGTTGACGAAAGTTGTTAACTCGGTGAGAAGAAGTGATGCAGATGCACCGAGTACTGGATTTACCATCTCCTTGAGATGCTGAGGTAGAATTCCAGTGTAACCTCCTGCAGATCCTGCAGATTCAGGCAAAATTAATTGTTCAGTGATGGGGTCTTCCTCAGGGTTGTTGTTGATGGCTATGGTGTCCCTGGTTGGATGCTTCTCTCTTATTGCTTGGGCTGTGGTCTCATCTTTGGGGGCTACAGTGTCGTCACTTGTAATTATTCGGATTGCTCCCACTGTGTTACCTTCAATTTTTTTGCTAACCTGTGCGCAAATTTTCTCGTTTTCAGTGGGACTTTTCTTGGGTCTACCTTTGTGATTCCTCCGATGATGGGGCAGAGGGACACAGTTATCCGTTCTTGGGTAGTTGCGCACTGCCTTGATAACTGACGTGGTTAGCAGTCTGCCTCGTCTCTCAGGAACTGCAAGACAGACATTGCCGAACAGGAGCAGGTTGCGCCATGCCTGGATGGTGCCTCCGGCTTCTAAGTTGGTGGAACCTCCATTCACCTGCTTAAGAAGGTCTGTGAATTTCCCTGCTGCATATGGGCAAGCCGCTTTAGGGATGTGGGATAGGGTACTGTTAGCAGTGGATTTGAATGCCAACAGAAGGTTATCGCAAGTGAGAAGGTTGCCATTGGAATTGTCATCTGCCTGTGGAGGCTGTGGGCTGCTCTCTGCTGGGGGCATATGTGATCCCGCACACCCGTTGTGTGCACGAATGCGACCATTCCTGATGCGTGCTCGAAACTCTCCGCACACCTGACATGCGCCTCTTCTTTCATTGTTGGTGCACTGTTTCCCTGGCTTTGTGGCTGGCTGGCTTCATCATCTGCCATACCTCAAACTGTGTGGTAAGCCCAGGCTGTATATATATATATATATATATATATATATATATATATATATATATATATATATATATATATATATATATATATATATATGAAAGATGAGAGGAAATGTGGAGGAGGATGACGTATGTGTCGGTATAAGAGAGCATCAAAGGAATTTAAAAGTGAGCATTAAAAGTTGAGCATAATAAAGATTGCGATTGTTCAGAAGACAAAGATGAGGTTATGGGTGTTCAGAAAAAGAAGTAAAGAGAGGAAGATCATTTAGAAGAAATGATGTTCAGAGGTAGGAAACCCAAGAAACGTAACGGAATAAGCTGACTGGAAAAAAAGGTAGTAGAATTAGTAGTATATGAAGACTGGCAAAAGAGGAACCTTGAGAAAGTAATGAAGAGTCTTGGAATTTAGATAAATATCTTTCTTGGAGAATATCCTCAATATATATATATATATATATATATATATATATATATATATATATATATATATATATATATATATATATATATATATATATATATATATATAATTCTTCATCAAGTCGGCCGTCTCCCACCGAGGCAGGGTGACCCAAAAACGAGAGAAAATCCCCAAAAAGAAAATATTTTCATCATTCAACACTTTCACCTCACTCACCTCTGTTTTTGCAGAGGTGCTCAGAATACAACAGTTTAGAAGCATATACGTATAAAGATACACAACATATCCCTCCAAACTGCTAATATCCCGAACCCCTCCTTTAAAGTGCAGGCATTGTACTTCCCATTTCCAGGACTCAAGTCCGACTATATAAAAATAACCGATTTCCCTGAATCCCTTCACTAAATATTACCCTGCTCACACTCCAACAGGTCGTCAGGTCGCAAATACCATTCGTCTCCATTTACTCCTATATAACAAGCTCACGCACGCTTGGATTATTATTATTATTATAATCAAGGGGGAAGCGCTAAACCCGTAGGATTATACAGCACGCACGCTTGGAAAAATCGCAAACAAGCGATACCAGATGCAGAACCACCACTAGGGAGGGAGTAGAATGATAGCGCTAGGTTTTTCGTGTTGCAATCAACACATCAGGAGCTTGCAATGTTGCAGAAAAGAGGATGAAGTGCAAGCAAACATGTTCAGAGGAAGCGTTTTTGGTCGAATGAGGGAAGACTTAAGCAGTAGATAAGTGCCCCAGGCATACCAACCAGTGCCCAGTGCCCCAAGCATACCCACCAGTACCCATTATATATATATATATATATATATATATATATATATATATATATATATATATATATATATATATATATATATGTCGTGCCGAATATGTAAAACTGGTCAATTAGCAATAACTCATTTAAAATTAAGTCCTTTCTAAAATTTTCTCTTATACGTTTAAAGACATATTTTTTTCATTAATGATAATGTAAAAATTTATAATTTTGCACCAAAAGAATCTTAGAAAACTTACCTAACCTTATTACAACAAGAACAATTTATTTTAGCCTAACCCAACTAAATATATTTTAGATTTGTTTACAATAATTTAGTAATAAACAAACACAGTGAAATATATTTTTTTCGTTAGGTTCAGAATGATTTTGGCGAAATTATTGCATACACAAATTTTCACTTGTCCTATATGGCAAGATGAACGTTGCTATTTAAGCCAAGATCGCAAGTTCTGCCTATTCGGCACGACATATATATATATATATATATATATATATATATATATATATATATATATATATATATATATATATATATATATATATATATATATATATATATATATATATATACCGTGCGAATAGGTAAAACTTGCGAATTTGGCTTAAATAGTGAAGCTCTTCTTGCCGAATAAGGCAAGCGAATACTTGTTTGCAATAATTTCGCAAAAAAAATAATTCTGAACCTAACGAAAAAAAAATATCTCATTGTGTTTATTATTAAATTATTGTAAACGTATCTAAAATATATTTAGTTGGATTAAGCTAAATTAAATTGAGCTTGTTATAATAAGGTTAGGTAAGTTTTCTAAGGTTTTCTTTTTGGTACAAAATTAATTTTTACATTAACAAATGAAAAAATATATCTTTAAACGCATAAGAGAAAATTTTAGAAGGCTTAATTTTAAACAAGTTCTTGTTAATTGACCAGTTTTACATATTCGGCAGGACATATATTAGTTAATTTGCAAACGGGCGAAAATATTTGGACATTATCTCAGTCCACATCAAGAGACGAACCTGCGCATTCTGCATCAAAGTACACAGTACTTGATAGGTGTTATTTATAAAGTTCCTCAGCCCTGATAGCTGATATTCTCTTTCTTAGCCTTGATAGTTGGTGTTTAGAACCTCAGTCCTGATAGTTGGTATTCAGTCCCTCAGTCCTGATAGTTGGCATTCAGTCCCTCAGTCCTGATAGTTGGCATTCAGTCCCTCAGTCCTGATAGTTGGTATTCAGTCCCTCAGTCCTGATACTTGGTATTCAGTCCCTCAGTCCTGATAGTTGGCATTCAGTCCCTCAGTCCTGATAGTTGGTATTCAGTCCCTCAGTCCTGATAGTTGGTATTCAGTCCCTCAGCCCTGATAGTTGGCATTCAGTCCCTCAGTCCTGATAGTTGGCATCCAGTCCCTCAGTCCTGATAGTTGGCATTCAGTCCCTCAGTCCTGATAGTTGGTATTCAGTCCCTCAGTCCTGATAGTTGGTATTCAGTCCCTCAGTCCTGATAGTTTGCATTCAGTCCCTCAGTCCTGATAGTTGGCATTCAGTCCCTCAGTCCTGATAGTTGGCATTCAGTCCCTCAGTCCTGATAATTGGCATTCAGTCCCTCAGTCCTGATAGTTGGCATTCAGTCCCTCAGTCCTGATAGTTGGCATTCAGTCCCTCAGTCCTGATAGTTGGTATTCGGTCCCTCAGTCCTGATAGTTGGCATTCAGTCCCTCAGTCCTGATAGTTGGCATTCAGTCCCTCAGTCCTGATAGTTGGCATTCAGTCCCTCAGTCCTGATAGTTGGCATTCAGTCCCTCAGTCCTGATAGTTGGTATTCAGTCCCTCAGTCCTGATAGTTGGCATTCAGTCCCTCAGTCCTGATAGTTGGTATTCAGTCCCTCAGTCCTGATAGTTGGCATTCAGTCCCTCAGTCCTGATAGTTGGCATTCAGTCCCTCAGTCCTGATAGTTGGCATTCAGTCCCTCAGTCCTGATAGTTGGCATTCAGTCCCTCAGTCCTGATAGTTGGTATTCAGTCCCTCAGTCCTGATAGTTGGCATTCAGTCCCTCAGTCCTGATAGTTGGCAATCAGTCCCTCAGTCCTGATAGTTGGCATTCAGTCCCTCAGTCCTGATAGTTGGTATTCAGTCCCTCAGTCCTGATAGTTGGCATTCAGTCCCTCAGTCCTGATAGTTGGCATTCAGTCCCTCAGTCCTGATAGTTGGCATTCAGTCCCTCAGTCCTGATAGTTGGCATTCAGTCCCTCAGCCCTGATAGCTGATATTCTCTTTCTTAGCCTTGATAGGTGGTGTTTAGAACCTCAGCCTTGATAGTTGGTATTCAGTCCCTCAGTCCTGATAGTTGGCATTCAGTCCCTCAGTCCTGATAGTTGGCATTCAGTCCCTCAGTCCTGATAGTTGGTATTCAGTCCCTCAGTCCTGATAGTTGGCGTTCAGTCCCTCAGTCCTGATAGTTGGCGTTCAGTCCCTCAGTCCTGATAGTTGGCGTTCAGTCCCTCAGTCCTGATAGTTGGCGTTCAGTACCTCAGTCCTGATAGTTGGCGTTCAGTACCTCAGTCCTGATAGTTGGCGTTCAGTCCCTCAGTCCTGATAGTTGGCGTTCAGTACCTCAGTCCTGATAGTTGGCGTTCAGTACCTCAGTCCTGATAGTTGGCGTTCAGTCCCTCAGTCCTGATAGTTGGCGTTCAGTCCCTCAGTCCTGATAGTTGGCGTTCAGTCCCTCAGTCCTGATAGTTGGCGTTCAGTCCCTCAGTCCTGATAGTTGGCGTTCAGTCCCTCAGTCCTGATAGTTGGCGTTCAGTCCCTCAGTCCTGATAGTTGGCGTTCAGTCCCTCAGTCCTGATAGTTGGCGTTCAGTCCCTCAGTCCTGATAGTTGGCGTTCAGTCCCTCAGTCCTGATAGTTGGCGTTCAGTCCCTCAGTCCTGATAGTTGGCGTTCAGTCCCTCAGTCCTGATAGTTGGCGTTCAGTACCTCAGTCCTGATAGTTGGCGTTCAGTACCTCAGTCCTGATAGTTGGCGTTCAGTACCTCAGTCCTGATAGTTGGCGTTCAGTACCTCAGTCCTGATAGCTGGCGTTCAGTACCTCAGTCCTGATAGCTGGCGTTCAGTACCTCAGTCCTGATAGCTGGCGTTCAGTACCTCAGTCCTGATAGCTGGCGTTCAGTACCTCAGTCCTGATAGCTGGCGTTCAGTACCTCAGTCCTGATAGCTGGCGTTCAGTACCTCAGTCCTGATAGCTGGCGTTCAGTACCTCAGTCCTGATAGCTGGCGTTCAGTACCTCAGTCCTGATAGCTGGCGTTCAGTACCTCAGTCCTGATAGCTGGCGTTCAGTACCTCAGTCCTGATAGCTGGCGTTCAGTACCTCAGTCCTGATAGCTGGCGTTCAGTACCTCAGTCCTGATAGCTGGCGTTCAGTACCTCAGTCCTGATAGCTGGCGTTCAGTACCTCAGTCCTGATAGCTGGCGTTCAGTACCTCAGTCCTGATAGCTGGCGTTCAGTACCTCAGTCCTGATAGCTGGCGTTCAGTACCTCAGCCCTGATAGCTGGCGTTCAGTACCTCAGCCCTGATAGCTGGCGTTCAGTACCTCAGTCCTGATAGTTCGCGTTCAGTACCTCAGTCCTGATATTTCGCGTTCAGTACCTCAGTCCTGATAGCTTCCGTTCAGTACCTCGGTCCTGATAGCTGGCGTTCAGTACCTCAATCCTGATAGCTGGCGTTCAGTACCTCAGTCCTGATAGTTGGCGTTCAGTACCTCAGTCCTGATAGTTGGCGTTCAGTACCTCAGTCCTGATAGCTGGCGTTCAGTACCTCAGTCCTGATAGCTGGCGTTCAGTACCTCAGTCCTGATAGCTGGCGTTCAGTACCTCAGTCCTGATAGCTGGCGTTCAGTACCTCAGTCCTGATAGCTGGCGTTCAGTACCTCAGTCCTGATAGCTGGTGTTCAGTACCTCAGTCCTGATAGCTCGCGTTCAGTACCTCAGTCCTGATAGTTCGCGTTCAGTACCTCAGTCCTGATAGTTCGCGTTCAGTACCTCAGTCCTGATAGTTCGCGTTCAGTACCTCAGTCCTGATAGTTCGCGTTCAGTACCTCAGTCCTGATAGCTGGCGTTCAGTACCTCAGTCCTGATAGCTGGCGTTCAGTACCTCAGTCCTGATAGCTGGCGTTCAGTACCTCAGTCCTGATAGCTGGCGTTCAGTACCTCAGTCCTGATAGCTGGCGTTCAGTACCTCAGTCCTGATAGCTGGTGTTCAGTACCTCAGTCCTGATAGCTGGTGTTCAGTACCTCAGTCCTGATACCTGGTGTTCAGTACCTCAGTCCTGATAGCTGGTGTTCAGTACCTCAGTCCTGATAGCTGGTATTATTATAATCAAGGGGGAAGCGCTAAACCTGGAGGATTATACAGCGCCTGTGGGGGGGGATGTGGAAGGCATTCAGGCTTAATTCGGGGAACTGGAGCACAGATCCAATTCCCTAAATCAAGAGCCCCTCACCAACATCAAGGAACCTTCCTTGAGGGGAGGCCTGATAGCTGGTGTTCAGTACCTCAGTCCTGATAGCTGGTGTTCAGTACCTCAGTCCTGATAGCTGGTGTTCAGTACCTCAGTCCTGATAGCTGGTGTTCAGTACCTCAGTCCTGATAGCTGGTGTTCAGTACCTCAGTCCTGATAGCTGGTGTTCAGTACCTCAGTCCTGATACCTGGTGTTCAGTACCTCAGTCCTGATAGCTGGTACTCAGTCCTTCACCCCTGACACCGTGTTTTTTACTCATCGACTTCCTGTACACCTGGCTATGTTTATTACGTTATAACATGCAGGTAACGTTTACCTTTGTCCACGGTATAATTCTCTATAAAACACATTATGATGTAATTTACACATATTTTGTAATATATTCACATGCACGAAATTTTACCCTAGGCCCCAATATGTTTTTCAACTTAGTTCGTTTCGTAGTATATAATAACTACCGAGTTTTTTTTATTAAAGATAAATATGGATTAATTCCTCTGGTTTACTCGGTTTAAATTCCTTCTACTTTATGAGGGTCATCAAGGCTGCATGTAACCTGTACACCATCAGTCAAGGATATGTTAATTATTATTATAATCAAAAAGAAGCGCTAAGCCACAAGGGCTATACAGCTAGGATATGTTAAGCCTTATAACAGACATCAAAGTAAACTCTGCGTACGTCCACTGAGAGGTATATACCTCTCAGAGTATATACACAGTATATACATTGAGAAGTACATACCTCTCAGCGTATATACTCGTAACCTTGTAATTCCTCCCATTATCCTTCCCTAGTTACTCTAAATTACATCAAAATATTTTTTTACAGTATACACATGTGTGTTCCCAAAATTGTTGTAAATTGTTTACACTTTTGTTTGTATAATCTTTTGTAGATTTTCCTAAATAAAAATTCACTCTTCGTTCTCTTTCTCTTGGTGAAAATCCTGGGTTAGTCTTCCTCGCCCAACCCCGACTTAGAAAATGAAGACTTAAGTCTCCTGACATCCAGCACAATAGGACAATTAAGATGTTTAAGGCAACTTACACAGTGACCCTTGTCCTCCAACCATCAGCTGCCTTCCTGCTCTCCTAGTGGAAATTAAGCTAGGCTGCTGCTCTCCTGATGTAAAAGCTAGGCTGCTACTCTCCTAGTATAAATTAAGCTAGGCTGCTGCTCTCCTGGTGTATGCTATGAATCTAGGTTTAAAAAAACTAACAACCGAGCCTAGCCTAAGTTACATAAACTAGCCTAAGTTAAATAACCTAGCTTAGCCTAAGCTACATAACCTTGCCTAGATTAAGTTGCATAACCTAGCTTAGCCTAAGTTACATAACCTAGCTTAGCCTAAGCTACATAACCTTGCCTAGCCTAAGTTGCATAACCTAGCTTAGCCTAAGTTACATAACCTTGCCTAAGTTACATAACCTTGCCTAGCCTAAGTTACATAACCTAGCTTAGCCTAAGTTACATAACCCTGCCTAGCCTAAGTTACATAACCTAATTTAATCTAGCCTTGTGAATGGTCCGACATGGACCATTCAAAAGTCATGTGCTGGTTATTTGTGTATTGTTTTAGTCACGGTTTTGTGCCTCTTGTTTTTTGGTTCAAGAGTTCTTCAGTACCCTCAAGGAAGCCCCACTACGTTAAAAGGAACTCTTTTGTTGGCCCAATAAAAGCTTGTTTTTCAACCTCTTCGGCTTCAAATTAAATTCTGCAGCCGAAGTGGCTAGTTTATTGTGCACCTCCGTGTGGACGGAGACGCAAGAGTACATATACACAAAAGGTCATGGAACCCTAAAAAAAAAAAAAACAGAAGTGCTACTGACAGTTCATTTGAGTTTAAATTATTTACAAATTGATATTCTAGTAATTACCAGTACATTTAGGATATTAGCAGCTGCCTGCAGGAAGGTTACAAAGGGGAATAAGTCCATAACTTTATTAGAAATGATTCGGTTCTTGGATCTTGATCACTTCATGGTTCAAAGCCCTTGGATCAAGATCCAAGGATCGAAGCGTTTTCTATAAATGCATTCGTATCCATGTCCATTAAATGGTCGACTCTCATTTGTTTTATTACAGACTGACGAAGACACATTAAGCAGTGTAAGACTTAACAAAGTTTCGCTCAATAGCCTAATAATGTTAACTTGATAAAGCTCTCCTTAAGCGAAACGTCGCTATAATAAAGGCCTACGTTATTTTATGCTTCTGTCACCTGTCTTCAGGAAACAGCGAAAATGAAAGGAAAAAAAGAAGCATCGCTGGAACATGCCGTGTCCTCTTTCTACATTACTGAAAGAAAGCGACGAACGACTCTGGACTACTGACGGCGCACTATTTCCACCTCCGTTCCTGGGATGACTTGATGCTGGAGAAGGGCTCATGATCCAAGGAATTACAGCTACTCTTTCCTTAGATTAAAGCTAATTACCTTCCATTCCCCAGGCATTTTGTGTGTGTTTGTGTGTGTGTGTGTGTGTGTGTGTGTGTGTTTGTGTGTGTGTGTGTGTGTACAATCGTGTGATGGTGCGTACAATCGTGTGATGGTGCGTACAATCGTGTGAGGGTGCGTACAATCGTGTGAGGGTGCGTACAATCGTGTGAGGGTGCGTACAATCGTGTGAGGGTGCATATAGTCGTGAGGGTGCATACAATCGTGGGAGGGTGCATACAATCGTGGGAGGGTGCATACAATCGTGTGACGGTGCATACAATCGTGTGAGGGTGCATATAGTCGTGTGAGGGTGCATACAATCGTGTGAGGGTGCACACAATCGTGTGAGGGTGCATATAGTCGTGTGAGGAAGCATACAATCGTGTGAGGGTGCGTACAATAGTGTGAGGGTGCATACAATCGTGTGACGGTGCATACAATCGTGTGAGGGTGTATATAGTCGTGTGAGGGTGCATACAATCGTGTGAGGGTGCATATAGTCGTGAGGGTGCATACAATCGTGGGAGGGTGCATACAATCGTGTGATGGTGCATATAGTCGTGTGAGGGTGCATACAATCGTGTGAGGGTGCGTACAATAGTGTGAGGGTGCATACAGTCGTGTGAGGGTGCATACAATCGTGTGAGGGTGCACACAATCGTGTGAGGGTGCATATAGTCGTGTGAGGAAGCATACAATCGTGTGAGGGTGCGTACAATAGTGTGATGGTGCATACAATCGTGTGACGGTGCATACAATCGTGTGAGGGTGCGTACAATAGTGTGATGGTGCATACAATCGTGTGAGGGTGCATACAATCGTGTGACGGTGCATACAATCGTGTGAGGGTGCATATAGTCGTGTGAGGGTGCATACAATCGTGTGAGGGTGCATATAGTCGTGTGAGGGTACATACAATCGTGTGAGGGTGCGTACAATCGTGTGATGGTGCACACAGGTGTTGCGTGTGATCGCAAAATCCCCGGTAGACCACCCTATACATGGATATTCCACTTCATGCCACTTACCACCTCATCCATGGATATACGACTTCATGCCACTTACATTCCACTTACTTAACACTTCATACACGAAGGAAATTAAATACTGGCATAAATAATACACAGATACACGAAAGTATACAAGTATTCATTGTATTAATGATTCACTAGTGACACTGTACTGTTGACATTGTATTGGTGTAATACTGGTGACACTGTACAGTTGACATTGTATTGGTGTAATACTGGTGACACTGTACTGGTGACATTGTATTGGTGTAATACTGGTGACACTGTACAGTTGACATTGTATTGGTGTAATACTGGTGACACTGTACTGGTGACAGACACACATAAGTACTTCCCTATGATTGGCTTATAAAACTTCAACTTAGTTTCTTGTTCCACGTAAAAGGATCAGCCTATTCTTGTCTGGCTAACTCCTCCCCCTCCCACAATGAAGGAACAGGGAATTCTTGTATACACCAACCCACATAAACCATTTCAGGTGGTGTGTGTGTGTGTGTGTGTGTGTGTGTGTGTGTGTGTGTGTGTGTGTGTGTGTGTGTGTGTGTGTGTGTGTGTGTGTGTGTGTAGGCTACTCAACACCCACCTAACCTTCTTTAACTGCAGAAGGTGTTAAAAGCTACAGAACAGATAAACTGTATCTGTACAAGGAGGTAATAATGCTTACTGGACGCCTAGTTGCCCTCCTTTACCTGTTTTCAGTCACCCTCCTGTACCTGTAAAAGGAGGCACTGAGGGCTACAAAACACCCTGCCATATACAACATATGTTAAGACTAAAACTAGAATATGTAGCTATAGGAATGTATGGAGAGGAGGTTTTGAACCAGCGGTAAGATAGCCCAGAAAACTACCAAGGCAATGTTCTAAGCCACTCGACCATGTAGGCTACAATAAAGAGTTCTCCAACTAGTTATGTTTATGCACAAGAGATTACTACGAGCCACCACTACCACCTCAGATACAGGGCTTTATGAAACAATGTTCAATCAACATGACCATCAATAATACTCTTTCTGCACTACACAAATAACCTTCACTTGGAAGATTCAGACTTGTGGCGACGTTTCGGACCGATTAGGACCTTTAGCAAGTCACACTGTGTGACTTGTTAATTATCCAGGTTGGACCGAAACATCGTCATAAGTTTCAGTCTCCTAAGTGAGGGTTATTTGTGAATTGTTCCAGCCACGGTACTGTGACTTTATTCTTTGTCTGTCCCCTCCCTCCCTCCCTCCCTCCCCCTCTCTCTCTCTCTCTCTCTCTCTCTCTCTCTCTCTCTTTCTCTCTTTTTTTTTTTTCTCTCTCTCTCTCTCTCTCTGAACATGGAGCTTAAGAACGGGTCTTTGTGATGGCTTCAGTATGCATATTTAATGTTTGGTTACGCGGGTGAATCCATTCTAGAAAGGGTTGGATTACTGCTTATGGTATATTTAGTGTACTCACCTATTTGTGGTTGCAGGGGTCGATACTCAGCTCCTGGCCCCGCCTCTTCACTGATCGCTACTAGGTCCTCTCCCTCTCTGTTTCCTGAGCTTTGTCATACCTCTTCTTAAAGCTATGTATGGTTCCTGCCTCCATTACTTCACTTGCTAGGCTATTCCACTTCCTGACGACTCTATGACTGAAGAAATACTTCCTAACGTCCCTGTGACTCGTCTGAGTCTTCAGCTTCCAGTTGTGCCCCCTTGTTTCTGTGTCCCCTCTCTGGAACATCCTATCTCTGTCCACCTTGTCTATTCCCGCAGTATCTTGTATGTCGTTATCATGTCTCCCCTGACCCTTCTGTCCTCCAGTGTCGTCAGTCCAATTTCCCTCAACCTTTCCTCGTACGACATTCCCCTGAGCTCTGGGACTAGCCTTGTTGCAAACCTTTGTACTTTCTCTAACTTCTTGACGTGCCTGACCAGGTGTGGGTTCCAGACTGGTGCTGCATACTCCAGTATGGGCCTAACATACAGAGTGTACAGTGTCTTGAACGATTCCTTATTAAGGTTTCGGAACGCTATTCTCAGGTTTGCCAGGCGCCCGTATGCTGCAGCAGTTATTTGGTTGATGTGCACCTCCGGTGACGTGCTCGGTGTTATGGTCACCCCAAGGTCTTTCTCCCTGAGTGAGGTCTGTAGTCTTTGTCCACCTAGCCTATACTCTGTCTGCGGTCTTCTTTGCCCCTCCCCAATCTTCCTGACTTTGCATTTGGCAGGATTGAATTCGAGAAGCCAGTTTCTGGACCACATGTCCAGGTCTCTTTGCAGTCCTGCCTCATCCTCATCCGATTTAATTCTTCTCATCAGCTTCACATCATCTGCGAATAGGGACACTTCAGAGTCTATTCCTTCCATCATGTCGTTCGCATATGTCAGAAATAGCACTGGTCCTAGAACTGACCCCTGTGGGACCCCGCTCGTCACAGGCGCCCTGTGTGTGTGTGTGTGTGTGTGTGTGTGTGTGTGTGTGTGTGTGTGTGTGTGTGTGTGTGTACTCACCTAATTGTGGTTGCAGGGGTCGAGACTCCGCTCCTGGCCCCGCCAGGTGTGTGTGTGTTTAAGTTTATTTAGGTACAGGTACACAAATACAGTTACACAAATTATCATACAAAGTAACATGTGTAAATTACCTTGTCGTAGGATAACCCAGAAAAGTCGGACAAAGTGACTTATTCCCACTGGAGGTGTGCGTGCTTATGTGTTTTCCTGTTTTAGTGATCCCTTGTGCGTGCATGCACGTGTTAGTGAGGGTTGGTTGAGGAGGTGGGGGGATTGGTTGGAGACTTGGGTCAAGGAAGACATCGACTAATGGACGAGTGGAGACATCAAATATTTACCGCATTCGTGAGAGGCTCGTTGGGGGGCCACTCACGCCCGTGTTACGTCCGTCTAATGTCTCTCTGTGACCCCCTCCCCCCCTACCAATGAAGCCCACCGCCCACCTTACCACCCACCACTCCCACCTCCTCACTTTGCACGCCGCCACCCACCTAACACCGGGATCCAGAAGCCACTACACAAGCCGCGGACCCACCGCCCAACCACACGATATATTCATCGAACATAGTGACGACGTCGTTTCTCTAACACTCTGTAATTCGTTTATGAACACACGTTACGAACTCCGAATTAAGCGACAAGCCTTAATGTAAGACTTTCCACGTTGTCTGACGTCTTGTGATGTTATGATTCACGAATCTTACCCGCTCGCCCACTTGAAGGAAGGGAATGAAGTGTTATACAAGGAGTCTTTGTTCCTTCATTATGGACGGACTGCAGTTGGCTACAACCAGAGGTGGTGAGTGGCATCGCCACTCTAGGGATCTCGAGTGGTGATGTGAGATTGAGGTAACTGGTCTTGCGAGACCTAATTCAGAGTGAAGCCAGACTGCTGAAGGACTTGGTGGAGAAAAGTGAACCACAGTAGATTCTTTATTGTAAGTGTACCTTACACTATAATATATTTATACAAGTACATGTACAAGGTATACAGTCCTAGCTGACATCAATGACATACTACTATATAGAAAGCCCCTTGTTATGCAGAGCATTTCGGGCAAATTAGATCAATTTTGTCCCAGGATGCAACCCACATCGGTTGATTAACACCCAGGTAGTCATTTTACTGAAGGGTGAACATGGACAGCAGGTGTCTAATGGAAACACGTCCTAATGTTTTCCAGCCGTACCGGAGGCTCGACCCCCGGACCTCAGTGTCCCTTTCTCAGTTGGTTACTGATCACTGCTCCTAATCCCATTAGTATTATATTATTCTGTCTCCTAGTAGCCCCTTCAGTGTCTCAATGAATACTTATATTGTTATGGTATAATCCCAGATACTTTCATTGTTAGAGTAATAAAGATTTGTACTCTCTTGATATTTCATATATCACTTTCCCAAATGTAATTTCCCAGAATAAGTGATTAACCAGTGGTGTACACTGATAATGAGAGGGATCTTATCCACATCTGTGTGAATGCCGTCGTTCTACCAAGACTTCCTTTGAAAAATGTACAGCATATGCTGTACATTTTCCAAGAGTGATGGATTCCAGGCTGAGGAACTGGTTACCTCAAACTCCTCATCTTCCTGTTATTCACTGTATTGGACTGAAGAAGTCACTGGCTGGCGAAACGTTTCCTCAATAAAGATTACAAAATGCTGCACAAGTCTCTCATTCTTCAACTTGTCGGTCTTCAAAACTATTTTCATCACGACTTCCTTTGTTGTCTGACCCGTGGCAACTCAGCGTTGTCTCAGTGTAGTTTAAGAATATCACGAATATTTATATCAGAGTTTAAACTTAAATTTACATACCGCGTTTTTTTCTTACGCTGGACACAAGTGGTCTGAGTGATAGCTGTTGCTATCTGATTCAACAGGGAAAATCACCCCACTAATGTCTTTGTCATAAGATCATCTTTCAATGGCGTCGGCACTGTGGTAAGGTCGAGGAAGGATGCTGTTTTCTAATGACACCAGGGAGGCCTAGTCGTGGACCGGGCAGCGGGGGCGTTGATCCCCGGAATACCCTCCAGGTAGACAGGTAGTGAAAGTGGAGTAGCCGTAGGCGCTACGTGGAGCCGCGGCAAGATTGCTGGCTTACCCATATTGGACTCTGTGTTGCTACCTTACCTACACTGGACTCTGTTTCCTAGTATTAACATTCGCTACATCGTTTTCCTGCCTGAGAAGAGCAAGTGGCAATACCTTTGCGGGAACAACGCACAGATACCAGCACTTCTAAGACGAACCCCCGTATGAAGTTTCGGTTCATCAGGAACCATTATCAAGTCACATCAGAGACTTACAAGCCATTATCTCTACTTCATCTCACTTTCTCTATACCTTCATTTCTTTATCTCTCTATTCTCTAACCTCCCTTAATTCCTTCATCCTCCTTTTAGTGTATCTTGTGTCCTACCCTCCCCATTCCTTCACATCCCTCCCTACTATTTATACCTATTCCTCTTCCTTGTCCCTATCTCTATTTCCCTCCCTCCTAGTCTTCTCTCTTAGTTGAACTTCTTAAGAAATGGTGCGGTTTAAAAACTTTTATCCCTCCCTCTCTTCCTCTCTCCTCCTACTTGGCATTTCTCTTCTAGTCTCTGCTTAAGTAATGTGATGTTATACTTGGTGAGTAGCAGATGTACTCTGTAGAATAAAGAGAGCCCTGGAACTAGAGCTTATCCTCCACCAAGCTTTCCAGATCCTCTACTAAACTATCCTTTAATTAAATCATTGTTTAAAAGCATTAGTGATGTTATTAAAAAACATATTTTACATGAGTTTCCGGAGACTCTTCCTTTCCCCTCACCGACAACTCTCCCACCACAAACCTCCCTTCATCATAAGTTCCCTACCATTTCGTTAAGAGTCCGATGTCCCTTCCCTTAAAGCGTGGGAGATCTGGTGGAGCATTCGAGAGTGTGGCTGGAAGGTGGTGGTGGTGACAGTGGTGGTGATGGTGGTGATAGTGGTGGTGCTGGCTCTGGTGATGATGGTGGCTGTGGTGATGGTAGCAGTGACTGTGGTGGTTGTAGTAGTAATGATGGTGATGATTGTGGTACTGGCAATGGTGATAGTGGTGGTGCTGGCAGTAATGGTGGTGGCTGTGGTGATAGTAGTGATTGTGGTAGTTGTAGTAGAGATGGTTGTGGTGCCGGCAGTGGTGATGGTAGTGCTGCAGTGGTGATGGTGGTTGTGGTGACGGTAGTAGTCATTGTGGTGGTGGCAGAGGCAATTGGATGGGTGATCATAGGTGATTGCATGTTGAGGTCTAGTGACCTCCCAGACCGACCTCCAAGAAGCAACCTCCCTGGCTGCGCCTCAGCCAATGTCCAACAGACAAACCACGTCAAAAATTATTCCTCACAGGGTAGACCTTACAGGATGGACCCCGGAGACCACGCCCTACAGGGTACATCTTACAGACATTCTCTCTACTGGGTGGGGGTGGGCGTCTTGAATAGGCAGGGGTAAGGAGGGATCGGTGGGTGGATGGGTGGGTGTAGCTTTCATCACTAATAAATCAATGTGACATCACGGGGCGCCGGGCTGGAGCCTTTCGTCTCCCACATAACTTCCGGTTGTCCCACGTCATCTCAGATGATATACAGAAAACTTATGAGATTCAGCCTAAAAGTAAAATCAACTTATTACGCAACTTTTCCAGTCATCTTCACCATCTAATTAGTTTTATGGTCCAAAAGTTTTAACGTAAATATAATGAATGACAGGTTAATGACCTTAATCACCACTTGTAGATCTTGACAAATAATGAAGTGTTAGCGCAGTAGACATATTTTTTTTTTTTTTGATAACGACTGGGAGGCTGGCAACAATTTTCTGTTTATTGAAAATGTTTGAAGTGATTGCCTTTTATGGGATAAAAGAGATGCTTCCAAATAGAGTTTAGATGAAAATACAGAAGAGAAGACACGCTGTACATGAATGGTATACAATACCAAAGAATCTGAGATTCTTCAGGACTACGATGCTCGTCACCAACTCCAAGGCTGAGGGACTGATTACCTCATCTTTTGTATATAGATCTACAGTCTTCACATTGTGTCCATTACCTGGAGATTACCTGGAGAGAGTTCCGGGGGTCAATGCCCCCGCGGCCCGGTCTGTGACCAGGCCTCCTTAGGTCAGTGTCCCAGGATGCGACCCACACCAGTCGACTAACACCCAGGTACCCATTTTACTGATGGGGAACATAGACAACAGGTGGAAAGAAACACGTCCAATGTTTCTACTCTGGCTGGGAATCGAACCCAGGCCCTCACCGTGTGAAGCGAGAGCGTTAACCACCAGGCCACCACTGTAAACCACTGTATGGCGAACCGTCTACAAATATAGATAAATATATGTGCAACATTTGAGTAATTCTTTATCAGAAGACACATTTGCAAGGCAACCTTTATTGTTGCAGATGCATGCCGATAAATTTATATACACTAACAATTAACTTTAATCCTTCTTTTAAGAGTTAAGCTTTTCATGATGTTACGGCTTTAATGACCCACTTATTGAATCACTGTATAATCAACAGACCTAACACAATAAGGAAGAAAAATCTTGCTAACATTCTCTTAATGAAATGGAGAGGAGCCCTAGGCATCGAGTACTGATAGTCGGCCCACCTGTTGTCTCGACGAAGCCCTTGTTGAGCTTGTCCCAGGAGATGTAGTCGGAAACGATGAGGAAGATGACTATGACAGCCACGACGATGGAGCCACACCAGAAGATGAGGATTCGGGGCACGTTGGATAAACGGTAGAGGCGACGAAAGCCAGTGGCCCAGTGCGGGTAGAGGTTGTCTTGAAGCATCATGTCGGTCACCATCAGTGCTGTCACCAGGTCACCCAGCCACGTGCAGGTAGCTGCAGCCTTCATCATGCTGCAGAGGCAGGAAGAGCACGAGGTCAGTCGTTAATAGTTAATGGGGTTTAAAGCCTATCAACTACACTAGGGTCATTAAGGCTGCAAGTAACCTTTCCACCACCAGTCAACAACACTTTAACCACTAACAACCTGTCGGTATTTTATACCATTTTAATATTCACTTTAATCACTAAAATGGGGATTGAAATAAACTCGCAGCATATGAGAGAAATACACGTCTTGGTGTAAATACATCCTGTCAAGGTTAGTGGGAACGGTGACAGTGGAAGCAAGCAAATCTAGGATCCAGGATTATTCAATGAGATTGCTAGATCTAAGCATGAATCAGACTACGATATTCCTTCATATACGTATTTGTGTTGCAGCGCTCACAAGTGAAGCTAGGATATACTCATCAATTTGTGTTGTAGCCTTTTAAGATCTGAAGAGCTCTTCTACCTGCTAAAACACTCAAATATAAAATAACAATTTAGATTGTTATGGACTTTACATATTATTTTTGAAAAATATGTGAAATATTAAAAACAAATAATGAAAAAAATGTTCGTAAACGTTATTTTATTGCACATTTCGACGGTTCAGCTGTTTCAAGTATTTTCTGTCAAACCTCAATTTTTAGTTAAAAATATGCACTTAAGGATGTAACAAAGTGCAGACAAGCCAGGAAAAGCCCCCACATGAGTGAAATAAGACGCAATGTAAAGTTTTTATTGGTATCACAGTAGACGTACTAATAATTTCAATAGTAGTGGTAGTAATAGAAACCACTGCAATAGCAGTAGTAACAATCTTTGCAACAGTAGTTGTAGCAACAGCAGCTGCAACAATAATCTCCACCTTGTATCCAGATACCACCGGTGAATGGCACCGAAGTTACATCCTAGAAATCACCATATTACCAGACTAATTTAACCTCTAATGCACCTAATGATAAGTCTCATTCCAGGTAACGGCGTTAGTGACGTACGTGTGCGTTGGCTGCTGCGCCTTTAAGGTTAGGTATGGTTGGCCACGACGTTACCGGGCATTAATTAAACAACGCGACGATGTCCAGTAAATCGGATGAAAACCGATTTTACCCAATAAATCTTCGATATTTTATGAGTTATAAAACAGTACTTTATATTTTAAGTGGAAAAAGTGGTTGTTTTTTCTTGTCGCTGGTCCAGCTGGCTCGCTGTTTATGTCTGCCAGCTGTTCACATAATTTTTTTACGAGATTATTATTATATTCACAAAACATTAAATCCGTATAGGTCAAACAGCGATAAACTTTGATGAGAGGAAAACGTAAATAATAATTATATAAAATTAATAATTTTAATAATTCACAAATAAGTTGCACATAGAATGAAACTTATGACGACGTTTCGGACCATTAACTAGTCACAGGGCTAGTTAATGATCCAAGTCGGACCGAAACGTCGTCACAAGTCAGATTCCCCTATGTGCGGGTTATCTGTATACTGTTCCAGTCACTATATTGTGTTTTCTTTATTAACAGTATTATTATTATTATTATAATCAAGGGGGAAGCGCTAAACCCGGAGGATTATACAGCGCCTGGGGGGGGGGGGATGTGGAAGGCATTCAGGCTTAATTCGGGGAACTGGAGCACAGATCCAATTCCCTAAATCAAGAGCCCCTCACCAACATCAAGGAACCTTCCTTGAGGGGTTTATTAACAGTAAATATCTACACAGGTTCGTGGTGCTTGACCTTCAACATGGCTGACCAGTGTAAATCAGCTGACTGTATAACGTGATTGCAAAACCTCGTTACGGAAATACAAAACTGACGTTCCCTGGAGTATACCTGGAGTGGGTTTCGGGGGGGTCAACGCCCCCGTGGCCCGGTCTGTGACCAGGCCTCGCGGTGGACTAGGGCCTGATCAATGAGGCTGTTACTGCTGGTCGCACGCAAACCGATGTACGAACCACAGCCTGGCTGGTAAGGTACGTAAACTTACCTACACCTTCAAATATATTTTTTTGTGAAGTTCAGAAACGGACGAACTGTAATGCGTGCGAAAACTCCCGTCCTATTATTAGATAAGAAAGTTAGTATATTACTGTTGATATCTGGCCACCTCGCTACTATTATTACCTCCCGCGACAACTTTTAATTTGTGACACAACTGGGTTATAAAACACAGATTAATTAAGATATTTTTTCAGCATCCTGTCAACGGATATGGCGCCACTGTGTGTATGTCTGGCAGCTCCGTAGGGGGTTGTTGATAGAAGTATCTTGTACGCCTGGCAGCGCCGTATAGGTATCAGTGTTATGAGTTTGTGCATCTGGCAGCGCCATAAATGTGTTGGTGCTGCTATTCCCTATGTCTGGCAACACCACAGAGGTGGTGGTAAGGCTAGTTTGTACAACTGAGACTGTTGTGGTGTTGGTGACATCTTGCAAGTCTGGCACTGTTGTGGAGGTTATGGTATTACATCGTACGTCTGGTACCGTAGTAGAGGTGTTATGGTAATATATCATACGTCTGGCATTGTTGAAGCTGTGGTAATTACCGTACGTCTGGCACTGTTTTAGAGCTCTGTTAACATATCGTACGTCTGACACTGTAGATTTTTATGGTAATTATCTATTCGCCTGGCTTTGTCATAGTGGTACTGTAGTGAATATCGTACGTCCAACATTGTTGCAGAAGTGTTAATAGTGGCATATCGTACGTTTGGCATTGCTGTAAAGGTGTTTGGTAGCGATACGTACGCCTGGCATAGTTGTTGGTAACGATATTTCTTACGTCTGATATTGATGCAAGAGTTGATGGGCATGACATCTCGTATACCTGGCATCAATAGTGAGAAAGTATATCCTCTTTCTTACCTCTATACCCACCCATTGTCCACACCTACCCTCTCCTCCCCACTCGCCTATTATTCCCACCCACTCATTGCTCTCACCCACTCACTGGTCCCACCCACCCGTTCATCCCCACCTACCCATTCATCCTCACCCACCCGTTCATCCTCCACCCACGAATTCCTCCCCACCCATTCATCTTCACCTATCCAATCCACTCGTCTGTTCCTCCTAAACCAACAGTTCCCCTACATCCACATATTCCTCATCACCCACCCATTCCTCATCACCCACCCATTCCTCGTCACTCCTCCCCATGCACATCCTTCCCCCCACTCACCATTTTCTTCCTACAAACACTTTGTTCCTAACACACCCTTTCTTCTCCGCCCACTCTCTGAACTCCGCCCACTCTCTGAACTCCGCCCACCCTTCAGAACATACTCAGGCACAAATAATGAGCTACTTTAAAGTGAAAAGTTAAAACTTACTACAACTTAATGTAATCAAGTTTGAGTAGTTCTACTGGAAGATTTAAAGGATAAAAGCGTGAAGAGTATGAGACAACGTTTCGCCCACGAGAAGCGGGCGAAACGTTGCGGAGTCGCACAATGCCCGAGAAATAGGAGAGCCAGTCAGGTTTGATCTAAGTACAGGATGGCTCCAGTTCCTCGGATCACGAGCCCTTTACCGGCATCAGGGGACCTCCATCCCCTTAAATCCGTCGTGTTTCTTTAGCTGTTGTCTACCCCTGGTGTGTACTCAATTGTGGTTGCAGGGGTCGAGACTCAGCTCCTGGCCCCGTATGTGTGTATATATATATATATATATATATATATATATATTATATATATATATGTATATATATTATAGATATATCTGGAGGTTATTCCGGGGATCAACGCCCCCGCGGCCCGGTCCATGACCAGGCCTCCCGATGGATCAGGGCCTGATCAACTAGGCTGTTACTGCTGGCCGCACGCAGTCCGACGTACGAGCCACAGCCCGGCTGATCCGGCAATTCCCCTAATGCTTGATGGGAGGCTGTTGAACAGTTTTGGGCCCCGGACACTTATGGTGTTTTCTCTTAGTGTACCAATGGCGCCCCTACTTTTTATTGGCGGCATTTTGCATCGCCTGCCCAGTCTTTTACTTTCGTAGGGAGTGATTTCTGTGTGCAGATTTGGGACCATTCCTTCCAAGATTTTCCAAATGTAGATTATGATATATCTCTCCCTCCTGCGTTCCAACGAGTACAAGTCAAGTGCTTCCAAGCGTTCCCAGTAGTTAAGGTGCTTGACAGAACTTATACGTGCAGTAAAGGATCTCTGTATACTCTCTAGATATATATATATATATGTTGCTTTTCGCCTAGCTGCCCCCATACTCACCGATCATAGGCGTACTTGAGGTAGGGCGTTTGCTGATCAATTCGGACTTCATGGTTTGTGTCATACAATAGAATGGAAGTATTCTATGAGGTCAAAAACATCATAAAGAGAAGCCTCGCCACAGCCCGTTGCCCAGCTCAACGGGAACCCCAAGTACAGAAGTCTGATGGAAGTCAAAAGCGTCCTGATGGAGTCACTATACTACCCTGGAAGGATGGTAAGCAGACTGCCTGAGACTACACCTGTGCTGCCACTTTGGCAGACACCTACCTGCCATACTGTGAAGTTGAAGTGGGTGGAGCCGCCAGCTACCGGGAGACCCCAGAAGATCCGTAAATATGAAGACCTTCCCCCTTGCTACAACTTCATCCCAGTAGGGTCGGAGACCCTTGGAGCATGGGGCAAGTGTGCTCTAAAGTTCCTCAAAGAGCTGGGTGAAAAGCTAGTCACAGAAATTAAGGATCACAGAGCGGCCAGCTTCCTCTTTCAGAGACTCGGTGTTGCGATCCAGAGTGGAAATGCTTGCAGCCTTCTGGGCAGGCGGCCCACAGCCGGGGAGCTGGACGAAATATTCGAGATGTAGGCTCTCAGATGTTATTTATGTTGTTCTATTTCCCATTATATTTTTGTCAATGTATTTTGTCTTTAAACAAAGTTCACATAGAATATAGAATATTCGGGGTGGAAGCAGAAGAAAATATTGAAACAGCTAGAGGGAGAACCTGGAGTTTTCCCTGAAGTTTATTCTTTTATCTGAGGATGACCAGTTCCAGAGGTGGTACCTCCCTATATTATATATGCCTGTGCAGGGATATACGTATGTCTGTATAGGTTTCTATGTATGCTTGCACAGGTATCACTACAATAATGATGTATAATACCAACCAGTAGATGGGTAAGACGCAGGTGCAACACTCAGATATCTTTATCCTACACACTGGGATTCTTCAGTCGGATACACGATTTAATCACCTCAATGAATACGCCTTCCGTAGGGCGAAATGTTTGGGAAAAAAGGTACCTGACTGTTTCACCCGTATTCCCCCCCCCCCCTCTCCCCTTTAACATAATATTTCGCTCAACACAAAGTAACTTGCTAAGTTTTACTGTACGAAGCTCATGAGAGATACAGCAACATCAAGAGGAGGGGTGCAGGATCCCCCCTCTCCTTCAAGAGGGGTGCAAGCTCCACCCTCCCCTCCATCAAGAGGAAGGGTGCAGGATCCCCCTCTCCTTCAAGAGGGGTGCAGGCTCCACCCTCCCCTCCATCAAGAGGAGGGGTGCAGGATCCCCCTCTCCTTCAAGAGGGGTGCAAGCTCCACCCTCCCCTCCATCAAGACGAGGAGTGCAGGATTCCCGTCCTCTCCAAGGGGAGGGGATGCAGGCTCCACCCTCCCCGCCTGATAATGACATCCCCCTCCACTTTTCTGACAATTTCCTGACAGCAGTGGCCCGAGAGGAGAGGGGAGGGGTAGACAGTTATGGAGAGAGAGAGAGAGAGAGAGAGAGAGAGAGAGAGAGAGAGAGAGAGAGAGAGAGAGAGAGGGAGGAAGGAGGGAAGGAGTGTGAAAGGAGTAAAAAAGGAGTAATGTTTCAAGACAGCGTCTCAAACTTGCATTTTAAAACGCGTCTGTCTTTCAAAACTTATGCAAAGAGGCCACGACGGCACGTCCATACGTCCAGAAAAGTTTAATCTTACGTCAAAGCTGACGTTTTGAGGTTAAGAGAAAACACGCATCACGGGAAACAGAATTTCCTTAAGACAGAACTGCTGGGGTTCTGCTTTTAGTTCTGGCTTCCTGTAGATGTCACATATGTAACACTTGGGTAACTTTACTATCCAGACGCCTCACTTGCTCAGCACGCTTCTTCAGTCGAATACAGACGAAAATAACACTGAGACAGTAAGGTGGATAATTTTGAGGTGATCAGTCCCTCAGCCTTGATACAAGGTGGTTAGTGCCTCAGGGTAAAACAGAGGCCTGGGGGGTAAAGTACAACTGTAGTTGACGCCACGGGTGAGCATGGCCCACTAGTGGAATTAGGTCATGCTACACTGTTAATTATCAAAGGAATTGTAGAAGACTTTCCCTGTACCCAGGTACCATGGCGTGGCTGTGTCGGAAAACTGCTTAGTGTGATCTACCACTATGTGGCCACGCTCACTTGTGATGTCGCCTCTAACTTCTACACTTCCCTTTTCCTCGAGTATATAAGGTTTGGCCCCATGTCTCTCCTTGATGTTGCGGGACTGACCACCTCCTATCAGGGTTGAAGAACTGAACAAATCATATCAAGACTGAGGGACTGATCACCCTAAAACTACTCTTACTGTCCCCGGTATTATGTTCTCCTGCATTTGACTAAGGAAGCTTATTGTGCAGGTGAAACGTTTCGGCAATAAAGATAGCCAAGTGTCGCACGTGCGTCTTATTCATGACGTTGTCGGTACTGCATACCATGAATAATATTATTATTATTATTATTATTATTAATGATTCTTGGAAAAGTGGAGAAGAATCCTTCCTCCGTAAACCATGCGTGTCGTAAAAGCCGACTAAAATGCCGGGAGCAAGGGGCTAGTAACCCTTTCTGTATACATTACTAAATATCGAGTCACTCTGCCTCGGTGGGAGACGGCCGGTGTATAAAAAAACCTACTATTACTACTACTGCTAATAATAATAATTATTTTACTACAAATATAAACATCAAACTGGTATGGATCATAAAGTCAGGGGCATTTAAAGGCTGCTTCCAAATTATACACAGTGGAAGGCAAGTTAATTGAGGGTTATTAAAGCTAAAAGGCTTTGAAGCCACTTGGATAAAAAAAAAAGGTCCAGACTGTGGCTTTGTTGGCTTCGAGGGTGGCTTGGTGGCTTGCTGCTGGAGTGCCGCCCAAGACTCTCTTCAGGTACTTGAACCCCATGGATGCCTCTTGATCCAAGGAGTTGGAGCTCTCCTTTATTGGACAAGATCTGATTACCACGCATCAACACCCCCCACCCCACCAGGCGCTGTATGATCCATACTGCTTTAGCGCTTCCCCATGAGTTTAATAACAATTTTAATGCTAATAACAGTAATAATCAAGTAATCATAATGATGATAATAACGATGAGAAGAAAAAGAAAACTGTTCTCCCTCACCCTAAACCTCCCGCTTTCTTTCTCCATCTACCTCTTTCCCTCCTCCACTCCACTTCAACTCCACCTCCCTCCAACCTCCACCGCACCCTCCTCCTCCTCCCCTCCAACCTCCACCGCGCCTTCTTCCTCCTCCCCTCCAACCTCCACCGCGCCCTCCTCCTCCTCCCCTCCAACCTCCACCGCGCCCTCCTCCTCCTCCCCTCCAACCTCCCCCACCCCCTCACCTTTCATTAGTAACGTTCATGTCAGAGCCAATCTGCCACCTGCAAGGTTCACCGTGTCCGATGAGAAGGATCAGGTTGTACACGTATGAGAACATGTACAGTGACACTATCACTGTTAGTGCCATTGTCATCCACGACCCCTGAAACACAACCCCCTCATCATTAACATTAATTATATTATCACCATTACGATTAAACTATTATTTCATGATATATATTATATATATATAGGCACTCTTATTGGGCCACACATACCTCCCCCACCTATCACTTTCCACGGGTTCTCCTGCCACCTGCACCCGCGACTCACCTGCTCATCCCTGAACATCTTGAGTCGCAGCATCCTCTTGAAGATGAGGCCGTGGATGAGCACTTTTCCCACCAGCATCCCGCAGAGGATAGCGATCAACCACATCACCACCTGGAGGCACACGCACACTCGTCACCAGTGATTTGCGAATGAGAGAAAAGAGAGGAAGGGATGAGAGGAAATGGATAAAGGGGTAATAAGAGGATTGGGAAGGGAAGAGAAGAGATGAGGAAGCGAAGGGGAGCGATGACAGGGAGTGGAGGGAAGGGTAGACATGTTTGTTTAAGTTTGTGGAAGAAGGGGGCGAGATGAGGAAGCCGGAAGGAAGAGGGGGAGAGGAGGGAGCGAGAGGTGGTAGGAGGGTCGGACGAAGGGTCTCCGGGTTGTACCATCAGCAAGATGCACAGATTTTGGTTGTAAATGTCACTGAGCAAGGTAGGCAGAAGCTGCCTTTAAAACATTAAAGCAGTACTACTGGTCCCATCAGTCTTGCTGCTACACACACGTAAAAGTACTGTTCTTACAGGCAAGCTCAGATACAGGGATACATACGTACAGGAATAGACAGATACAAGTGCACGAACTTAGGAGGGTACGGAGTCACACACAGGAACAATAACTGAAATATATGTATTTTACTGCCCTCTTATCCTATTTTCTCACTTTACAGGATGTCGAGGTAGAATAAGTTGATGAATTAACTACTTTTCATAGGGAGTCAAGAATTACAAGAAAAATTTACGGCCTTTAATATAATATTGTTCCTTAGAACATATCACTTTTAAGTTGTTAGGTTTTCTCTCGTATCTTACGAGCGCAAGAACATTTACAGAGAACTATATACATGAACTTGAGGTTTCATTTCCATTTACACGAATAAAGTTACAAGATATCACCCGGAGATTTTCAGAACACCAGTGAATATATCACACATTTGACTTGGGACGTAATATACAGATAAGTTCCCCACGAGCACCTTCTTAAGTATGATCTAAGGGAATACGGTTCTCTTATAACAGAAGACTCCCAAGCAATGCACCTTGGGTTGTAGACCAGCTGCTACTGCCAGTAGTGAAAAGGGGTGACCTGACATAAGGTAGGTCACGTGGCATACTTAAAGGTAGCTCGGGTTAACCAGAGACTGGTCGTTACACTAGTGCTTGACAACTCGCACCGTTACGCCTAACATAAGAGTTTAAAACCATTAAGAATATACAATAATTTTAGCTCAATTACTTTCACACTTCTCAGGAGCTGTGCAATGTTGCAAGGGAGCAACCAAAGCGGGTGAACAAGTGTGTTTTATGCAACAATTATATATATATATATATATATATATATATATATATATATATATATATATATATATATATATTTATTAATACACTGACCGATTCCCACCAAGGCAGGGTAGCCCGAAAAAGAAAAACTTTCCATCATTCACTCAATCACTGTCTTGCCAGAAGGGTGCTTTACACTACAGTTTTTAAACTGCAACATTAACACCCCTCCTTCATATATAATATATATATATATATATATATATATATATATATATATATATATATATATATATATATATATAATATATATATATGTAATATTCATATGTATATATATATATATATATATATATATATATATATATATATATATATATATATATATATATATATATATATATATTCTTCAGTATTAAAGACACATTTCAGCAGTAAAGACACCTAAGTGGTGAATATATATATATATATATATATATATATATATATATATATATATATATATATATATATATATATATATATATATATATAATATATATATATATACATATATATACATATACATACATACATACATATATACATATATATATATATATATATATATATATATATATATATATATATATATATATATATATATATATATATATATATATACAATTTACATTTAAGTAACTCACCTTAATCATCCTCCAGAACCACTCATCTGGATACTTGGTCGACACGAAGCTAAAGACATTGCCAACCACCGGGATGTTCGATTCTGTAAAAGAAATTATAATTAATCAACTATTAAACCAATTACTGTTCATAACTAAACCTCAAAGTTAAAATAAAAAATATTATGGGTTAGTTGTGAAGTGTTCCAGGGACGGTCATGTGACTCATTTGTGAAGGATATATATATATATATATATATATATATATATATATATATATATATATATATATATATATATATATATATATATAAATATATATATATATATATATATATATATATATATATATATATATTATATATATATATATATATATATATATTATATATATATATATATATATATATATATATATATATATATATATATATATATATATATATATATATATATATATATATATATATATATATATATATATATATATATATGTCGTGCCTAATAGGCAGAGCTTGCGATCTTGGCTTAAATAGCAACGTTCATCTTGCCATATAGGACAAGTGAAAATTTGTGTATGCAATAATTTCGCTAAAATCATTCTGAACCTAACGAAAAAAATACATTTGATTGTGTTTGTTTAGTACTAAATTACTGTAAACGTATTTAAAATATATTTAGTTGGGTTAGGCTAAAATAAATTGCTCTTGTTATAATAAGGTTAGGTAAGTTTTCTAAGATTCTTATGGTGCAAAATTAAAAATTTTTACATTAACATTAACGAAAAAAATATATCTTTAAACGTATAAGAGAAAATTTCAGAAAGGACTTAATTTTAAATGAGTTCTTGCTAATTGACCAGTTTTACATATTCGGCACGACATATATATATATATATATATGTGTGTGTGTGTGTGTGTGTGTGTGTGTGTGTGTGTGTGTGTGTGTGTGTGTGTGTGTGTGTGTGTGTGTGTGTGTGTGTGTGTGTGTGTGTGTGTGTGTGTGTCGTGCCGAATATGTAAAACTGGTCAATTAGCAAGAACTCGTTTAAAATTAAGTCCTTTCTAAAATTTTCTCTTATACGTTTAAAGATATATTTTTTTCATTAATGTTAATGTAAAAAAATTTAATTTTGCTCCAAAAAATCTTTGAAAACTTACCTAACCTTATTATAACAAGAACAATTTATTTTAGCCTAACCTAACTAAATATATTTTAAATACGTTTACAATAATTTAATACTAAACAAACACAATCAAATATATTTTTTTTCGTTAGGTTCAGAATGATTTTAGCGAAATTATTGCATACACAAATTTTCACTTGTCCTATATGGCTATTTAAGCTAAGATCGCAAGTTCTGCCTATTCGGCACGACATATATATATATATATATATATATATATATATATATATATATATATATATATATATATATATATATATATATATATATATATTTCAACAAGTCGGCCGTCTCCCACCGAGGCAGGGTGACCCAAAAAAGAAAGAAAATCCCCAAAAAGAAAATACTTTCATCATTCAACACTTTCACCACACTCACACATTATCACTGTTTTTACAGTGGTGCTCAGAATACAACAGTTTAGAAGCATACACATATAAAGATACACAACATATCCCTCCAAACTGCCAATATCCCAAACCCCTCCTTTAAAGTGCAGGCATTGTACTTCCCATTTCCAGGACTCAAGTCCGACTACATGAAAATAACCGGATTCCCTGAATCCCTTCACTAAATATTACCCTGCTCACATTCCAACAGATCGTCAGGTCCCAAGTACCATTCGTCTCCATTCACTCCTATCTAACACGCTCACGCACGCTTGCTGGAAGTCCAAGCCCCTCGCCCACAAAACCTCCTTTACCCCCTCTCTCCAACCCTTTCGAGGACGACCCCTACCCCGCCTTCCTTCCCCTATTGATTTATATGCTTTCCATGTCATTCTACTTTGATCCATTCTCTCTAAATGACCAAACCACCTCAACAACCCCTCTTCTGCCCTCTGACTAATACTTTTATTAACTCCACACCTTTTCCTAATTTTCACACTCCGAATTTTCTGCATAATATTTACACCACACATTGCCCTTAAACAGGACATCTCCACTGCCTCCAACCGTCTCCTCGCTGCTGCATTTACCACCCAAGCTTCACACTCATATAAGAGTGTTGGTACTACTATACTTTCATACATTCCCTTCTTTGCCTCCATAGATAACGTTTTTTGACTCCACATATACCTCAACGCACCACTCACCTTTTTCCCTCATCAATTCTATGATTAACCTCATCCTTCATAAATCCATCCGCCGACACGTCAACTCCCAAGTATCTGAAAACATTCACTTCTTCCATACTCCTCCTCCCCAATTTGATATCCAATTTTTCTTTATCTAAATCATTTGATACCCTCATCACCTTACTCTTTTCTATGTTCACTTTCAACTTTCTATCTTTACACACATTCCCAAACTCATCCACTAACCTTTGCAATTTTTCTTTAGAATCTCCCATAAGCACAGTATCATCAGCAAAAAGTAACTGTGTCAATTCCCATTTTGAATTTGATTCCCCAAAATTTAATCCCACCTCTCTCCCGAACACCCTAGCATTTACTTCCTTTACAACCCCATCTATAAATATATTAAACAACCATGGTGACATTACACATCCCTGTCTAAGACCTACTTTTACCGGGAAGTAGTCTCCCTCTCTTCTACACACCCTAACCTGAGCCTCACTATCCTCGTAAAAACTCTTTACAGCATTTAATAACTTACCACCTATTCCATATACTTGCAACATCTGCCACATTGCTTTTCTATCCACTCTATCATATGCCTTTTCTAAATCCATAAATGCAATAAAAACTTCCCTACCTTTATCTAAATACTGTTCACATATATGCTTCAATGTAAACACTTGATCTACACATCCCCTACCCACTCTGAAACCTCCTTGCTCATCCGCAATCCTACATTCTGTCTTACCTCTAATTCTTTCAATTATAACCCTACCGTACACTTTTCCTGGTATACTCAGTAAACTTATTCCTCTATAATTTTTACAATCTCTTTTGTCCCCTTTCCCTTTATATAAAGGGACTATACATGCTCTCCGCCAATCCCTAGGTACCTTCCCCTCTTTCATACATTTATTAAACAAAAGAACCAACCACTCCAACACTATATCCCCCCCTGCTTTTAACATTTCTGTCATGATCCCATCAGTTCCAGCTGCTTTACCCCCTTTCATTCTACGTAATGCCTCACGTACCTCCCCCACACTTACATTCTGCTCTTCTTCACTCCTAAAAGATGGTATACCTCCCTGACCAGTGCATGAAATTACAGCCTCTCTTTCTTCCTCAACATTTAAAAGTTCCTCGAAATATTCTCGCCATCTACCTAATACCTCCCTCTCTCCATCTACTAACTCCCCTACTCTGTTTTTATCTGACAAATCCATACTTTCCCTAGGCTTTCTTAACTTGTTTAACTCACTCCAAATTTTTTTCTTATTTTCATTAAAATTTCTTGACAGTGCCTCTCCCACTCTATCATCTGCTCTCCTTTTGCACTCTCTCACCACTCTCTTCACCTTTCTTTTACTCTCCATATACTATGCTCTTCTTATAACACTTCTGCTTTGTAAAACCCTCTCATAAGCTACCTTTTTCTCTTTTATCACACCCTTTACTTCATCATTCCACCAATCACTTCTCTTTCCTCCTGCTCCCACCCTCCTATAACCACAAACTTCTGCCCCACATTCTAATACTGCATTTTTAAAACTATTCCAACCCTCTTCAACCCCCCCTCCACTACTCATCTTTGCACTAGCCCACCTTTCTGCCAATAGTCGCTTATATCTCCCCCGAACTTCCTCCTCCCTTTGTTTATCCGCTTTCACCTCCCTCTTACTTGTTGTTGCCACCTTCCTCTTTTCCCATCTACCTCCTACTCTAACTGTAGCTACAACTAAATAATGATCCGATATATCAGTTGCCCCTCTATAAACATGTACATCCTGGAGCCTACCCATCAACCTTTTATCCACCAATACATAATCTAATAAACTACTTTCATTACGTGCTACATCATACCTTGTATATTTATTTATCCTCTTTTTCATAAAATATGTATTACTTATTACCAAATCTCTTTCTACACATAGCTCAATTAAAGGCTCCCCATTTACATTTACCCCTGGCACCCCAAATTTACCTACTACTCCCTCCATAACATTTTTACCCACTTTAGCATTGAAATCCCCAACCACCATTACTCTCACACTTGATTCAAAACTCCCCACGCATTCACTCAACATTTCCCAAAATCTCTCTCTCTCCTCTACACTTCTCTCTTCTCCAGGTGCATACACGCTTATTATAACCCACTTTTCACATCAAATCTTTATTTTACTCCACATAATCCTTGAATTAATACATTTATAGTCCCTCTTTTCCTGCCATAGCTTATCCTTCAACATTATTGCTACTTCTTCTTTAGCTCTAACTCTATTTGAAACCCCTGACCTAATCCCATTTATTCCTCTCCATTGAAACTCTCCCACCCCCTTCAGCTTTGTTTCACTTAAAGCCAGGACATCCAGCTTCTTCTCATTCATAACTTCCACAATCATCTCTTTCTTATCATCTGCACAACATCCACGCACATTCAGACTTCCCACTTTGACAATTTTCTTATTATTATTTTTAGTAATCTTTACAGGAAAAGGGGTTACCAGCCCATTGTTCCCGGCATTTTAGTTGACTTTTACAACACGCATGGCTTACGGAGGAAAGATTCTTTTTCCACTTCCCCATGGATATAAAATGAAAAGTAATAAGACCAAGAACTATTAAGATAAAATCAAAGAAAACTCAGATGAGTGTGTATAAATAAACGTGTACATGTATGTGTAGTGTGACCTAAGTGTAAGTAGAAGTAGCAAGACATACCTGTAATCTTGCATATTTATGAGACAGACAAAAGACACCAGCAATCCTACCATCATGTAAAACAATTACAGGCTTTCGTTTTACACTCACTTGGCAGGACGGTAGTACCTCCCTGGGCGGTTGCTGTCTACCAACCTACTACCTATATATATATATATATATATATATATATATATATATATATATATATATATATATATATCTTCTTCTTTCAACGTACCAGCCGTATCCCACTGAGGTGGGGTGGCCCAAAAGAAAAAACTGAAGTTTCTCCTTTTAAATTTAGTAATATATACAGGAGAAGGGGTTACTAGCCCCTTGCTCCCGGCATTTTAGTCGCCTCTTACGACACGCATGGCTTACAGAGGAAGAATTCTGTTCCACTTCCCCATGGAGATAAGAGGAAATAAACAAGAACAAGAATTAGAAAGAAAATAGAAGAAAACCCAGAGGGGTGTGTATATATATGCTTGTACATGTATGTGTAGTGTGACCTAAGTGTAAGTAGAAGTAGCAAGACTTACCTGTAATCTTGCATATTTATGAGACAGACAAAAGACACCAGCAATCCTACCATCATGTAAAACGATTACAGGCTTTCGTTTTACACTCACTTGGCAGGACGGTAGTACCTCCCTGGGCGGTTGCTGTCTACCAACCTACTACCTACAATATATATATATATATATATATATATATATATATATATATATATATATATATATATATTATATAATGTATATTTATATATATATATATATATATATATATATGAAGGAGGGGTGTTAATGTTGCAGTTTAAAAACTGTAGTGTAAAGCACCCTTCTGGCAAGACAGTGATGGAGTGAATGATGGTGAAAGTTTTTCTTTTTCGTGCCACCCTGCCTTGGTGGGAATCGGCCAGTGTGATAATAAAAAAATAATAATAACAATATATATATATATATCCTTCACAGAGAGAGAGAGAGCGAGAGAGAGAGAGAGAGTACTGTTTTTCTATCCTTAACTATTACACCTACATAACACACGACAATTCTTAATCTAGGTAGAAGTCAGCAGACAACCTCGGTGTGAACTTCCTAGTCCACTGTTGTCAGTTTTCCTCCTTGTACTCCCATGTAATCTGTGGAGACCGACTTGATAAAGAGCGAAACTTTGTCCCAATAAAAACTGGTTCTGTAACGTTTCTTTTAGTCATTATTGTCTGCAGTACGACATTTAGGTCCTCTAAGACTAAAAGATTAAATTAGTATAATTGTGGCAAGACGAGGATACTTATAACAGTGTACTTAACACGTCACTGTTATGATAAGACAAAGATACTTACAACAGTGTACTCAACACTTCACTGTTATTATAAGATGGAGATACTTAACAACAATTTACTCAACACTTCACTGTTATTCCTAAATTTGGACAGTTTACTGAAGGAGAAAGGGGAAGAAAACACAGATGAGGTGGTCCGCCGGTGACGCTGATCGACCGATACTCCATCACTCTCCAAGAGCGATGGAGCTTCCTCAGACTAGACAACCTTCCAGTGAAAGACGAAACTTTGCTCCATCTCGATTTTCACAACCATTACCTCCTTTTCCTCCACAACCACCACTAACTTAGCTCCCCCCCCCTTCAACTCGAGCGCAGCCGTCACCCCTCACATCTATCATCACTACATCCATCATCACCAATTCCAGTCTGACTACGTACACCACAACCACCATTACCACAAATTATTAAGAAAGGGATCGCAGTTAAGTTTTTCTAGATTCCCTCTCACAAAATTGATGAATTAGCTAAGCAGACAGTAAATAAAGAGAATGTTGAGTATAACTTTAGTTTTTGAAATTGAAGTTTACGAACCATTGTTAGAAAGGAACTAGCACACAAACCTGAAGAAAATAGAACAGTATAGATAGGAACTAGCAGCTCCGTAACCATCATAATGATATGCGCCAAGTTAAATATATCTATGGAGAAAGTAACATGGTCAGTAAACTGAAAGATGTTGTTACTGCTAAACTAAGACTAGGTTGTATCTCTGGCAGTATGGTTTGTATGGAGATATCAATGACATTATATACAAAATATGTGGACAGAGACACTGACATACACTGGTGTGTGTGTATGTGGGCAGATGTGTGGAAGGACAGTGTCATACACTAGTGTGTGGAAGGACACAGTGTCATACACTAGTGTGTGGAAGGACACAGTGTCATACACTAGTGTGTGGAAGGACACAGTGTCATACACTAGTGTGTGGAAGGACACAGTGTCATACACTGGTGTGTGGAAGGACACAGTGTCATACACTGATGCGTGGAAGGAGACGGTGTCATACACTGGTGTGTGGAAGAACACAGTATCATACACTGGTGTGTGGACAGAGACAGTGACATACACTGGTGTGTGGACAGACAGTGACGTACACTGGTGTGTGGACAGTGACATACACTGGTGTGTGGTCAAAGACAGTGACACACACTGGTATGTAGACAGAGACAGTGACATACACTGGTGTGTGAACAGAGACAGTGACACACACTGGTGTGTGGACAGAGACAGTGACATTCACTGGTGTGTGGACAGAGACAGTGACATACACTGTAACATTACATCTTCGAGTGTCCCAGCATACAACCTTTCAGACACGCCTCCATGCAAACCTTACAGGATGTGCTAAAACACATCATTGTTAATAATAAAATATCTGAAATCATGAAACTGTATCCACATTTTGCATCGACTAGATGAAGCAACTGTCTTTATAGAGATTGCAACCAAATTGTGGCCCATGTTTTCTTTTTATTTTTGTAGTGGTAATAAGATTTTTCTTTTTGAGATTGTAGTCCTTACAGTATTGTGTACAACTATATAAATAAATATTCCTTCCTAGCGATGTAAGAACGCTCAGTGGGATCTGACAAAGACCCACTGTGACCTGTACTCCCATTTTCTGCGCTACTGCTCACAGGAGGAGCACGGGGATGCTCACAGGAGGAGCACGGGGATGCTCATAGGATGAGCATAGTTTGCACAATAAACTAGCCACATTGGCGACCCAACTAACCACTACCACTGGCGTTCAAAGCAAGACTAATAAATAAGTTACACATTCTACGTATAAAAACTTCACCAGTCAGTAACTGCATTCAAACTAGTCAACAATAAAACCATCAATTAACGTGGAATAAACCACGGCACAAATGGGGTTAGAACCCATGGCAAGAAAGTCATGAAACTCCAGGCCAGTGTGTAAGAAACTGGGCCATCTAGCTACAGTAACGTGGAATAAAGGCTACCAGGTGTGTCGTAAGCCCCCGTGGTGCCATACACTCAGAAGTGACACTATAAGTCAGGTATACACACCATCACATCACATGTGCTATCGTTGCTACGTTAGTTAACTGAGATTATAACCTTCTGCCCACACGAGGGTCATTTGCGTGTAACTTTAATCCCTAAAATAGGTATTACAGTAAACTCTCAGTGTATATACACTAAGAGTGTATATACACTGAGTGTATATACAATGAGACACTTTTCGGTGTATATATCTTGTGACGAGTATTAAAATGCTAGATGAACGTTTCTGTGAGTAACGCAAGTAACAAGATCCCTTGAAGAAGAAACAGCTGTAACGGAAGCGTTTATTGTGGTAAAGTTTCGCTCTAGGTAGAGTTTTATCAAGTCTCCTCAGGGCGAAACATTGTCTATTCTTCAGTACTCTGTCACCATTACAGGCCAGCACTGGAAAAACGTTTCTCTCTCTTTTTTGGGAGCCCGGGTGGAACAGAGCGGCCATCCGGCCCAAGCTCTTTTCAGTTGAGCGTGACGCAGCGCCTAACATACGGGGCTAAACATAAATACTTAGCAGCAGTGAACTTCAGAGGTAAAGGTTTGTATTTAAATTATATGGCACTGTGGCACTACCCATCACTGCAACACACACACACACACACAAGCACGCATGCACAAAAACTGGAAATTACTGGCCAAGAGGGAACAGATGTACGAGCCCCAGGGGTCGCATGGAGGTACCTAATTATATGAAGAGGCAGTGGAAGCGTAAACAGTTATGAGGCGAAGGCTGGAGCTGTGACTCAACCCCTGCAAGCACAGATAGGTCGGCACATCTAGGCGAGTGCACATGGAGGACAACGAAGTTCACCCACATACCACTAAAGTCCACCCGTATACCAAAGATACCAACCCACACAATAATAAACCCTGCCACATATCGTAAAAGCGCTCTCTGAACGTCAGAATAAGCGTTTAATGACTTAACACAGTCACTTGATAACGATATACGTATTAACGTAGCCCGATCGCTAGCGCACTCACCTCGCACACTGAGGTCCGGAGTTCGAATCTCCGGCACGGCTGGAAAACATTAGGGACGTGTTTCCATAAGACACCTGCTGTCCCTGTTCACCCATCAATAAAATGGGTACCTGGGTGTTAGTGGACTGGTGTGGGTCGCATCCTGGGACAAACCTGACCTAATTTGCCCGAAATGCTAAGTATAACAAGCGGCTTTCTATATAGTAGTATGTCACTGATGTCAGCTAGGACTGTATACTTTGTACATGTACTTGTAGAAATAAAGATATTCTTTCTTTCAACACACCGGCCGTATCCCACCAAGACAGGGTGGCCCAAAAAGAAAAACAGAAGTTTCTCATTTTAAATTTAGTAATATATACAGGAGAAGGGGTTACTAGCCCATTGCTCCCGGCATTTTAGTTGCCTCTTACAACACGCATAGCTTACGGAGGAAGAATTCTGTTCCACTTCCCCATGGAGATAAGAGGAAATAAACAAGAATAAGAACTAGAAAGAAAATAGAAGAAAACCCAGAGGGGTGTGTATATATGTGCTTGTACATGCATGTGTAGTGTGACCTAAGTGTAAGTAGAAGTAGCAAGACATACCTGAAATCTTGCATGTTCATGAGACAGAAAAAAGGACACCAGCAGTCCTACCATCATGTAAAACAATTACAGGCTTTCGTTTTACACTCACGTGGCAGGATGGTAGTACTTCCCTGGGTGGTTGCTGTCTACCAACCTACTACCTAGGTTGTAGACATTATTATTATTATTACAAAGGTACTACTATTCTTCCCTTTCGTGCCGACTCGGGTCTCATTACCGATGCTGAACTATATTGTACCAAGTGTCTCGTCTCCCGCTTACACCAACCTTCCCTCTAGCGAATACACTCCTCTTAAATAACAAAAAAGGAAAGGCACAATACCGTGACTGGAACGATACACAAATAACCCGCACATAGAAGAGAGGAGCTTACGACGACGTTTCGGTCCGACTTGGACCATTTACAAAGTCACACTGTGTGACTTTGGAAATGGTCCAAGTCGGACCGAAACGTCATCGCAAGCTCCTCTCTTCTATGTGCGGGTTATTTGTGTAACACTCCTCTTAATGCAGCACTGCATCACCCACACGGGTTTACCACTGGTTTTTATAATTCATAAAACCATTAGCACCACCATCACAATCATGGGCATCACCATGAGCACCATAAACATCTCCGTCACTATTAACGCTATCACAACCATTATATACAATACAATAAGCACCATCAAAAGGCACTGCCACCATCATTATAAGCACCATCAGCACCATTAACACCACAACCAGCTACAACATCCCAGGCCTCGGCTGTGACCAACAAACTTGGGTCATTACAGCAGTTAAGATGTCCTTGCAACAATGTCCTAATGGACGTGAGGTGTTGCCGGTGTTGTTGCTGGTGTTGTTTCTAGTGTTGGCGATGTCGTTGCTGGTGTTGGAGGTATTGTTGCTGGTGTTGTTGCTGGTGTAGGCGGTGTTGTTGCTGGTACTGTTTCTAGTTGGCGGTGTCGTTGCTGGTGTTGGCGGTGTTGTTGCTGGTGTTGTTTCTAGTGATGGCGGTGTTGTTGCCGGTGTTGGCGGTGCTGCTGCCGGTGTTGGCGATGGTGTTAGTGTTAGTGGTGTTGGTGACCTCACCGTAGCAACACTTGCACAAACATCCACTACACTCAGTATAGGTACACATTTACACTCCCAGATTCTGCATATAATGCGCCTCGCGCTTTTTTTCTATATCTTGCAGCACTGAGAGAGAGAGAGAGAGAGAGAGAGAGAGAGAGAGAGAGAGAGAGAGAGAGAGAGAGAGAGAGAGAGAGAGAGAGAGAGAGAGAGTGTGAGAGTGTGTGTGTGTGTGTGTGTGTGTGTGTGTGTGTGTGTGTGTGTGTGTGTGTGTGTGTACTCAAGTCGTGATGAACAACTGTCATTGAATTAACATAAGAATGGGCCGGGATTCGAACCACAGTCCTGGCAGGTAGCAGGTCCAACACTGTACTACTGAGATACGAGGCTCTCATAGCAAGATTTCACAGACTACACTTGTGTGACAGTACACAAATAACCCGCAGCTTATGACGGCGTTACGGTCAATTTGGGCCACTAACATGTCTGAGTCAGCGACAACCATTACGACTCTGATGTCTCTTCTCACACACCCAGAAGCATATCTTTATATCTGTTATCTTGATATCTGATTTCTTGATATCTGATACCTTGATATCTGATTACTATTATCCACCGTTAATTTTATCGTTATTCCCACATTCTCTCTACTCCCTTCCATTATCCACTCCCTTGCTTACTTTCCAATATTCTCCCTCTCATTTCCTTCCTTTTTATTACCTCTCCCCTTTGGCCTTTTCAAGAGGTGCCTTGATGCTGGTGTAGGACTCTTGATGCTGGTGAAGGACTCATGATGCTGGTGAAGGACTCTTGATGCTGGTGAGGAACTCTTGATGTTTGTGAGGGACTCTTGATACTGGTGAGGAACTCTTGATGTTGGTGAGAGACTCTTGATGTTGATAAGGGAATCTTGATGTTGGTGAGGGACTCCTGATGTTGGTGAGGGACTCTTGATGCTGGTGAAGGACTCTTGATACTGGTGAAGGACTCTTGATGCTGGTGAGGAACTCTTGATGTTTGTGAGGTTCTTGATGTTTGTGAGGGACTCTTGATGTTGATAAGGGACTCTTGATGTTGGTGAGGGACTCTTGATGTTGGTGAGGGACTCTTGATGTTGATAAGGGACTCTTGATGTTGATAAGGGACTCTTGATGTTGGTGAGAGACTCTTGATGTTGATAAGGGACTCTTGATGTTGGTGAGGGACTCTTGATGTTGGTGAGGGACTCTTGATGTTGATAAGGGACTCTTGATGTTGGTGAGGGACTCTTGATGTTGGTGAGAGACTCTTGATGTTGATAAGGGACTCTTGATGTTGGTGAGGGACGCTTGATGTTGGTGAGACTCTTGATGTTGATAAGGGACTCTTGATGTTGGTGAGGGACTCTTGATTTTGGTGAGAGACTCTTGATGTTGATAAGGGACTCTTGATGTTGGTGAGGGACTCTTGATTTTGGTGAGACTCTTGATGTTGATAAGGGACTCTTGATGTTGGTGAGGGACTCTTGATTTTGGTGAGACTCTTGATGTTGATAAGGGACTCTTGATGTTGGTGAGGGACTCTTGATTTTGGTGAGAGACTCTTGATGTTGATAAGGGACTCTTGATGTTGGTGAGGGACTCTTGATTTTGGTGAGACTCTTGATGTTGATAAGGGACTCTTGATGTTGGTGAGGGACTCTTGATTTTGGTGAGAGACTCTTGATGTTGATAAGGGACTCTTGATGTTGGTGAGGGACTCTTGATGTTGGTGAGACTCTTGATGTTGGTGAGGGACTCCTGATGGTGGTGAGAGACTCTTGATGCTAGTGAAGGACTCTTGATGCTGGTGAAGGACTCTTGATGCTGAAGGACTCTTGATACTGGTGAAGGACTCTTGATGCTGGTGAAGAACTCTTGAAGCAACTCTCTCTTCTATTTTGAAGTATATCTCTTGACTACTTTCTTAAATAGTTCCCTCGGCTCGAGAAATAGTCACTTGGACCATTTCTTCTGTTACTGTTCCTATAAGACACACACACACACACACACACACACACACACACACACACACACACACACACATATACACACACACATACATACACACACACCATATAAAAAACTGAGAGGAACTGCCAAGGTTAATAAGGACAGAATGTTTTAGAGAGGGAACACAGCAACAATTGGTCACAACTGGAAGCTGAAGACTCAGATGAGTCACAGGAATGTTAGGAAGTATTTCTTCAGCCACAGAGTTGTTAGGAAATGGAACAGTCTGGAGAGTGAGGAAGTGTAGGCAGCATCCATATATAGCTTTAAGAAGAGGCATGATAAAGCTAGGAGCTTAGACTAGACCCCTGCAATCACATATAGGTGAATACATACAGATGAGTACACATACACACACACAGGTCGTGGCAGAGAAGACTGGTAGTGGCAGGGGTGACAGGTCGTGGCAGGAGAGACATACAGCTCGTGACATAAGACATTAAGGCGTGGCAGGGAAGAGGGCGTGGCAGGGGAAGGAGGGCGTGTCAAGAAAGAGATCGTGGCAGGGAAGAGGGCGTGGCAGGGAAAAGCGAGAGCGCCAGGGAAAAGAGGGCGTGGCAGGGATGGTATATGAGGCTGGTGGGGAGGAAGAGAGAGAGAGAGAGAGAGGAAGGGGTGGAGAAGGGGACCAAAAACTGGATAATTGACTGAAGTTGATGGCGCCGCTCTCAGAGAGAGAGAGAGAGAGAGAGAGAGAGAGAGAGAGAGAGAGAGAGAGAGAGAGAGAGAGAGAGAGAGAGAGAGAGAGAGAGAGAGAGAGAGAGAGAGAGAGAGAGAGAGAGAGAGAGAGAGAGAGAGAGAGAGAGAGAGAGAGAGAGAGAGAGAGAGAGAGAGAGAGAGAGAGAGAGAGAGAGAGAAAGAGAGAAGGCTTTAAATGGATATGTGTGTGTGTACTCACCTAATTGTTGTGGCAGGGGTTGAGTCATAGCTCCTGGCTCCGCCTCTTCACTGGTCACTATGTGTGTGTGCGTGTATGTGTACGTGTGACTGTGTATGCAACTGTGCATATGTATGCATGTACTTATGTGCATGCAAGTGTATATATGCATATGTATACATGTATTTATGTGTATGCATGGATGTGTGCGCTGCCATGTATGTGCTTAGGAGCATTCATGTATGTGCTGTGTGTATGCGCATGTATACACTGTGTGCTTTCATGGATCCGCAAAAAAAAAAAAAATTAAAGGTACAGACAGACAGTGCTAAACCCACACGAGTCACTCCACTGAAGACTACCTTCATGCATAAGGGCGTAGCTCCCTCCCACAAGTGTGTGACTGACCGACCTTAAGAGTCTCGGGAACAAGGGTGTAACCCCCTGTCTCTCCCCCCCCCAGTAACTCAAGAGACAACTTTCCAGGTAGTCAAGTTTACTCAGTTACTGCTAGAGGAGAGATGTACCAGGAGAGACATGATCACGACGTACAAAAGTACAAAGGGCTAGGCTATTTGAGATACGGTAATAATAATAATAATAATAATAATTATTATTATTATTATTATTATTATTATTATTATTATTATTATTATTATTATTTTGTTGATGTTGAACTAGTCAACAAAATGCAACTTCTCATCCAGTTCAGAAATTTTACTAAAATCATATAATCAATATTTTAGATATTTAACGTTGAAGAACCACATGATAACCACAGGGGGAGTTGACTGACGTCTCTAGGCCTTTCGTGTTGCAATCAACACATTGTCAGGAGCTCGCGACGTCGCAGAAGTGAGTAGGACGTCCAGGCAGATCCGTTCCCCACAAAAGTTAGAAACTCATGTTGTCAAGCGTCAACTGAAACCATTGTTAGCTTGTGGTATTATTATTATTATTATTATTATTATTATTATTATTATTATTATTATTATTATTAGTGAAAGGCTCTTGATCCAAACAACTGGAATTACTCTCCCCCTTCGTCAAATTAAAGTTGATTATTTATCATTCACCAAGCGCTGTATAACCCTTACTAGTTTAACGCTTTCTAAAGAATGAAATAATATGGTAATAATAACACGGTAGTAATAATATTAATACGATAGTAATAATAATAATAATAATAATAATAATAATAATAATAATAATAATAATAATCGTGTGAATGCATCTCTTCCTAGGAACCTACTTTAGAAATTCAGAAGAACTGAAACCTCTTAGTGAACTCAGAGTAAATTAAACTTAATTGCCTCTTGCACTTAGGCCTTTTTTCCCATTGACATTTGCTGGAAGATTTATAGCGAGGGACGAGAGAGAGAGAGAGAGAGAGAGAGAGAGAGAGAGAGAGAGAGAGAGAGAGAGAGAGAGAGAGAGAGAGAGAGAGAGAGAGAGATTGTATTGTCTTTTGTCTCCTGTCTGTCCTAAGAGTCCTATTATCCTTTTCCTCGTATCTACCTACTCTTTCGGTGAAGGGCTCTCGATCCTAGGAATTAGGATTAATCCTCATTACCTCCTCATGAAAATAATAATAGTAACAACAACATATTGGATGGTGAGGGAGGTAATGGAGGAAGTGAATGTATTCAGATATTTGGGAGTGATATGTCAGATGGTACTAAAAAGACTAGTGAAACACGGAATAGATGGAGTCAAATATTGTGATGTATTAGAGTATACTAGTACCAACTGTTTTAATGGGTGTGAGACATGGGTTTTAAACGTTGCAGCAAGAAGGAAGATGGAGGCAGTGATGCCAAGTTTGAGAGGAAATGTGTGGTGTGACGTGTGAACATTTTGCAGAGAATTAGGAGTATGGGAATGAGAAGAGGGTGTGAGGTTATAAAAAATAGAATTCAGAGGGATGAGTTTAGATGGCATAGCCATTTAGAAAGGATGGAGCAGAACTAAATGACCAAGTGGGCGCATAAATTTGGGGTGGAAGGAAGGAGATTCAGAGGCCGTCCTAAGAAAGGTTGAAAGAAGGGGGTATAGGCTTCAAGTAGTAGAGGATTGAGCACCTAGCAGGCTTGTGTGAACGTGATCGACCGGAATGGAGACAACTGATTTTTATAACTTGACGTGTTGTTGGAGTGTGGGCAAGGTAACATTTATGAAGGGATTCAAGGAAACCGGTTAAGTGCACTTGCGTCCTATAGGTGGGAAGTACAGCGCCTGTACTCAAGAGGACGAGCGAGGACACTGCAGTTCAGAGGGTTATTTCTACTGAAACGTCTGTGTATGGCTGGCAAAACAGCTATTTAATGAATGTTGCTGAATATGTTTCCTTTTATGAGGTGCCTCATGTCGATATTTTAATAATAATAATAATAATAATAATAATAATAAAATAATAATAATAATAATAATAATAATAATAATAATAATAATAAAATAATAATAATAATAATAATAATAATAATAATAAAATAATAATAATAATAATAATAATAATAATAATAATAATAATAATAATAATAATAATAATAATAATAATAATAATAATAATATCAACTGCTCCAAGTCATTCAGTACACCATGGTATCGGACATCAATAAATTCTTTCGTCAGACGCGACCACTAAGCTATAGATACTTTGTACAACACGGAACTCCCGAGAGACTAGAAAAACATATTGTCGTACAGTGCGTTGCCATCGATTATATCACTGTTTTGACATCGATTATATCACTGTTTTGACATTAAGTATATCACTTTTTTTGACATCGGATATATCACTATTTTGACATCGATTATATCACTGTTTTGACAATGATCATAGCACTGTTTTGACATCGATTATATCAGTTTTGACATGGATAATAAATTTTTGACAATGATTATATTACTGTTTTGACATCGATTATATCACAGTTTTCACAATGATTATAGCAATATTTTGACAATGATTATATCACTGTTTTGACATCGACTATACCAGTTTTGACATCGACAATAGCACTGTTTTGACAATTATATCACTGTTTTGACAGTGATTATAGCAATATTCTGACAATGATTATAGCAGTAGAGAAGAAACCTCAAAGCAACCTTCACATGTCCTAAAGAAGAAGAAAAATAAGAAGTAAAGGAAGAAGAATCAAAGAAGAAAGAAAAAGAAAACTCGAGAGAAGAAAAAACAAAAGAAGAAAAAACAAGAAGAAAAAGAAGAGACAATACTGAGGTGAGGGAGGGGGACTGGGGTGTCAGGGAGGATGTACACACGGTGCCACACCAGTCTGTTTACACACCTACAACAGGGGTCAACGACCCCCCCATCCCCCGTAAATTCTATATTTCTCGACACGAAACCTCCACATGTAAGTCTGTGCTGCTTGACCCAATCGGGTTTGCCGCATGTTTTCTGATATAATACTACTAATAATAATAACAATAATAATTAAGTTAAAATATACATTATAATCATATAACATTAAAAATAAAAATGATGATAATAATAGTGTTATATAAATTACAATCACATAATAATAATAGTTAAAATATAAATTGTAATCATATAATCATAAAAAATGGGTTAAAATAATAATAATAATAATAATAATAATAATAATAATAATAATAATAATAATAATAATAATAATAATAATAATAATAAATGGTTTAAGTTAATGCCATACTAAAAGTAATAAATTTTAAATTTACGTAGCGTGAGATTATTTTTAATGTAACAGTAGCCAATTTTATTTGGTGTCACGCATGCTACAACAGTGAGAGTTATTTCTGGTTACATTATATTTCCTGGAAGAAGATAATTGCCTTTGAAATAGAAAGAAGCGTCATAAAGGAGGAGAAAAGTGTTGGATAAAAGTAATAAATAGATGTACGTCATAATGGAATAATAATAATATTATTATTTTTATTATTTTTCAGCTAATTACGTATTACAACCCTACAGGAAGACCTATATATAACACTAATGTTCACAACTACAGAATGTTTGGTGAAGAACTACAAATATAAAATATAATTGATAAAGTAATGTTGATATAAATGTGATTATTAAAAGTAATCTCTAATGTAAATATTACTAGCTTAAAATTTTATTTTAAATAAGTAATTAATATTTATGGGGAAATATTACATACGTTATATTGATAACGTATAATTATATAACGTGATAAAGGCCACTAATTGTTGTATATATGATTAAATTACCTATAACAGTGATAGTTAATTTACGTGCAATTACTGCCATGACGAATATGAACTAATATATTAATGTACGTGTGTGTGTGTGTGTGTGTGTGTGTGTGTGTGTGTGTGTGTGTGTGTGTGTGTGTGTGTGTGTGTGTGTGTGTGTGTGTGTGTGTGTGTGTGTGTGTGTATGTGTGTGCGTGCGTGTGTGTACTCACCTAGTTGTACTCAGTTGTGGTTGCAGGGGGCGAGTCACGGCTCCTGGCCCCGCCTCTTCACTGTGCGTGTATGTGTGTTTTTCCATAGAGACGTGGTCTTGCTACTGGGATGGTCACTACTCGAGCTCAATCCAAACAAGTGCAATGTTTTGAAATTTGGTGGAGAGAAGACCGGAGACGGAATACAGACTGGAAGGTGAGACACTACAGATATCGAACCACAGAAAAATATCTAGGCTTTCACATTGCTCCGAGCATTTTGCCGGTAGCATATGCGTAGAAAGCAAATCTCGGAATAGCCTTCAGGAATCTCAATTTTTAATTACGAACCTCTGTACAGCGTACGCTAGGCCTATTATATCATATGTAGCAGCATCTTTGAGTTCCCACCCAATTAAGCTTGCTTTAAAGGTGGAAAGGTTTGCAACCAGATTAGTCCCTGAGCTAGGAAGGGTACTTAGTACGAGACTAAAATAATTGACCGTGATCACCTTGGAAGAGAGGAGGACTTGATAACTACGTATACCATACTTAGAGAAATTGACAAGGGTAATGAGAAAGATTTTATACAGCGCGAGGACCATGTACAAGGAGACATAGATGGTAGATAAAAACGCAATATAAACACATACACACCACCCACACACATAAACAACACATACACAGCATAAGATACCCATAAAATATTACCTCAATTTTACGGGGTAACAATACGTGACGAGAATAAACTGAGCCCACATCACAAACTGCATTTTTACAGTCATGTTGTCAGCCCGTGGTACTCTTACAGTCATCTTAACAGTCCGTGGTACTCTTACAGTCATCTTGTCAGCCCGTGGTACTCTTACAGTCATCTTAACAGTCCGTGGTACTCTTACAGTCATCTTGTCAGCCCGTGGTACTCTTACAGTCATCTTAACAGTCCGTGGTACTCTTACAGTCATCTTACCAGCCCGTGGTACTCTTACAGTCATCTTAACAGTCCGTGGTACTCTTACAGTCATCTTGTCAGCCCGTGGTACTCTTACAGTCATCTTAACAGTCCGTGGTACTCTTACAGTCATCTTGCCAGCCCGTGGTACTCTTACAGTTATCTTAACAGTCCGTGGTGCTCTTACAGTCATCTTGTCAGCCCGTGGTACTCTTACAGTCATCTTAACAGTCCGTGGTACTCTTACAGTCATCTTGCCAGCCCGTGGTACTCTTACAGTCATCTTAACAGTCCGTGGTACTCTTACAGTCATCTTGTCAGCCCGTGGTACTCTTACAGTCATCTTAACAGTCCGTGGTACTCTTACAGTCATCTTGCCAGCCCGTGGTACTCTTACAGTTATCTTAACAGTCCGTGGTGCTCTTACAGTCATCTTGTCAGCCCGTGGTACTCTTACAGTCATCTTAACAGTCCATGGTGCTCTTACAGTCATCTTGTCAGCCCGTGGTACTCTTACAGTCATCTTAACAGTCCGTGGTACTCTTACAGTCATCTTGTCAGCCCGTGGTACTCTTACAGTCATCTTGTCAGCCCGTGGTACTCTTACAGTCATCGTGTCAGCCCGTGGTACTCTTACAGTTATCTTAACAGTCCGTGGTACTCTTACAGTCACCTTGTCAGCCCGTGGTACTCTTACAGTCATCTTGTCAGTCCGTGGTACTCTTACAGTCATCTTGTCAGCCCGTGGTACTCTTACAGTCATCTTGTCAGTCCGTGGTACTCTTACAGTCATCTTGTCAGTCCGTGGTACTCTTACAGTCATCTTGTCAGCCCGTGGTACTCTTACAGTCATCTTGTCAGCCAGTGGTACTCTTACAGTCATCTTGTCAGTCCGTGGTACTCTTACAGTCATCTTGTCAGCCCGTGGTACTCTTACAGTCATCTTGTCAGTCCGTGGTACTCTTACAGTCATCTTGTCAGTCCGTGGTACTCTTACAGTCATCTTGTCAGTCCGTGGTACTCTTACAGTCATCTTGTCAGTCCGTGGTACTCTTACAGTCATCTTGTCAGCCCGTGGTACTCTTACAGTCATCTTAACAGTCCGTGGTACTCTTACAGTCATCTTGTCTGCCCGTGGTACTCTTACAGTCATCTTAACAGTCCGTGGTACTCTTACAGTCATCTTGTCAGCCCGTGGTACTCTTACAGTCATCTTGTCAGCCCGTGGTACTCTTACAGTCATCTTAACAGTCCGTGGTACTCTTACAGTCATCTTGTCAGCCCGTGGTACTCTTACAGTCATCTTGTCAGCCCGTGGTACTCTTACAGTCATCTTGTCAGCCCGTGGTACTCTTACAGTCATCTTGTCAGTCCGTGGTACTCTTACAGTCATCTTGTCAGCCCGTGGTACTCTTACAGTCATCTTGTCAGCCCGTGGTACTCTTACAGTCATCTTAACAGCCCGTGGTACTCTTACAGTCATCTTGTCAGCCCGTGGTACTCGTACAGTCATCTTGTCAGCCCGTGGTACTCTTACAGTCATTTTGTCAGCCCGTGGTACTCTTACAGTCATCCTGTCAGCCCGTGGTAGTCTTACAGTCATCTTGTCAGCCCGTGGTACTCTTACAGTCATCTTGTCAGCCCGTGGTACTCTTACAGTCATCTTGTCAGCCCGTGGTACTCTTACAGTCATCTTGTCAGCCCGTGGTACTCTTACAGTCATCTTGTCAGCCCGTGGTACTCTTACAGTCATCTTGTCAGCCCGTGGTACTCTTACAGTCATCTTGTCAGCCCGTGGTACTCTTACAGTCATCTTGTCAGCCCGTGGTACTCTTACAGTCATCTTGTCAGCCCGTGGTACTCTTACAGTCATCTTGTCAGCCCGTGGTACTCTTACAGTCATCTTGTCAGCCCGTGGTACTCTTACAGTCATCTTGTCAGCCCGTGGTACTCTTACAGTCATCTTGTCAGCCCGTGGTACTCTTACAGTCATCTTGTCAGCCCGTGGTACTCTTACAGTCATCTTGTCAGCACGTGGTACTCTTACAGTCATCTTGTCAGCCCGTGGTACTCTTACAGTCATCTTGTCAGCCCGTGGTACTCTTACAGTCATCTTGTCAGCCCGTGGTACTCTTACAGTCATCTTGTCAGCCCGTGGTACTCTTACAGTCATCTTGTCAGCCCGGGGTACTCTTACAGTCATCTTGTCAGCCCGCGGTACTCTTACAGTCATCTTGTCAGCCCGTGGTACTCTTACAGTCATCCTGTCAGCCCGTGGTACTCTTACAGTCATCTTGTCAGCCCGTGGTACTCTTACAGTCATCTTGTCAGCCCGTGGTACTCTTACAGTTATCTTGTCAGCCCGTGGTACTCTTACAGTCATCTTGTCAGCCCGTGGTACTCTTACAGTCATCTTGTCAGCCCGTGGTACTCTTACAGTCATCTTGTCAGCCCGTGGTACTCTTACAGTCATCTTGTCAGCCCGTGGTACTCTTACAGTCATCTTGTCAGCCCGTGGTACTCTTACAGTCATCTTGTCAGCCCGTGGTACTCTTACAGTCATCTTGTCAGCCCGTGGTACTCTTACAGTCATCTTGTCAGCCCGTGGTACTCTTACAGTCATCTTGTCAGCCCGCGGTACTCTTACAGTCATCTTGTCAGCCCGTGGTACTCTTACAGTCATCTTGTCAGCCCGTGGTACTCTTACAGTCATCTTGTCAGCCCGTGGTACTCTTACAGTCATCCTGTCAGCCCGCGGTACTCTTACAGTCATCTTGTCAGCCCGTGGTACTCTTACAGTCATCTTGTCAGCCCGTGGTACTCTTACAGTCATCTTGTCAGCCCGTGGTACTCTTACAGTCATCTTGTCAGCCCGTGGTACTCTTACAGTCATCTTGTCAGCCCGTGGTACTCTTACAGTCATCTTGTCAGCCCGTGGTACTCTTACAGTCATCTTGTCAGCCCGTGGTACTCTTATAGTCATCTTGTCAGCCCGTGGTACTCTTACAGTCATCTTGTCAGCCCGTGGTACTCTTATAGTCATCTTGTCAGCCCGTGGTACTCTTACAGTCATCTTGTCAGCCCGTGGTACTCTTACAGTCATCTTGTCAGCCCGTGGTACTCTTACAGTCATCTTGTCAGCCCGTGGTACTCTTACAGTCATCTTGTCAGCCCGT
>NC_091328.1:11895713-11905713 GCF_038502225.1 Cherax quadricarinatus
AGTAGAACTGCATATTATTATATCTAGGAGAACTACAGCTTGCTGTATCCAGAACCACAACTTACTATGCCCATGAAATGTACAGCTTGTTGTATTAAGGTTGTGTCCTGGTAATGTGGCATGTTCCTCGGGTTGTAACATGTGAATACCTGCTGGGCACCTCGGGAAACTTTGTGGCCAACCTGGTACCAACTTGTAAGTTGTGCTGCTGGCACTGCTGCTGCCAGTCGATGCTCCGGTAAGTCAGCAGACGATAACCAGTTAACGAGTCATCATCTCACAAAACCTCGTGTCAGGAAACGCTCGTCCAATTTCCTGACGAACACTGAACCACCATCACCACCACTGTACAATTCGTCCTGCATTCAAAATCACTGTTTTCTATAATGTGCGCATCCTCCCTTTCGTATACTTTTGAAAGACTTCGAGAGTTTTTCTACTCAAGTTGCCCGGCCCTGGGCCAGGCTTGTCTGGTGTCTGCCTGGTCAAACAGGCAATTGCTGCTGGCAGCCCGTTGGCTCATATATCCATGTTGGTACGGGAAGTTCATCTAGGACCTGGAGGCTATTTGGTAGTTTCAGTGGGGAGAGAAGCCTGGGTGAAATTACCTCTAATATAAGTACAGCCCAGACCGTCAGAACCTCACATGCCTCGGGTTGGCTCCATCATACCAGAATCTGTTTTGTATATGGATATATATGTTGAAATAAAAGTGTTTCAATACTCTCTACAAACTCTATTCCTTAGTCAGTTTAACTGGTTCAAACCCACTGCTGGTAGTGTTAATAACTGCAAATACGATCTGGTGGTGGGGATATTATGTTAAACAAAGACTATCCTCTAGCGCATACTTTAGTCCTAATCTATGACTGTCCAACTGACTGCGCTAAAAGCTGGTACTTAGCACTGCCTGATCCTGCATGACCATAGAAGGTACCAGTGCTCGTGATACCACTACCACCACCACCACCACCAACAAACCAAGTAAGTGAAACACGGAATGTGGACTCCGTAGAGTTTTATACATCGTACACACTGTAAATAAACTAGTTCAACATTACGAGAAAAATGACAATGTAAATACAATTATGGGTTTTGCCAGTTATTTACTACGCTGCATAACCCAATGGGTTTAATAATAATAATAATAATAATAATAATAATAATAATAATAATAATAATAATAATAATAAATTTACAATAAACAAATTACTAGGTAAACTCGAGACCAGTCTCACTTGTCGCAAAGACCATCCTGTGTTTCATCGTCACAGTTGAAAATAATATATATAACTGGGAAAGAGAATTAAAAAAGAATAGATAAAATAATTTGACCCTGCGCAAGGAGAGAGGGGAGAGGGGTTAGTGACGTCACTGGTTGCCATGGTGACGGGAGGCTGCCGGAGAGATAGCACCTGACATAATAACTCCATTTTCATCCACCCTCCCCCACCTTAAAAAATACCTATCAAGGATGGGAAAGTGCACCTTGGTGCCGGCGGAGGGCTCTTGATCGAGATAAGTAGGGCTTTATTCAGTTTTCCTTGAATCGAAATTATCTCCCATGTCCTAGTTATACGATCTCTACGATCCTAATGATTCCCCTTGAATATAATAAGTAAATAGATAGAATCAGTGTGAATTAATGTTGTGTTCGTGACTGATTAGGTTGGTCAAAAGGGATTATAACTTATCTACCACAGGAGGGTCATTAAGGCTGACTGTCACCTGTACACCACCGGTCAAGAATATTTTAATATCTTATATAGGGATTATGGTAAACGCATTGTATATACATTTATTCTCAGCGTATATACTCTCCTTGTGACTGGTGTATAGGCTCTAGTGTTCACTTCTTCGTCAAGGACCACAATGAACATCTCTGGAGGTGAGTCGCTAGTTTTCAAGGTAGTGTCACCTAACGTCGCCTCTAGTGTCTAGGTTTTTAATCCTTTCCTCTGACATTTTCTTTCGTGTGTGGTGATGAGAGACGATTTCCTTCACCTGCAGCTGCCACGTCCAATTCACGTAAGTAGTGCTGTTTATCTTGCGTTACTTTATTGTAACTGTTGTTTAATGGAGTGATTATTGTGATTTCTATGTTTAAAAACGCTCCATTGTGGTTGTGCCTTATTTTCTAAAGACCGTATATTTTAATGCCTTGAAAATTATCAGATTTATGTAACGTAATGCTTTGTTTATTTTGTCCGTACCGAGTTCTCTGACTTAATCAGCTCAGAGGACGAGTTGGCCTGAGCAGTTAACTTCTGACCTAACTCCACTGGGGGATGTGTCGCCGAAGTTGTGGAAGATGTATCACTGGAGTCATGGGAACGTTTGTACCTGGCGAACGGTGCAGTATGAATCAACCCGGCCAAGCTGTACGTGAGTAAATTTCTCGATCATCCATCTTGTCTCGAGTCCCACCAGGAACAGACATACCCTCCAGTTAGCAAAATATCGACTCATCCCGAGTGGTGTCTCGGCTTACGGAACCTCTGTACACATACAAACAACTACGAAGTTGACCACTGTACTTCCTGGTAGATGGAAAATCAGCAAAATACAAACACTAGGACATCTGGAATGACCAAGATCACAGAACCAAAACGCCACCAATAAAATGTACCACTTTTTGCATTTTGTGTCTTTTTCCGTCTACCTGACAGTATCACACAATTTTCTGCATATCCTTCAACCAGCTGGTAACAGGTTGAAGAACCTTGGGCGACGGATGCTAATACAGTGTTCTTTTATTGTGCCTATGGCTCCCCTGCACTTCCTCCCATCTCTCTCACTCCCGTACATTATGATAGTGTAAAGATTTGTGACGAGGCCCTCAAGTATCTATATACATACAATGAGATAATTCTTCGCTCCAGAGTGTACATTTCCAGTACTCTGAGATATTTCCAGTAATTAAAATGCTTTTGGTTCTATGAGGGCAGTAAACTATCTTAGTATATTTTCTAGCTCTGTCACTCCTACCTTGACGTCAGCACCGAAAAGTATTTCTACACCAGAGAAGGTAAAACGCATTTCAGTAGTGCTGCCACTGGTGTTATTTTTCTATTTTTTTTAGTTCTCATTATCCACCCTATCTCATTTCTGGACTCTACAGCATTTGCCCCCGTCAAGAGAGGTTTCTTGATGCCAGTGTGGGGCTGTTGATCCAGGGAAATGAACCTGTTCTTCTCTTCCTTAGGTCGAATCTGAATACCTCCCAGTCCTTCCCCAGACACTGTATAACCACTACAAGTCTGGTGCTCCCCAATGAACATAATAATAATGCATCACTGCCTTATTGTTTTCTTAAATGATAGGTCATCTGATATTATTATACACAAGTCTCTATAAATGTTATTATACAAGTCTCTATATATATTCCTTTCGCTCACAGAGCGAAAGGAATATATATATATAGAGTTTTGTACCCAGTGCTCCTCTTGAATTCTCCCTGCTTTCCATATTTGAGCAGATAGAATTTCTCACCTTCCTCCAATATGTTATTTTCTAATACCCGCAGGAAGGTTCTGATATCTGTTTGTAGTCTTTCTGTGTCTGCTACCGAGGCGACTTTCATGCTTCTTTTGGTATCCTCCCAGAAAATATGAAGCAGCAGAGTGTGTTTTAAATACATTTGGTATAGAAATGAGGAAAAAGTGAAAGCACTAGAAAAGTGTCTCGCGGTATTAAACTTTTACTTCCTTAAGGCTAAAGCTTTCTTTCTTTACTACTGTTCTTTTATTCGTCAGAAAATTGAATATCCATTTTCCTTCTATTTCCTGATGTGACATCTGACCTTATTTTATGGGATATCGTTCCTTGATCACATTTGTCAAATGCCTGGCGAATTCTGTTTTGTATCCCCTCTCTATCTCAAAATATCGGCTATATCTCACCAGTACTCATGACTGGTTGCAGACTCGTTCTCTACAGTATATTCTCACAGTAGGAACTTTGTTTTCCATAGACTTTCTTGTCCAAGAATTCACATTATATATAATGTGTGTGTGTGTGTGTGTGTGTGTTTGTGTGTGTACTAACCTAGTTGTACTCGCCTAGTAGTGGTTGCAGGGGCCGAGTCATAGCTCCTGTCCCCGCCTCTTCACTGGCTGCTACTGGGTCACTCTTTCCGCTGTGAAAGAGAGAGAGAGAGAGAGAGAGAGAGAGAGAGAGAGAGAGAGAGAGAGAGAGAGAGAGAGAGAGAGAGAGAGAGAGAGAGAGAGAGAGAGAGAGAGAGAAAGAGAGAGAGAGAGAGAGTGGGTACCTTCAAGGCTTGTTGATACTCTATATGGGTCACTAGTTAGAGAGGCGCCACGCCCAGCACGGTATATACCACACCCTCACTCTGCCTCTTCCTCAATCAACCAGCCGACTCCCTTCCCTCGGGTATTCACTCTGCTCCGATGTCATCCTCCTGTATGAGACGTGACTCCTCAGTGTAAATAACTTAAAAAAATAATCTTATATCTCTTCGTTAGGGCATCGCTGATCATTACAGTCTTCACTAATGAAAAAAAATTATGTTACGTAATTACGATCAATCCTTCGTGGCACCATTGCATCTCTCCTGATACCCCTCCATGGATGAATATCACCACAAATGTCATCACTCATCACAGCACCATTGCATCTCCCCTGATACCTCTCCTCCATGGTATGAGTCTTCGTGGAAACCTTCACTGTGCCCTTTACTCAAGTCTCCCAAATTTGTGAATCGTGTTGTATTATCCTGTATTCGACTGAAGACGACTGCTGTGCGCGCGAAACGTTTCGTCAATTTTAAAGACAGTATTGTACATGTGTCTTATTCATCACTGGTCTGCAACACATGGGGATCTTTATTGAAGAAACGTTTCGCCACACAGTGGCTTCATCAGTCCAATACAAAGTAGAAATGGGTAAGGAGAGGAGAAGTTTGAGGTAATCAGTCCCTCAACCTGGAATCGATGTGTTCAGTCCATCACTCTTGTAGGAAATGCAGCATAGGGCCAGAGAGGTGGCTTATATACTGCAGTCAGATGAGGTGAAGCAGGAGGAGGCGGGATCACAGTGGGACCTGCCACTAGTGTAAGTAGGTCGTCGTCCAAAGGTTGGGCAAGCGATGAAGTCTTTGTACCAAGATCCCATGATGTTGCAGTGTCTGACAGATGTGATGAATGGTTTTGAAAACCGACAAGTTGAAGAACTGAGACACTTATGCAACACATGAGGATCTTTATTGAAGAAACGTTTCGCCACACAGTGGCTTCATCACTGCAGTATATAAGCCACCTCTCTGGCCCCATGCTGCACTTCCTACAAGAGTGATGGACTGAACACATCGATTCCAGGTTGAGGGACTGATTACCTCAAACTTCTCCTCTAATTACCCATTTCTACTTTGTATTGGACTGATGAAGCCACTGTGTGGCGAAACGTTTCTTCAATAAAGATCCCCATGTGTTGCATAAGTGTCTCAATACTTCAACTTGTCGGTTTTCTAAGCCATTCATCACATCACTGGTCTAGAACAATCTAGGTGTGAATGCAGTTAGCTTAATTGAAGCAGATATCCTTCGTGACCGACTTACTTTTCTAGTTTACAGATTTTTATGAAATGTTGACGAGAAGTTGAGCAACATATTAGAATGACTTCCACGAAGCTTCATGACCGCAGAAAAAAAAACGAAAAAAAAAAGATTAAGAAAACTGGTATCGAAATACTGATTTAGTTATTTTTCTGAAACCTGGAAATTACAAAAAAAGTGTTGGCCATGAGTTTACGTGATTTAGGAAAGCGTAACTGAATGTCTGTAATTAGTAAACAGTAGAAAATGACTCGTACTGTCTCTCGGAAAATTACGAACAAAGGTGAAAAATATGTCTGCAGGGGGGACGCTTTTTAAACAAAACCTTAATGTCAGGTTGTAAAAAAAATTACTCTCCATACTGTCTTTGAAAATCAGGATGATAAATGGACGATTATTAGTACGTGTCCTTGTACAAAAACAGGTAAACAACTTTCTTGTGAGATCAATAAGGGTAAAGTTACAGTGTGTGTGTGTGTGTGTGTGTGTGTGTGTGTGTGTGTGTGTGTGTACTCACCTACTTGTGATTACAGGGGTCAAGTCACAGCTTCTGGCCCCGCCTCTTTCGTTGGTCGCTACTAGGTCACTCTCTCCCTGCTCCATGAGCTTTATCATACCACTTCTTAAAGCTACGTATGGATCCTGCCTCCACTACATCACTCTCCAGATTGTTCAGCTTCCTGACAACTCTATGACTTAAAATATGCTTCCTAACATTCATATGTGTGTGTGTGTGTGTGTGTGTGTGTGTGTGTGTGTGTGTGTGTGTGCACGCGCGCGCTCACTCCCTGGGTGAGAGTCGCTTGTACCTGCCGCCCAATATTTAATTAACTCCTGCAGCGATAGCAACCAAACTCATCGAAGAAATGTCACTGTCTGAGACACGTGACCTGGCACTACCTATGTCACGTGACCTGGCACCACCTATGTCACGTGACCTGACAGTACCATAAACGGACGGAAATAAACCAGTTTTATACACGATATAAAAACAAGTCTAAATATCATAATTTTAAACAATATTTTCGAAGCTCAGTTAATATTAATACAAATAAACCAGAATTATAAAAGACACCAAAATTAATAAAAAAATGTAACACCAAAACAATAAAGTAATAATGTAATTCCATTTTTTTCATTAACGAGAATTATATAAAAAATATAACAACTGGCAGTAAAGACAAAATATTAAAAAAAAAAAATCTAATTTAACAAAAATACAATTATCAACATAATTTTATTAATTTCAGTAATATAGACTATAATATATTATCAACTTAATTAATTGCAATGAAAATTTTTTAAAGCTACTTGGTACAGCCGACCCAAAAATTCTGAGGAATATACATCTTGATGTGTATACACTGAGAACAGAGGTATATACACTAGCAGGGTCGTATATCTCACTGCGTATACACTGAGAATTTAATCCCTACATTAGGTATCACATTATCCTTGACTGGTGGTGTACAGGTTACATGCAACTTAACGACCCTCGTGTAGTCGATAGGCTTTACACCGAATAAATCAGCCGTTAAACCTACTACACATCTACAACTTAACTGTTCAGCACCGCTGATTACGGTCATCAGAGAGGACCAATGGTCGACCAACAGGACCCTAGACTGGCGTCTACTTACTGCCGTTAGGACACTTAACTATCTTAACGGGAGATGCCTTACTTAGACTTCTTAATAACTACTGAATGTATGATAACTGATTTTCAGTTGAGAGAAGTGGTGCCATCTGGTGGCTGGGAGAAGACACAAGCGTGGAGAGCTTTATCAAGTCACGAGATAGCTCTGTATAGAGCGAAATGTTGTCGCTGCAAAAGTTTGTGTAAGATGGAACTTAATGAACCACCAACCTTTTTTTTCTAATGTATCAATGTAAACTGGTGTAGTGCCTGAGAGGTCAAAGATGGCTAATGTAATTCGTGTCTTTAAAAGAGGGGATAAGTCATTACCATCAAATTACCGCCCAATAAGTCTGACGCTTTGTGTCTCATCACACACAACTGATTACGGTTCTGAATTTCAGGTGTAAATGTATTATGTTGTGTGTTAGAGGTGAGAGTCAATGACAAGGTCACCCTACCTTCCTGGCAAGGTCACACTACCTTCATGGCAAGGTCACGCTACCTTCTCGGAAAGGTTACGCTACCTTCACATCCACAACCTCACCACCACAAAGCCACCATCACCATCATCCTCTACCACCCATAGCGCTACCACCATCGACCACAACACCAGCTCCACTACCATTAACCACAACACTGTCATCACTACCACCCACACCCACACCATCACTGCCAACACCCACCCACACCACCACCACTACCCACACCACCACCCACACCACCACAACCACCACCAAGGTGATAAGAGACGTCCACTCCTTCGGCCACAGTCTCATGAATACAGAGTGTCAGCGTCACTCCTTATCTGCCCTGAAGGATCCATCCTGCACACCACGTGATGCATTTCTCTCTCTCTCTCTCTCTCTCTCTCTCTCTCTCTCTCTCTCTCCCACTTAATGAATGAATAACAAAGACAGTAACAACAACTAACGATTTACAAATAAAACGCAATACAATGATAACCCAGACTACAACTCAGGATTAACACACAAAACACAATACCTATCACCTGCTCCGCTAGTAAACAAGTTTTCCTTCCACGTACCTGCAAAAAAATATGGTAAAAACTTTTATAATTAAATTTTTCCTGCAGTGATTTTCATTCAAAATACATAATGCATACAGAATACATAAATCAGCATTAAAAATGTAATATCTATAAATGCTGACATTTATTTAAATACAAATGAGTATGTAATGCGCGCGCACACACAACACACATTATATATATATATATATATATATATATATATATATATATATATATATATATATATATATATATATATATATATATATATATATATATATATATATATATATATATTGAAAGAATAGAGAAATTCCAAGCGCTTTCGTGACTACTCACATTATCAAGGAACTATGAAAGTAAAGCATCCAAGGAAGGTATATAAGGGGGTCTGGCCAACACCTCACTATCAGATCCCACAACGGTTAAACACCTGACGCGCGCCGGCCCAACTGGACAGGTCCTTTGCACAACCACCAACAAACTATTCTACCCAAGAAAATTTTTAAAATTATTGTAAAGTAAAAGGACACAAGTGCAACTAATGTGACATTTATTGTGGCAACGTTTCGCTCTCCAGGAGCTTTATCAAGCCATGGCTTGATGTAATGGCTTGATAAAGCTCCTGGAGAGCGAAACGTTGCCACAATAAATGTCACATTAGTTGCACTTGTGTCCTTTTACTTTACATATTGTCGGTAATTCTACCAACTTTAAAATTATTATTTGTCCAGTGTATTATTAAATTCTTCCCAAATTCTATTAATTATAAATGGATCTAATTTATATAAACCAAAGGAAATATTCATATTATTGTCAAAACTGCTTTTTATGAAACAAGATTCAATTATATTCCTGTCGACCATGGACTTGCTTGATACTACTTTCTCAACTCTTTGAAAATCAATTGGATGGTTAAAATCTCTTACACGAATAAATAGAGCATTGGAATCTTGTCCAGTTCTAATGCTATATTTATGTTGTTTTAATCTTAGTTCGAGATTTTTACCAGTTTGACCGTAATAAACTTTATCGCAAATTTTACAAGGAATCTTATAGACACATCCATCAGTATTTTGGGGGGAATTCTTAATCAAAAGTTTTTTTTACTGTATCAAGATTTTTGAATACAACTTTAATATTAAAAGTCTTAAGAAGAGAAGGCATATCAACCAAGTTTTCATGGTAAGGGAGAACCAACATATTTTTAGTTGAATAAGGCTGGTTGTCCCTTTTTGGATTGTAAAAAGTATTTCTAGCAACTTTATAAGATTTATCAATTACATTTCTTGGGTATTTTAAATCATTACCTATTTCATAAATTTTGGATATTTCCTCATCTATGAACTCAGGACTACAAATTCGTAAAGCTCTCAAAAACATTGATGAGAAAACAGACAGTTTGACTCTATCTTGATGCGAAGAATAATAGTGGACATAGGAACAGTTATTTGTAGGTTTTCTGTAAATTTTAAATTTTAATTCATTATTACCCTTAATAATTAAAACATCTAGAAAAGGTAATGAGTTATTTTCTTCAAACTCAACAGTAAAGTTTATGGAATGGGCTAAGCTATTTAATTTTCCAAGGTGTTTAACAGTTGTGGGATCTGATAGTGAGGTGTTGGCCAGACCCCCTTATATACCTTCCTTGGATGCTTTACTTTCATAGTTCCTTGATAATGTGAGTAGTCACGAAATGATTACCAAGAAAAAATGAATAATCTCTTAGATGATACTGAAACCTATTCTAAACTT
>NC_091328.1:11910713-11945713 GCF_038502225.1 Cherax quadricarinatus
GTGGGTGTGAAGAATGTCAGTGGGTGTGAAGAATGTCAGTGGGTGTGAAGAATGTCAGTGGGTGTGAAGAATGTCAGTGGGTGTGAAGAATGTCAGTGGTTGTGAAGAATGTCAGTGGGTGTGAAGAATGTCAGTGGGTGTGAAGAATGTCAGTGGTTGTGAAGAATGTCAGTGGGTGTGAAGAATGTCAGTGGTTGTGAAGAATGTCAGTGGGTGTGAAGAATGCCAGTGGGTGTGAAGAATGTCAGTGGGTGTGAAGAATGTCAGTGGGTGTGAAGAATGTCAGTGGGTGTGAAGAATGTCAGTGGGTGTGAAGAATGTCAGTGGTTGTGAAGAATGTCAGTGGGTGTGAAGAATGTCAGTGGTTGTGAAGAATGTCAGTGGTTGTGAAGAATGTCAGTGGTTGTGAAGAATGTCAGTGGGTGTGAAGAATGTCAGTGAGTGTGAAAGATGGCAGTGGGTGTGAAGGATGTCAGTGAGTGTGAAAGATGGCAGTAGGTATGAAGGATGTCAGTGAGTGTGAAAGATGGCAGTGGGTGTGAAGGATGTCAGTGAGTGTGAAAGATGGCAGTGGGTGTGAAGGATGTCAGTGAGTGTGAAAGATGGCAGTGGGTGTGAAGGATGTCAGTGAGTGTGAAAGATGGCAGTGGGTGTGAAGGATGTCAGTGAGTGTGAAAGATGGCAGTGGGTGTGAAGGATGTCAGTGAGTGTGAAAGATGGCAGTGGGTGTGAAGGATGCCAATGAGTTTGAAAGATGGCAGTAGGTATGAAGGATGTCAATGAGTGTGAAAGATGGCAGTGGGTGTGAAGGATGCCAATGAGTGTGAAAGATGGCAGTGGGTGTGAAGGATGCCAGTGAGTATTTAGGATTTCTTCAGCTATTACTATGTATGTCGCGTAGTGCCAGAGAGAGAGAGAGAGAGAGAGAGAGAGAGAGAGAGAGAGAGAGAGAGAGAGAGAGGGGGGGGGGGGAGACACACGCATACAAAGCAGTCTGAGGCAGCAGTACGCACATTCCACACCCGTGCAAGCAGTTATCATTCTTGCATGCCACTCACAAGGAAGTCATTCTCCAGATGGCACTATTGTGCCTGGCAGTCATGCTACCCTGCCATCAATTCAAAGTATAATAATGCTGGTACAAAAATTGACATAGAATCCTCTCATTATGTATGTTCTTACGTTTTAAAGGTATTGAAACCCATTAATAATAATTGAATGGATGTGCTTGCGTGTCCATGGGATTTATTGGTCTTGTGTGCGTCGTCTTACATGTATTGACAAACGTGTGTCGATTGCAGGTGTTGACTGATTTGCATGTGTGAAGTATTGAAGTTGACAGATGTAAGTCGACTAAAAGTGTTGAGAGACGTCTATCAATTAGATGACAGAACTGTGTCGGTTGCAGATGTTGACAATTTCTATGTGTCGATTACAGGTGTTGACACACTACAGGTGCTAACAGACGTCTGTCGACTACAACAGTTGACAGTATTGTGTCGATTACAGGACTGGTAATTTTGTTTATGTGTGACTACAGGCGCTGAATCATGTGTGAGTATCGACTTGGGGCGTTAAGAATCATGTGTGTTTGTGTGTGTGTGTGTGTGTGTGTGTGTGTGTGTGTGTGTGTGTGTGTGTGTGTGTGTGTGTGTGTGTGTGTGTGTTTGTATCTGTGTGTGTGTAAGAGATTCAGCAACCCTTGGCATAGACAGAAGATACTCGCTCTCTGTACAGGTTTTTCAAGCCACCGAGATAATGATAGAGTAAACAGTTGTTTCAATAAAACCTCGTTCCGTAACGTGTATCTTTCTTTCACCATTGTTGGCAGTAATGTCATTTATTTTAAGAAAAGCCCTATAACATCCACCCAGTAGTATTATTTACTAGCGGTGTTATGTTCAACAATACTTAATCCTGTTTTATGGTGATGAGAACCTAGATTATAGCCGCCTTTAGACAATTTCTTTTTTCTGCCTCTCTTCTCTTTCTTAATGACCACCTTGGCTTTGTTGGAAGCCACGACGTGGGTATTTTTGTCGAGATGAATTATACGGGTATTGTTAGTGTTACGTGTGTGCCAAGATTTTCTATAATCTTGAAGTCTTCTTTTAATGCCTGTGATGGTCGTGCTGATGGTGGTTTGTTCGTCAGGAAATAGGACTGCTGATGTGGGTTTATGCCAGCTGATGACTAGATCGGTGATTAAACAACTGCTGCCGTAACTGCTAACTTACTAGTGATATGGATAAGTAGGGAAGGGGGCCTCCAGCAGCAACAGCTGGATTGACCAGACTAGCACCAGATAAGCCTGACCCAGAGTCGGGCTCCGGGAGTAGAAAGACACTCGAAACTCATCAAAGGTATATAAAGGTATATGGTTAAGGATCCGCACTCTTACTAGTGCTATATACGTACGTGGTTAAGCACCCGCTTACAGAAGTGTAGACACTTACACATCCCTCCTCCTTTTCTGACATTCTTAGTGGTCACAACACCATGATACAGCCTACTCGTGGCCACAACACCACGTTGCAATGTGTCAGTGGTCACAACACCACGTCGTCACAATTAACATTATTCACCAATGTAAACACACCAAGGCGGTGCAGTCCCTCTGTCAATGTTCTAGACACCACTAGTCTCGCACCACTAGACACACAACTAGTCTCACACCACTAGTCTCACCGTTCGCCTCGCACCACTTGTCTTGCACCACTAGTCTCACCACTAGCTTTGCATCACTAGTCTCACTCCGCTAGCCCGGACCCTAGCCTCGCTAGTTTCACACCACTTTACTTGCAATACAGAGCAGAATTAACCTCGCTAGACCACTGTCGTAGCATTAGCCTCGCATGATTTGTCTTGTTGCACTAGCGTGGCCAGGCTAGTCTAGTAGCAGCAGCATGGCCGGACTAGTCTCGTAGCACCAGCCTAGCAAAGCTAATCTCGTAGCAATAGCCTCTCACTGACACCAACTTTTTAATCCAACATACTGAATTGAATCAAGTATACGTCCATCACTCACTACGACTACAAGTGTAATTTAAATACAAATCCAGACACAGACGCGGATTCTTAGTCTGCGAGAAAGACTTTAAGACTTCAGGTTTAACTGTCAGTGAAGAATGGCTGTAACAGCCATGGGCGACCATGATCGTTAAACCACCGAACAATTACGCAATTATGCCGCCTGAATTACAGTGACATTAACTGCACAAATAAATATATTTCATGGTATTAAAGATCATGAAGACAGCGAAGCCCACGGCAACTGGTACGTTCACTGGGTTGTGCTTGCTGGGGGTGAAACTCAGCTCATGGCCCCCATCTCTTAACGAAATCGTAATAACACGATTGCGAACAAACAACGGACTCATTCGCCATGAGTTCAAACCATACCCGTTCCGTGGTTTATTTGATGTAATGGTTTGAAAGGCGTAACGCCGATAGGTACGAAGACAAAGATATATGTCATCTGACTTGAGAAAGCTGTACTTAAGAGCGAAACGTTGTACAAATAAAAGCTTGTTATGACCATTTGTGCCTTCATCTACGTACCTGTTGACGTTACGCTCTTCAAACTATTGCTAGTTTCTATCCTAGTGAGGCGGTGTGTACTGTACAGCTGAGATACGCACCGCAGCTGTTGTTCTGACATCTTTCTCGTGTAAACAGTCACCTGTAAACCTCTACAGAGCCGTATGCCACTGATATTCAATACCGACAAGATGATGAGTTAGACACACGCGCAACATCTGGGTATCTTGTCGGTACCGAATACCAGCGAAACGTCTACAAAGATACCCAGATGTTTTACATGTGTCTAATTCATCATTACAGATCTATTCCAGACATACATCTCAATTTCTAAATTGAGCAAAAATAAGGGTTCTTAAAGTTATCAATTCCTAATACACCAGATGTTTGGTTATCTTATAAAACCCTTTCTGATCCGCAAACCAAGTGGCTTCCTGTCGCTAACAGAGCTGGTGCTCTCTTGACATCTACGGCCACTAGCGGCTTTGAAGTTACTGGTCTTGACAGTCACTGGTGCTGGTCCTGACAGCCTTCACCACTGTTCCCACCACTGAAAAGTGTCTTTAAGTATCTTATGAAGCCAAGTCCCCTTCATTCCTTATCGAATTTATCGCCGTCTTGACGGAGAATGAAGACACGCACTCTAGGAGCACCTCTTGAGGTGGTCCTTAGAGCCATGGCCACCCGCAGCCCTCCACCTCTTCACTACCAAGGATGCGAACTTCGGTACGTCTGACCTACTTCCCACTGTCCCTTTATACAAACCAGCCAGCCGAGATAATCACATTTGCGCGGTGCTGCCGAAGTTAGATCTGTGCTGAGGTAGCACTGATGCTGTAGGTAGATCAGGTAAAGCAGTTCCAAGGCAGCAAGAGACGAATTTCGTCAACCAATTTCCATTTTACAATTGCAGAGCTACCCCTCACCGCATGTCTCACGCATTATTATTATTATTATTATTATTATTATTATTATTATTATTATTATTATTATTATCAGAGTGTATATTTACGGGATAGCACTAAAGTGGTAGTGGCAACACACAGTACCTCATGTTTACGCGATGCCGTTTTCATTGGTAATTGAAGCTTGTGAAAAATATCTGTGGGGTATAGTAATAACGTATGTGCTGGTATAATAATAATAATAATAATAATAATAATAATAATAATAATAATAATAATAATAATAATAATAATAATAAAAATAATAATAATAATAATCTACCTCATGTATGTAGGTAGTCTGCCTCACATTTAGCAAGAGGAAGGATCAAGTTTATACCAAGACCTAGGCATGTAGGTGAGTACAAATAGGAAGCGCGTCTGTCTCGCGCCAAGCAGATGAAGGATCGAGCCTCCAACACGTCTTACGCTGAATGATCCAAATGTGTTTAGCGCTTAACATAAATTAAACAAAAATGATACCAAGACCTAACGCTGGATGATCCATACAGCTCACGAAATCGTAATAACACTATTGCAAACAAGCCACAGCACGGGTGGGGTTTAGAACCCATGGCGGGTGAGTCGTAAAAACTCCAGGCCAGTGCGTAAACACTAACCCCCTACCCGTACCGCGGTTTGACTCACACGGGTTGTAAGTTTATTCAGGTACAGGTACACATAAACACAGTTACATAAATTATCATACATAACAGCATATGTGTAGATTACCTAGAATACCCCAAAATAAGTCAGATAAACATAAAATAAGAAAATAATAAGCAGGGCCTCTGCGAACTGTCTGACGTGTGGCTCGGCGTGCGTCGCTACTTAATAACGTCACTTAATATGCATACCAGTGTCTCCATGAACCCAGTAGCATTGAGTGGAATATGTGGGATAATGTTTCTCGTCACTGTGATGATACAACAACAACAACAACAACAACAACAACAATAACATAATAATAATAATAATAATAATAATAATAATAATAATTATAATATTAATAATAATTGCCTACTTTTTAATTTTATTTCCATTTCTCTTAATAATAACTCCAGCTTTTCGTGTAGTTATTACGAAGAAACAGCAGTAGCTGATGAACGTTTAATGGAATATTTGACAATATACTCACTATTATAATTATAACCTTAATTTTTAAAGGGGTGAAAGGGTAAGCCAGCGGAAGGCCTCAGTCAGATGACCAGAAGCTCCAGCTTCTGGTCATCTGACTAGTGGTCAGTCTTTCCAGGCTGAAGGACTGACCACCTCAAATACTTTTTCTCCAAGGTTGACGGACTGATTACATCTTTATTTCATTACTACTGCTGCTTCTGTATTTGACTGAAGAAGTCTACTGTGCAGGTGCAACGTTTCAACAGTAAAGACACCCAACTGTTGCACATGTTGATAAATTAGACACATGTGCAACTCTTGGGTATCTTTATTGAGGAAACCTTTCGTCACACAGTGGCTTCATCAGTCCATACAAAGGAGAATCGTGAAGAACAGGAGAAGAATGAGGTAATCAGTCCCTCAACCTTGAGTCGATGTGGTCAGTCCATCAATCTTGAATAGAATACAGCATATATGCCGAGAAGTAGCTTATATACCGTAGACATCGACTCAAGGTTGAAGGACTGATTACCTCATTCTTCTCCTGTTCTTCACGATTCTCCTTTGTATGGACTGATGAAGCCACTGTGTGGCGAAACGTTTCCTCAATAAAGATACCCAAGAGTTGTGCATGTGTCTAATTTATCAACGTGTCGGTTCACTGAACCATTCATCTGCTGCACGTGTGTCTTAATCATCAACTTGTCGGTATTGTATACCATTTTTAACAATCCTATTGTTTTCTTGTTACTGTTGCTTGCTTCCTTTCTTCTTCACCTTTTCTTCCCCTTCTTCGTTCATCCTTTATTTTTGTTACCTCCTCCTCCTCTTCCTCCGAACTATTAAACTTTTTTTCCCCGTTTCTCCTTCCTCCCCTTCCCTCTCTCCCTTTGTCCACACAACTCTTCTGCCTCTCATCATCCTTCCTTCCATCTTTTCTTTCTCTTTCAGACCCTACCTCTTCTTTCCTCTCCTCATATTTTCCATCCATCCATCATGATGATGATGATGGCCCCCTGGCACCATCATGATGATGGCCCCTAGCACCATCAGATGATGATGGCCCCTGGCACCATCATGATGATGATGGCCCCTGGCACCATCATGATGATGATGGCCCCTAGCACCATCAAGATGATGATGGCCCCTAGCACCATCATGATGATGATGGCCCCTAGCACCATCAGGATGATGATGGCCCCTAGCACCATCAGGATGATGACCCCTGGCACCGTCAGTGATCATTGCCACATGGCACTCCTTCTTTATCTCTCTCTCCTCTCCACCTCAATCACCTCAAACTATTATTATTATTATGATTATGAAAAATAAAAACTTACAATAAATAATGATAATAAATTATAATTATAATAATATACATATTACAACAGCTATTACTATTACTTATTAATATAATATTTCTGTTGCTACTATTACTGTTATTACTACTACCACCACTACTGCTATCACCACCACTACTACTGTTATTACTACTACCACCACTACTGCTATCACCACCACTACTACTACTGCTACCACTACTACTACTACTACTGCTACCACTACTACTACCACTACTACTACTACTACCACTACTACTACCACCACTACTACCACCACTACTACTACCACCACTACTACTGCTACCACCACTAGCACCACTACTACTACTACCACTACTACTACAACTACCACTACTACTACCACCACTACCACTACTATCACTAGTACTACCACTCTACTACCACAACAACTACTACTACTACTACCACTACTACTACTACCACCACCACTACTATTACTACTACTACCACTACTGCTACTACCACCACTACTACCACTACTATTACTACTACTACCAAACTACTACCACTACTACTACTACTACTAATAATAATAATAATAATATTAATATGGAAAGTGTCATAATTTTCTTGTTCAGTTTACACATGACAATCAGCATAACGTTAAATATTACACGAGTTTCGCTGAGGAAGTTCTTGTTTTGTATACAAGTCTCTTATATAAGTATCTTATATCGGAAACTTACATAATTTTTTATAATCTTCTTGTATAAGTTTCTTAGATAAGGTTCAGCCAGGCTTGTGAAGCGTGGCTTGCCAAGTTATCAACGGTAACTCCTGCCACACCAGAGAGCGAGGGAGGGAGGGTGAGAGAGAGAGAGAGAGAGAGAGAGAGAGAGAGAGAGAGAGAGAGAGAGAGAGAGAGAGAGAGAGAGAGAGAGAGAGAGAGAGAGAGAGAGAGAGAGAGAGAGAGGGAGAGAGAACTCGCCTAATTGTGGTTGCAGGGGTCGAATCACAGCTCCTGGCCCCGCCTCTTCACTTGTCGCTACTACGTCACTCCCTGCTCCATGAGCTTTATCACGTACTCGCCTAATTGTGGTTGCAGGGGTCGAGACTCAGCTCCTGGCCCCGCCTCTTCACCGACCGCTACTAGGTCCTCTCTCTCCCTGCTCCATGAGCTTTATCATACCTCGTCTTAAAACTATGTATAGTTCCTGCCACCACTACATCGCTTGCCAGACTATTCTACTTCCTAACTACTCTATGACTGAAGAAATACTTCCTAACATCCCTTTGACTCATCTGAGTCTTCAGCTTCCAATGTGTGTGTGTGTGTGTGTGTGTGTGTGTGTGTGTGTGCACTTACCTATATGTGGTTGCAGGGGTCGATTCACAGCTGCTGGTCCCACCTATTCGCTGGTCACTATTAGGTCCACTCTAAACTCCCAGAGCCTTATCGTACCCCTTCTTAAAGCTATGTATGGAGCCTCTACTATTTCACTCTCCAGATTGTTTTACTTCCTGTGCGTGTGTTAGCTGCCAGCTATCATCAGCACAAGGGAAACCTAGCAACCAGTTTGATGGCCGGAAAAAGAAGTCAAAATTTCTTGGCTAACGTTATTCATGGCGTTACTTAATTGGCCGCTACACTTCCGCGCAGGTGCGCGGAAGTGTAGCGGCCGGCTACTCGCTAATCTTTCCCTTCCCGACATTGCACCCCGCTTTTTAAGTTGCCCTGACTGATGTTTACCGATGTTGTACCTATTCTTGAAACTCTGTATGGATTTCGCTTCCCCTCCTTTCCCCCCGCTAGCTGATTCTATTTCTCTTACAACTCTGAGACTGAACACTTCCCTACTTCCTCTGCGCCCCTGAGGCCTCGGTCTCCGCCACTCATCACGGTAGAGTTACACACGTGATGTAAATAGTTTAGAAACCAGACAAACTGAAAAATGAGACACTTGTGCAACATTTGGGAATCTTTATTGAGGAAACGTTTCGCCTGGTAGTGATTTCTTCAGTCCAGTACAAAGAAGAACGGTGAAAGATGAGGAACAGTTTGAGGTAATTAGTCCCTCAGCCTGAAGTCAACTCCAGGCTGAGGGACTGATTACCTCAAAAACAATCCCAGTGTTGACATGTATTCTCTGAGTCAGGTCTCTAGTGCACTGCCAAACAATGTAATTACAAGAATTGGATTTCCCTCCCGGAATGTTGGGCAGAAGCGAGACAGGAAAGTAGTGAGTAACGAAGCTTTAGATATACACATAAATTAACAGGGTGGACAGTTTATTGAACAGCACCACGTACTGTAAGTGAATATACTGCCGTAATAACAGTTCACGTACTGTGAGTGAATATACCGCCTCAATAACAGTTTATCTCTGCCCAAATTGCTGACCCGCCATTAACGACATGCAACAGTTAGGTAACCTATAATAATGGTATATAGTACCGACAAGTAGAAGAGTAAGATACGTGTGTAGCAGTTAAACAAATATTGAGAAAAAAAAAGTATACAAACCACGGAACGGGTGGGAATTAAACCCACGGCAAACGAGTCCTGTCATGGGTTCAATCCCAGCCCGTTCCGTGGTTTGTTTACGGAAGTGTTATTACGATTTCGTGAGTCGAAGTGTGTGTGTGTGCAAATTCGGGTGTTCGTTCCGTCGGACTGAGATTACGTGGCAGACAAGTTTCTTAGTAGGTTCAGCTACAAGCTGAGAAAATAGTCAAAACAGAGGAAAGTTTGTTTAGACTTTGTCACGAGAGACGATTGTGTGTAGTGGCACACATAGCGCGAGTGAACACTCCGCCTTAATGACACCATGGATCACCTTTGTTAGCTGACACTCTACTTACTCTACACTAACGGTACTCCACTGACGCGACACTAACGACACGCCAATAACGCGACGCTGACAACACTCCACTGACGATATACCACTGACGATACGCCACTGACGCGACACTGACGACACTCCACTGACGTGACAATGACGATACGCCATTGACGCCATAAACCTCATCATGGGATGTTTCTTCACCACACTCGTAACTAACAACATAACCCTACAACTCGCTCTGATTGAGCGAGTTGTAGAGTGGTATTCTTCTTGGGTTGGGTCTGCGACCGTGATTCACCTGACTCAAGAAATCGTAATGACACGATTGCAAATAAACCTATGACCGCGGGTTCAATCCCGGCCGGGGGTATGGTTTATTCACCTGACTGTTTCACAACACACAAATCATGTGGTTCAACCAAGCCTCAGTCGACCCACCTGTTTCTGGACCTCGAAAACACACAAAACAAGAAAACGGGAATATGATAGCGGAGGGTGAAGGTCATTTTTACCATTGAACTGTTTGTAAAACCCACCTCTCTCTGTCTGTCTGTCTGTCTCTCTCTCTCTCTCTTTCTCTCGTTACATTTTCTCTCCTTCCCATGTCTTTCCTTGATTCCTTTTCGCCTCTCCTTTTATTTACATATGGGCAAGCGCCCTAAAATATTTTGCCTCTTCACCAAGTAGTAAATAGAAAACTAAGACGTCCTAGCACATACTACCTCGTCACCTAGCAGTAAATAAGTAACTAAGACGTCCTAGCACATACTACCTCGTCACCTAGCAGTAAATAAGTAACTAAGACGTCCTAGCACATACTACCTCGTCACCTAGCAGTAAATAAGTAACTAAGACGTCCTAGCACATACTACCTCGTCACCTAGCAGTAAATAAGTAACTAAGACGTCCTAGCACATACTACCTCGTCACCTAGCAGTAAATAAGTAACTAAGACGTCCTAGCACATACTACCTCGTCACCTAGCAGTAAATAAGTAACTAAGACATCCTAGCACATACTACCTCGTCACCTAGCAGTAAATAAGTAACTAAGACATCCTAGCACATACTACCTCGTCACCTAGCAGTAAATAAGTAACTAAGACATCCTAGCACATACTACCTCGTCACCTAGCAGTAAATAAGTAACTAAGACGTCCTAGCACATACTACCTCGTCACCTAGCAGTAAATAAGTAACTAAGACGTCCTAGCACATACTACCTCGTCACCTAGCAGTAAATAAGTAACTAAGACATCCTAGCACATACTACCTCGTCACCTAGCAGTAAATAAGTAACTAAGACGTCCTAGCACATACTACCTCGTCACCTAGCAGTAAATAAGTAACTAAGACGTCCTAGCACATACTACCTCGTCACCTAGCAGTAAATAAGTAACTAAGACATCCTAGCACATACTACCTCGTCACCTAGCAGTAAATAAGTAACTAAGACATCCTAGCACATACTACCTCGTCACCTAGCAGTAAATAAGTAACTAAGACATCCTAGCACATACTACCTCGTCACCTAGCAGTAAATAAGTAACTAAGACATCCTAGCACATACTACCTCGTCACCTAGCAGTAAATAAGTAACTAAGACATCCTAGCACATACTACCTCTTCACCTAGCAGTAAATAAGTAACTAAGACATCCTAGCACATACTACCTCGTCACCTAGCAGTAAATAAGTAACTAAGACGTCCTAGCACATACTACCTCGTCACCTAGCAGTAAATAAGTAACTAAGACGTCCTAGCACATACTACCTCGTCACCTAGCAGTAAATAAGTAACTAAGACGTCCTAGCACATACTACCTCGTCACCTAGCAGTAAATAAGTAACTAAGACATCCTAGCACATACTACCTCGTCACCTAGCAGTAAATAAGTAACTAAGACATCCTAGCACATACTACCTCGTCACCTAGCAGTAAATAAGTAACTAAGACATCCTAGCACATACTACCTCGTCACCTAGCAGTAAATAAGTAACTAAGACATCCTAGCACATACTACCTCGTCACCTAGCAGTAAATAAGTAACTAAGACATCCTAGCACATACTACCTCTTCACCTAGCAGTAAATAAGTAACTAAGACATCCTAGCACATACTACCTCGTCACCTAGCAGTAAATAAGTAACTAAGACGTCCTAGCACATACTACCTCGTCACCTAGCAGTAAATAAGTAACTAAGACGTCCTAGCACATACTACCTCTTCACTTTGCAGTATATAGGTAACTATGAGTTAGCCGACTGTTGTAGGTGACGTCCTGAACCTGAGGAACCCAACGGAAATTATCCACACCGCTTTACTCCCGTCTTAACCTGGGTTATTAACCCTCCTGGGTGAATAATACTCTTGAGATATTAACCTTTCAGGAGTTAATAATCCTCTTAAAGTATTAACCTTCCAGAGATTAATAAGATCCTGCAGTATTAAGTATTAACCCTCCAGTGGTTAACTTAATAGGTTCCTGGGGTATTCAGTATTAACCCTCCAGGGGTTAGTAAGTTCCTGGGGTATTAAGCATTAACTCTCCAGGGGCTAATAAGTTCCTGGAACATTAAGTATTAACCCTCCTGGGGTTAATAACCATACCAGGATATTAAATATTAACCATTCAGAGATTAACCGCCTAAAATTTTCCTTTCTGTTTCCCCTCTCTGTCTCCTCTTGCGCCACCCCTCTCATCTTACTCTGCCTCTCTCCCTTCCCTCTTCCATCCAGTTAATGTATTTAGCGTAAGGGGTCAGGAGGAAGGTGTTGATTAGAGAGCAGCAAGTGCTGTGTAGGTGAGACGTGTTACTTTGCTTCATTACTCCTGCTGCTGTTACTATTGTTGCTGTTACTGCTGCTTTTGTTGTCACTGTTGCTGCTGTTTCTGTTGTTGTCAGTGTTGCTGCTGCTGTTGATGCTGCTACTCTTGTTGTTGCCTCAACTCCACATTGTCCAGACTATGGAGGAAAACGCTCTTGTTGTTGCTGCTGCTACTTTTGTTGCTGCTGTTATTGTTGTTGCTACTGCTGCTGTTGTTGGTACTGTTGTTGATGCTGCTGCTGCTGCTGTTATTGTTGCTACTTACTCTCCAGGAAGATATTTACATCAGCTTCGTGTTGGCTGTATCGTTTGTTGTTGTTATTACTGTTGCAGGTAATGTCACAGGTATTATTATTATTACCACCCATCTCCTCAAATTACCTTTCGTTTCCCAAGGTAATCACTTGTCGATACCAAGGCATTCACTTGTAGATACCAAGGTAATCACTTGTCGATATCAAGGTAATCACTTGTCGATACCAAGGTAATCACTTGTCGATACCAAGGCAATCACTTGTCGGTACCAAGGTAATCACTTGTAGATACCAAGGCATTCACTTGTCGATACCAAGGTAATCACTTGTCGATACCAAGGTAATCACTTGTCGATACCAAGGTAATCACTTGTCGATACCAAGGTAATCACTTGTCGATACCAAGGTAATCACTTGTCGATACCAAGGTAATCACTTGTCGATACCAAGGTAATCACTTGTCGATACCAAGGTAATCACTTGTCGATACCAAGGTAATCACTTGTCGATACCAAGGTAATCACTTGCCGATACCAAGGTAATCGCTTGCCGATACCAAGGTAATCACTTGTCGATATCATGATAATCACTTGTCGATACCAAGGTAATCAACGGAACAGTGACTCACTGTTTGAGCACAACACTGTAGAAACACAAGGAAAACTGGGCTCACTTGAGGCCGGACTGAGGTATCTGAGCCTTCGTCACAGCAGGAGAGGGAACGGACAGCTGTCCTACGTCTGTGGTCTCGTGATCCGAGGAATTAGACTTATGATCCCCTTGGACTGACCTGATACCTCCTCTCTTTCCCCTCTTTCCACAGGCGCTGCTGTATAACGCATACCGATTCAGCGTTTTATCGGAGAAGCTTGGTCATAGACCGGGCGGCGGGGGCGTTGACCCACGGAATACCCTCCAGGAATAACAGCAAACGTGTATCAGAGCCGGGAGTCGACCACTCAGCTGGGAAGCAGCTTTTGTTCCCACTGTGTAACTAACATATATAATTGAATACTACCACGCTGCTGATGCATCCAGTTTTGTTGAAAAAAAAATTCCTCACTCTCCAGCCAATACCGGAAAAACGCTAACTCGTAAACCAATCAAAAAAAGGGAAGTGGAAATACCGAGAGGATGGAGAACCATCAGGCGGATAATTATTATTATTATAATTATTATTATGGGGAGAGCCAAACCCATAGGGATTATACAGCGCCTGGGGGAGGATGAAAGGCATTCAGGCTTAATTCAGGGAATTGGAGCATAGATCCAACTCCCTAGATCAAGAGACCCCTCACCAGCATCAAGGAACCTCCCTTGAGGGGGGCCATCAGGCAGAGAGCAACAACACAGAGTTTTACGCTGAAATGTGCCAGGTACAGCTCAGAGCTCGGTCTCAGGGCAACTGCTGCTTCTGTACCAGCCTTGGGTGAAAGAGCGAGAGACACGGTGAGAAGACGAAGAAGAAAAAACAAAGAAGACTTCGGATTAGTAACCCCGGAGGGTTAATAAGCCAGGGATAACCTTAGAGAGCATAAAGTGTGGCTTAAATTTCAAAAGGCATAATACCGTGACTGGAACAATACACAACCCACACATAGGAGAGAGAAGCTTAAGACGAAAATTCGGGCCGACTTGGACCATTTACAAAGTCACACTAACACAGAAAAGTGAGGGAGCCATTATATATACCGGCTCCCTCACTCTTGACTTTGCATACTTGGTAAATGGTCCAAGCCAGACCGAAACGTCATCGTAAGCTCCTCTCTCCTATGTGCGGGTTATTTATATAGTGAGGCTAATTTCCACCGAGATACTCTTCAGGGGTTGTCTTGATACTAGTGAAGGACTTTCGATTGTAAGAGCCGGGATTATCCTCCATTTTATTAGATCGAATCTGAATGCCTATCTTACCACTGATGCTGCATGCCTTTACTGCTTCCCCCATGAATGCCTCTCCTTCTACCGATGCTTCATGCCTTTACTGCTTCCACCATGAATGAAGTAGCAGCAGTAGGCTATTTGGGTCCTCACGTCCTCGCTTAGGATGCGACCCACACCAGTCAACTAACTCTAAATATCTACTTACTGCTGGGTAAAAGGGAGAGCAGGGGCTAATAGTGCTGCTCCCATGTGTCTTGTCATGCTCGGGATTCGACCCGAATTTCTTCGGTTGTGAGCCGAACGCTCTACCAACATTAAATAAGCAAACAAGCTGACGAACCCCTTCCACCGCTGATGTGCAAACTAAGGCACATGCAGGGCGCAGGTACGATGAACGCATGACAACACTGCAACCCCAGCTGGTGCTCGTACCTGCGTTTACTCCCATCGTCAATCCCAGCTGGTGCTGATACCTGGCTGGCGGTGGAGGTACTGCAGGGGAGGGGGTACACGAGCGTGGAGGTACAATGGAGTGCTGGAGCGGGTGGAGGGTCGGAGCTAGGAGTACCTGGTCCCAGAGTTTATCCACTTCTTCATTGATCTCTAGAGGAGGGTGATGAAGGAGAGTGAAGTTGGGGGTGATGGTAAGGGATGATGGTTAGGGGTGATGGTGGTGAGGTGATGGTGGGGGTAGGTAACTTTTACGAAGTGAACCATGGAGCTGGAATACAAGGAGTGCGGTAGACAGGAAGGAAGGTAGATAAGGGAGAAATAGAGGAACAGAAGGAGGCAGAAGTGGATGGGAGGCAGAAAATGAGGGAAACAAGATGGAAGGAGTATGGGAGGAGAGCAGAAAGGGAAGGGAGGAGGTGAGTGAACGAGGGAAACTGGGAGGAGAGTAGAGAGTAAAGGAGGGAGGCTGGGAGGAGAGCAGAGAGGGAGGAAGGCTAGAAGAGTAGAGAGGGAAGGAGGGAGGCTGGGAGGAGAGCAGAGAGGGAGGAAGGCTAGAAGAGTAGAGAGGGAAGGAGGGAGGCTGGGAGGAGAGCAGAGAGGGAGGAAGGCTAGGAGAGTAGAGAGGGAAGGAGGGAAGTTGGCTGGAAGAAAAGGTGGCGAAGCAGGCAGGATAAAAAAAAAAGGGGGGGGGGAGGTCGAAGAGGTAAGCAGGGCATTCATGTAGAAGGAAAACTAGGATGAAAGGCAATCAGAAAGGCAAATATGAAGGCAGGGGGGGGGAAAGGATATACAATTTGTTCGTCAGGAGAAAGGAGATTTCTCCTGACGTCGATGTTGGTCACATCATGACGTCAACACAAGATGTTCTGGTCATGTGAGCAAAACCTCAGCTCAAACACTGAGTGTCCGTGGCTCGATGCCTTATAAGGGTGGAAACATTGGGCGTGTTTCCGTACACCTGCTATCCCTGTTCACCTAGCAGCAAGTAGGTACCCGGGTGTTAGTCGACTGGTGTGGGTGGCATCCTGTGGGGTGGTAGTGTACCTCAGACAGGACTGTGTTTTGAAATGAGCCGAGGTAGGATAACAGTTCTTGGACTGTAAAACTGATTCGTGTAAAAATTTTTTTACTAGCTTACCCGTCCATCACTTCTAAATTAAACGTTATATCACATCATCAGAAACAAAGTGTTAATGTTGTGTACATCGAGGCTACCTGCTGATAAAACTGCTTGCTTTATCTACAGACAAACAGTTGTGAATACTGGCTATAAGGGAATCGTTTCTCGCTCACAAATAGCAGAGTTTCGAGCCTTTTCCATTTCATGGCGCTGAATAATAGGTTAAGCACATCACATAACTATTACTACTGCTAATACTACTACTATTAATACTAAGAAACTTATAGTCTTCAAACTATGCTAAAGGACTAAACAGAACAATGTATCTACCTTATCTGCTAGAAAAATGATAGGATGGATAATGAGAACCTTCAAAAGTAGGGACGCCAAGCCCATGATGACTCTTTTCAAATCACCGCCTTCTCTCTAGGCTGGAATACTGCTGTGCACTAACTGCCCCCTTCAAGGGAAACGAAATTGCCGACCTGGAGAATATACAGAAACCTTTCACGGCACACATAAGTACGATTAAGCACCTAAATTACTGGAAACGGTTAAAATCCCTTGATCTGTATTCCTGGAACGCAGGCGAGAAAGATTCATGATAATATACATTTGGAAAATCCTAGACGGATTAGTACCAAACCTACGCACGAAAATCACTCCCTACGAAAGCAAGAGACTCGGCAGGAGATGCAGCATTTCCCCAGTGAAAAGCAAGAGCGACACGAATACACTGAGAGGCAACATAAGTGTCAGGTGGCCAAGACTGTTCAACTGCCTCCCAGCATACATAAGGGGGATTACCAACAGACCCCTGGCTATCTTCAAGAAGGCGCTGGACAGGTACCTAAAGTCAGTACCTAACCAGTCGAACTGTGGTTCGTCGTCGCTTGACATACATGCAGCCAGCAGTAGTAGCCTGGTTGATCAGGTCCTGATCCACCACGAGGCCTGGTCTCAGACCGGGACGCGGGGGCGTTGAACCCCGAACCTCCCTCCAGGTAAATCTATCCACTCTTCAGTGTGTAATTCACCTCTACATTCAGCTGAAGACGCTTCATGTGCAGACGAATTATTATAATCATGGGGGAGCGCAAAACCCGTAGGGATTAAACAGCGCCTGTGTGAGGAGGGGGAGGTGCAAAGTATTTAGGCTCAGTTCAGGGAACCGGAGCACATATCCAATTCCCTAGATCAAGAGCCCCTCACCAGCGTCAAGGAACCTTCCCTGATGGGATGTGCAGACGAAACGTTTCAGTAATAAAGTTACACCAACGCTGCACATGTGTCTAATTCTTCACATAAAATCCTCTTCCCTCATTCTATACCATCCTGAATTCCTCCAATATTCTTTTTTCATTCCTCCTCCTTCTGCCCCTTCTAATCCTTCCATATTTCTCCTCCTACACCACAGGCTGTAACAACTCTCTAACCTTTAATTAGTTACTTAAAAATTTTTGTTTTCTTTTTTCTTTCCCAGCACGAAAATATAAGGCATCGGAGTACAGTAAATTATGACAGCAGGCTGTGGTGTGTTTGTCTTTAAATGTTACGTGTTTTCTATAAATGTGACATTTTTTTCTCGAAATGTAACGTGTTTGTCTTTAAATGCGATGGGTTTGTCTTTAAATATTTCGTGTGTTTGTCTTTAAATGTGACGTGTGTTTGCTTAGAAATGTGACGTAGATATTTCACGAAAATACGAATTTTGTGTTTATAGATAAATTCTTCCTCTCCTTCTTTCATTTTTTTTCTCTTCCTTCATCTCACTCTTATTCCGCCCTCACCCATCCCCTCTCTCACACCCTTCATCATTTCCTCTTTCCTTTACTTATCGTTGTCGCATCTTACATCCCCTTCACCCTTCCCTCACCCAACATTATTGCTGTCTTCTCTTTCTCTTCCTTCTGCTCCTTTTCTTACTCCCACGAAAGGGAGCCAAGGCCAGGCCACCTCTTGGAAAAGGCCGGGCCAGGACACCTCTTGGAAAAGGCCCGGGCCAGGCCACGTCTTGGAAAAGGCCAGGCCAGGCCACCTCTTGGAAAAGGCCCGGGCCGGGCGATTGTACCGGCGAATCTACTACCTATTTCCTTTTCTTGTTTTTCCTCCTCTCTCCATCCTGTTTTTTCTTCCTATTTCACCTCTGTCTCTCTCTCAGCCTTCCTCTTCCTTGCTCCTTCCTACAAAACTTCTAAATTCTTTTTTTTACGACTCACATAATTATCTCAAGCGTTACCTAATTATCAGATAATCACCAGGCAATTACTCGTGAGTAATGTAGTTACGTATACATTCTTAAGATCTACTCTTCAAAGACGTGGTTGGGGGGGGGGGGTTGCCATGATGTCTGCGAGAGGCTCTTAATTTTAAGAACTGGATAAAGAATTAGACACATGTGCAACATCTGGGTATCTTTATTTGTAGACGTGTCGCCCTCCAGTGGTTTCATCACCACAAGGACATAATTGGAAGATAGTAGAATTGTATACAGAAGCATGTCTCTATGTAATTGTTAATTTGTGATTACACTTTTTTTTACAACATCGGTCGTCTCCCGCTAAAGCAAAATAATTACCAAGAAATGAAACACATTCACCATCATTCGCTCAATAGCTGAATTGCCAGAAGACGCGAGGCATCACAACTCACATTACCTTCCGATATGAAACATCTCAACCCCTGGTCATGGACCGGGCAGCGGGGGCGTTGACCCCCGGAACACCCTCCAGATATACACTACTTCCAGCAATTAACTTCGGCTAATCAGTTTCCCTGATTCCCTTCATAAATGTTACCTTGCTCACACTCCAACAGCACGTCAAGCCATAAAAACCGCTGGCCTCCACTCCATTCTAACTCGCTCACATCTGCCTTCTGGATGGCCAAACCCCTATCACTTAAAACTTCCTTCATTCCCTCCCTCCAACCCTTCCTGGGATGACCCCTAAACTACCTTCTAGCTACACGTGTAAAGTTGTGTAGTTGTGGGTTATTACAGTATTCAAGACGGTCCTAACATTTACAGAGGAAGATTTATTCTTCTATTTCCATGATCCGTGAGCAATTAAATCACCATTAAATTTTTGTGCTCCAGTGGCCTCGTAATTCTTGTACCACTGACCCAAACAATTAATTAAGATATCTCTATTACCTGGGTTAAGAATAAGTTTTCCTTTTGTATGCTTCTTGATGAAAAAAACTGAAATAGTTCATGATAAACGCTAAACTCACGTGGGTCATTCAGCGTAAGACGTGGTGGAGGCTTGATCCTCCACCACGCGAGACAAAAGCGCTTCCTATTTCTACTCACCTATTGTGCTTCATGACGGAGCTTTGCAATAATAATTGAAATCTCACATACATGAACGGTACGTATACCTGGTTTGTCAATACTGCTTCACGCCCAGTATGCCCATGTGACCCATGACATCACATGCAAAAACTCGATACTGATAGATAAGAGGCACTTACCTGCGTGAGAGTGGGAGACTGGGTCCTCAGCGAAGAGGAGGAAGTTGCAGAATATAACGAGGTAAGCGATGATGAGTCTGAGCCACGGATGTTGGAAGTAGTACCTGAGGTCCTTGTCCATGTAGTACGAGTACTGGCTCTGCGTGTCTAATGACTTTCGTCTAACGAGTGGCGGGCCGCCCCCGGCCTCCTCCTCCAGCCAGCGACGCTCCAGGGAGGTGTTGGAACCGTTGGCCGTGCCTCCCGCTGCTTCCAAGTTCCCCGTCACTCCCCCGCGACACTCATCCGCTGGAGTGTAGATATTAGTGTGCAGGTCGAGTGTGTCGCCGAAGCTCAATCTCTTCTGTATCTTGGTCTTTATGTCTCCTTTTTCGACCTGCACGACGGAGTGGGCGACGGCAGGGTGAGAGGGAGAACACAAGGTGTCTGAGGCAAACTTGGTGATGGGGGAGAGGGCGGGGAGGGCTGGCGTCTGGTCCTGTGAAAGGGCCGGCTTCAGGGAGTCAGTGGAGGCTCGGTGGTCTGGATACGCTGGACGAGCCGACGGCTCGCTCGACGACAGCTCCGCTAGGTTCCAGGAGACGCTGCGTCCGTAGGAGGTACTACCGGAGCTGCCGCCGTCGATGTAGGACAGCTGGGGGGACACCTCCCGCCAGAAGTTGGTGTTGCGGGCGGGGACAGAGTTGGGCGTGAGGGCGCGAGGGGAGGCGGGCGTGGGTGAGCCGTCGCTGAGGTCGCAGCTGGCTGCCCTGCGCGACTCCAGGCTCTTGATGAGTCGCTCCAGCTGCTCCAGCTGCAGCATACCCCCGTCAGGGCTCTCCGGCTCCCCACCATCACCCGCTTGCTGCATCTCTAGGTGACCACTGGCCCCTCCCCCAGGGTTGTGGCCCTCATCACGCCCTCCACCCCCAGGGGTCACCCTCACACCCTGACTGGGCCACTCCGTCACACCCTAGGCCCCGTCACACCCTAGGGCCCGTCAAACCTAGGCTGAGGGGGCAATGACCCCCGAATACGTCCTTCAGATATCCCTCAGGTATCTTCTTGAAGACAACCAGAGGCTCGCTGGTAATTCCTCTTATCCCCGGATGGAGAGTGTTGAAGAGTCGGGGACCTCTGACACTCAGGAGAGTGCTTGGAATCAGTCACACCTATGCTCCGTCACACCCTAGGCTCCGTCACACCCTAGGTTCCGCCACACCTAGGCTCCGTCACGCTGCTTGAGGTCAGTGTGTTCCAGTACTCCAACACAACACACACACACGGTTCACTATTTACTAATGACAGCGCGACCTAACCAACGCCGCGCGCCGGCCGTGCGGGCGTGGGCGTGGGCGTGTGTCTACACGGCGGGGTGGGCGCCCACTTCATGGCGCTGCGGGTGGGATGTGGTGGGCGTGGGCGTGAGAGGCCCCGGCATGGTGAGGGTAGGCCTACACCGGCCAGCTCACTGTGCTCCCTGCAAAACAGAATACAGTAAGTGCCAACACCTGAATCATACATGTATTTGTTGATACATTAGACGCATGTACAACACTTGGGTATCTTTATTGTGGAAACGTTTCGCCACACAGTAACCACTGTGTGGCGAAACGTTGCCTCAGTGAACATACCAAGTGTCTAATTTATCAATTTGTCGGTCCTTTGAACTATTTATTTTCGTTACTGTGTATTTACGTATACGTGTCTGTGTTTATGTATACATACGTGTATGTAGTATGTGTTTGTGTATGCATGTCTGTATGTGCTTGCGCATGCGTGTCTGTGTTTGTGAGTGCGTGTCTGTGCTTACATGTGTTACGTCGTAGCTGAGTTTGCCATAGAGGGGGATGAAGCACGCGCGTGCGCGTGCATATGTAATAATTTATTTGACCTCTTGATCTTGCATCAAAGTGATATCCGTAGTTGTCTGACCTTAAACGCAGCGCTACACAAACCAGGTGCTTCCTGCATAACCTGCCCAACCCATCTGACCTTGCATGATGATTATACGGAACTCACACAAAGGAGGGCTCAAAATGCGGGATTCCTCTGTAAAAACCTGTACTGTGGTCACAGAGGGAGCCCATGCTAACCTTCCCAGTGTGTGCACTTACTTGGGCGAGTCTTAGAAGGACTGATTTACCAAGGGTTCCAATTCTTCGTTCGTTGTTTACAATCGTGTCATTACGATATTGAGTCATGATACGCGACCTTATAAGATATATTACGTGACAAAGAATAATATATCACACATTAACAGTACACGTGTTTTTTAATCAGAAGCGCTAATCCCACAAGGGCCACATTAGCGCTTGTTGATTGAGAAGCTATAAAAATCGATCCAAGCAAAAGGAAAGATAATTCAAATTCCTTGGATCAAAAGGCCCCTCCTAACTGTATGCAACACTGACAGTTTGGTGAATAAAACACAAGTACAACTTGGGTATTTTTACTGCTGAAACGTTTCGCCTGAGCAGCAGGCTTCTTCAGTCACGTATAGAAGTCACTAAGACAATAGTTGTTCAGTCCCTGACCCTTCGTAGATGTTCAGGCACGAAGCCTTGGCTGAAGGTGGTTAAGTCCCGTAGCTTAAAGACACGAAGATGGAGACTTATTTACTGGAGCAAGAGATTAAGTGTAGCAGTTGGAGACGGCGTCACAGGTGGGAGGGGCCCACTAGTGGAAGAGCATGCCAGTCTTATTCGTCAATAAAGGCACTCGAGTGTTGCACATGTCTTATTCATCAAGACAGCTAGGTGTTGCACATACGTTTTATTCATCAATAAAGACACACAGGTGTTGAATGTGTCTTATTAATCAATAAAACCACCCAAGTGTTGCACATGTGTCTTATTCATCAACTTATCGGTATTGTCTGATATAATACATGATACTTGTGTGACACAGCACCGTGGTGTCTTGGTACAGAGGATGTCTTCTACAACTCCACTAGTGGGCCCAGCCCACTTTTGACGCCGTCTCCACCTTCTGCACTTCATCTCTTCTGTTTTGGATAAAAAATAATTACCTCCCATTTCCCAGGCGCTGTATGACCCTTCGGGGTTTAATGCTTCCCCACAAATACAACAATAATAATAATACTGCAGGATGGTGAGAGGCGGAGGGATGAGAGAGCAAGAAGAGAAGAAAACAAGAGGAAATCGGCAAGGAGGAGGCGGTGGCAAAGCAAGGAACGAAGGGGAAGAACAAGGAGAAATTATTATTATTATTATTATTATTATTTTTATTATTAAAGTCTTGTTCATGTAAGGGTCATAGAGCGAGGGAATCTGGTTTGAGCCCAGGAGGAGGGGTAACTGGAAAGTAATTTGAGAGAGATGAGGAGGAAGATGAGGAGGAGGAAGATGAGGAGGAAGATGAGGAGGAGGGAGATGAGGAGAAGGGAGATGAGAGAAAAGTAGAACAATACGAAGAGAAAATTATAGCTCGTGGAAAAAAATAAAAACTGGAATAAATGGAAAACCAGACGAGAAGAAATGTATCAGTGAATGACAGTAGGTAAAGAAATTAAAAAAAAAGTTCACTGCAACATACAAAAAAACATGCAGTGAATGACTGTGCAGTGAAAAGTCAAATTAAGGAGAATTATGCACAACAAGACACATTACTATGACGCATAGTTAGGCAGGAATTTTCATGAATAAAAAAGCCATAAAGGAGAAGCTCACGTGAAAATATATACACACACTACCTTATATATATATATATATATATATATATATATATATATATATATATATATATATATATATATATATATATATATATATATATATATATATATATATATATATATATGCAATAAGATCACAGTAAACAGGTGATTTCAAAATATGCAAAACAATGTGAGTAGTCACGAAAGCGCTTGGAATTTCTCTATTCTTTCAGAGTGGTTGTTTTGCATATATATATATATATATATATATATATATATATATATATATATATATATATATATATATATATATATATATATATATATATATATATATATATATATATTCTCAAAAAGACATGTTCTGGTGTTTGCTCGTGTGTCTTTTTAAATCAAGAATAATAGATCTTAACCTGTAAATGAGCTGAGGTAGAATAGTAGCTCTCAGCCTGTAAATGAGCTGAGGTAGAATAGCAGCTCTCAGCCTGTAAATGAGCTGAGGTAGAATAGCAGCTCTCAGCCTGTAAATGAGCTGAGGTAGAATAGCAGCTCTCAGCCTGTAAATGAGCTGAGGTAGAATAGCAGCTCTCAGCCTGTAAATGAGCTAAGGTAGAATAGCAGCTCTCAGCCTGTAAATGAGCTGAGGTAGAATAGTAGCTCTCAGCCTGTAAATGAGCTGAGGTAGAATAACAGCTCTCAGCCTGTAAATGAGCTGAGGTAGAATAGCAGCTCTCAGCCTGTAAATGAGCTGTGTAAAATAAGGGAGGCGGGGGTAATAGAAGAACTTCAACGTCGTGGCTGGAGACTAATAATTCTATGATAAAAGTGAAGTGAAAGGGGTAACTTTATTGATGGGTTAAATAGGGTTTTTCCCAGCGGTTGATAAATTGGGTGTTTCCCTCTTCCGCCTCCCTCCCACAAGAGCTGCAACATGAAATATGAAGGGAAATAAGGGGCCCTGCGGCGCTGTCGACAGTGTGCTTCCAGGGCAGGAAGTAGGAGCATTAGTGAGCGTCAGGCGACGCAGGAAACAGGTGACCCCTGCCAAGCTCCTCGCAGATATCCCAGTGTGATGAAAAATACCACAGGGGAGTTTAAAAAATCAGCTTAGTTTCATCACGCATTCGTGGGGAGGGGAGAAGAGCTGAACCAGTGAGAGTCATTCGGCACTGGGGAAATGGGGTGGGGGTGTCAATTTCTCAACGCTGTGAAAAGCGTGCGAAAGGGAACGTTTAAAATAGCAAGCAAAAAATGTGTGTTAATATATTATTATTATTTAATAAATAGACAAAGGAAGAAATTTAAATGGCATGAAGCTAATAACAAGAAGAGGGAGGAAATAACCAAAGGAAGAGTACGCTCCGAAAAGATAACGAGAAAACATAGGGAGAAGATGAAAAGAGGATACAAGAAAAGAAAATGGGAAGGAGAAGTATTAAGAAGATAAGAAGAGGGAGAAGGCAGGGAGAGAATAAATGAGGGAGGCGTGTCAGAGGTATGGGGAAGGCGGGTCATTTGTAACCATTCGCTACCAAAGCGGAGAGCACAGAGAGAGAGAGAGAGAGAGAGAGAGAGAGAGAGAGAGAGAGAGAGAGAGAGAGAGAGAGAGAGAGAGAGAGAGAGAGAGAGAGAGAGAGAGCTGACAGAGGAGGGTAGAGAGCGAGTGATGGGCGTTCACTTAGGCAGCAGCATCTAGCGTCGTGACGAGAATTGGAAGCAGGACGCTTGATGAGAGAAGGAGAATGGGGAAAGGCTAAAAAGCAAAGAATGAGAAAGAATTAGAGAGGGGAGAATGAGAGAAGACTAGAGAGGGAAGAAAATTTTATTAAACACTTGATAAAGCCCCCAGTGGAAGAAGACTTGCATAAAGAAGTTTTTAATTTGTTGTGAGTGTCTTTATACAATCATTTGTCAGATTACAGCCCAGGCCACCAGAGTCCGGAGGTGACGCTACTGGAACCCAACTTCTTGTTGGTGTTAAGAAGTTGCAACTCAGCAATAATACATTCCAGCATCTTGGCGTGTAGTTATTCGCTGGCTGTCTTCAAGAGGGAGCTGGACAGACACCTGAAGTCGGTACCTGACTAGCCGGACTGTGGTTCGTACGTTGGTTTGCGTGCGGCCGGTAGTAGCAGCCTGGTTGATCAGGCCCTGATCCACTACGAGGCCTTGTCACTGACCGGGCGGCGGGGGCGTTGATCCTTGGAACACCCTCCAGGTATACTGCTGCATCAACAACCGTCAGTAGATAACACCTTGTGCTGTAATTTGCCGCGCAACTGCAATAGGGCCCATGGGATCACAGGGTGCCCCGCTACAGGGCTAATTTCAACAATGATTGACCAATACCAATCATTTGCACCCCCGCCATTTAAAGCGACGGAACTACCGCATCCGCGCCAAAGGGGGCTCGAATCACCGCTCTCCTGCCAGGGGGCTAACGGAATCACCGTGTCCCCTGCTATAGGAACAACTCCAACGGTGATTGCCTGACTGCAATCATTCCCTCCTCCGTAACTGGGCCAACAGAATCACCATTCCTCTGCCACTGGGCCAACGGAATCACCACTTACACATCTACTTGGCCGACTCCAAGGACCCATTGAGCGAGCCACTAGCTGATTAAGCCCCGTCTCATGACACTTTCCCGACGAACAAAGGAGGTACAGAAAAGATGAAGACTTGGTCAGAGAATCGATCACTCTCTTTCTGTGTTTGTCCTTGACGTTTCACACTGGCGACTTCGAGAGACTTAGAAATGATGCGACTTCCAGGGGTCATTGATTAGTGGTGTGGCTTCGAGGGTTCACTGGGAAATTACGTTACCTCCAAGGGTGTTTGAGGAATACTGTGGTGTGTGTGTGTGTGTGTGTGTGTGTGTAAGTTCGAAGGGTTCACGGGGAACTGTGTGACATCTATGGGTCTTTGCAAATTGGTGGAGCGCTAAGGGTACTTTAGGAGTGGTGTGGTTTCAAGGGATCCTTGACAAAATGTTTGACTTGTAGGGAATGCATCTTTGTCTACTTCCCCCTAACTCTTCACTGCCATCTCTGTCCCTCATTCGTCTCTCTCTCTCTCTCTCTCTCTCTCTCTCTCTTCATATCTCGCTCGCCATTGTTCCTGGTCTCTCATTCATTCATCTTTTTCCCTTTTCCCTGACAAGTTGCAGGAGTTACTATAATGAATGCTAAAAATATCGACCTCACAGTACCGACATGCTTCAGCCAAGTGGGATAAACACTAGATTTGTGGCTCAAATGAGGTGTGGAGGGAAAGGGACCAAAACATCTGAGCTATGGTAAGGCGACGTAAACAGGCAATGACAATAAATAATGGAAATCTTTATTGTGAAGTCTAACTTGGAGATAGCTTTTTCGAGTGTACAGAGAGTAAATGATAAACATAAGTATATATAATGAGCCGAGTAAGTGACGAGGTGACGTGAGTTACGAACCTGACTATGTGAGGTCAGGAGAGCTACGTGCGCTTTCTGAGAAGTAGCAGTAGTAGTAGGCTCGCCGGTGCTGTCCCGGCCCGTGTCTTCTCCAGATGGTGACCCGGCTGTTGTGAGAAGCATGGGAGTCAGGGATCCCAGCAACTGGAAGCTTCCCTGGTACTGGGTGATGGTGTACGCGGTATAAGCGAGAGCCGATTTCGTGCATTTTCTTCTGTTCCTGTCTTTTCATGGATAACCATGCTATCTCTAGGTCAATCCCCCCTCAGGGAAGGTTCCCTGATGTTGGTGAGGGGCTCTTGATTTAGGGAATTGGATCTGTGCTCCAGTTCCCCGAATTAAACCTGAATGCCTTCCACATCCCCCCCAGGCGCTGTATAATCCTACGGGTTTAGCGCTTCCCCTTGATTATAATAATAATAATAATCTAGGTCAATCCAGGTAATTTAACGCCGTGTTAGGATGTAAAACACGAGCGCTATTGGCGTTACAGATGCGGCAAGTATATCCTTGGTCATATAAGCGTGTGGGCAAATCCCTAGCTGTCTCACCCACGTACACTTTACTACAACCACTGCAAGTACTGATGTAGATGATGACGTTAACCCTTGTAGTCCTAACAATGATCACACTACTCCACAAAATATTCCCTGGCCCACACTACTCCACAAAATATTCCCTGGCCCACACTACTCCACAAAATATTCCCTGGCCCACACTACTCCACAAAATATTCCCTGGCCCACACTACTCCACAAAATATTCTCTGGCCCACACTACTCCACAAAATATTCCCTGGCCCACACTACTCTACGAAATATGAGAGGATTTCAGCGCCACTATAATGCTCTTGTTTACGTCGCTTTACAAAAATCTCTTCAAAAGCCTGTGTCTTTTTTTTTTATCTCGTTAACCCTTGTTGTTTAGAGCGGTGAGGCTGATGCAATTTCAAATTCTCTCATCTCTCTGGTGAGATCAGCGAGCAAGCTTCTTATACGGGATTTGTGAATTAACTTCTTACAGCCAAAAAGATATGTACTGCATTGCAATTATTAATTATTATTATTATTATTATTATTATTATTATTATTATTATTATTATTATTTTCGAACGGGGACCTTTAAATAGTTGCGTTTTTTATTTTTTTTTATTTTTCTTCCTTCAATTTTCAATACTTCCTGCATAACACGAGAAGTCATCATTGGATCGGCCTCAAACTAAAGCACGTTTCATTCTACTGTTTGTATGTGCAGGTTCCCTATGACCTATGTTGCAGCATTCATTTCCAGCATCCTGCAACCTCAGATAACTTCGAAAACACTCTGCAGCTCGGCTTCAAACGTTAAAATAAAAAAAAAAAAAAATGATGCCTACTTCGATGATGGCCAAGTGAAACTGAAGAGTAGGTGCATACTGGTCGATTTTTACTTATAAAATACTATGAAATCTTTATTTCTGTTAAATATATGTGAGTCCACCTCTTCTGAATGGGTAATAATGGTAGAATTACCGACAAAATGTTAGGCAAATGGACACAGATGCAACAAATGTGACATTTTATTGTGGCAACGTTTCGCTCTCCAGGAGCTTGATATTGGACGGCACACGTCCCAGTGTGACAATTTTATTAATAGTGACACTGATTTTCATTCAATAACTAGGAAATGCCTCGGCTGATTTACTTCGCAATATTAACTCTGACGTATTCGATAGGCAAAATATTCTACACTAAAGCAAGTTTAGACTCTGTAGGGACAATACTTGGAATCGTTGGTTTCAATTATTAGGAAATGCCTTTTCTGATAGGCTTTAAATTTCCAGGTTTGGTGTTCTGTACTAATAGAAAATATGGATTTTACTTCGCCAAGTTTATTAAATAAATTTGATGCCAAGTAATAACTAGAGAATGCCACTTCTGGTCGGATTCAAACGCTAAGTGCTGGTTTTACATAACTAAAAGTATTTTTGTACCTAATTTGGGCTTTGCAGGTCCCAATTTTCCAATTTTATAGGAAAAAAATATCAAATTTTATATTATTAACAAACACAAAATCAAATATTTTTTCTTCCTTCTGGAATAAAACTGAGATATTGAAACCTCGTGTTCTTTGTAGTAATAGACCTGGAAAATGTTGAGAACTTTAACGGCATACATAAGTACGATAAAAAACCTAAATTACTGGGAACTTGTACTCCCTGGAACGCAGGCGGGAGGGGTACATTATATATACTTGGAAAATCCTAGAGGGATTAATAACAAATTTGCACACGAAAATCACTCCTTACGAAAGCAAAAGACTCGGCAGACGATGCAACATTCCCCCAATGAAAAGCAGGGGCACCACTAGCATGATTAGAGACATCACAATAAGTGTAAGGGGCCCAAGACAGCTCAACTGCCTCCCAGCATTCATAAGAGGGTTTACCAATAGACCCCTGACTGTCTTCAAGAAGGCGCTGGACAGGCACCTAAACTCAGTACCTGATCAGCCGGGCTGTGGTTCGTACGTCGGTTTGTGTGCTGCCAGCAATAACAGCCTGGTTGATCAGGCCCTGATCCACCATGAGGCCTGGTTACAGACAGGGTCGCGGGGGCATTGACCCCCGGAACCCTCTCCAGGTATACTCCAGGTATAGATGAGCAGGGTTCAAAATCTGAACCAACTGGATGAGGCTGTCAAGACTTGGAGGAAGTTCGCAGAAGACGAGAGAAGTGTATCTTACCATGTGTCATCTCTGACATTATCTTGTGTAGTATTTAATGGCTCAAAAGCCTCGGGAAAATTTATAATACAGGAGAGTCCCGCATATACAGCACCTCTTTTCAGTGTTCCATGTTTTCGTCGGTTTCAAACTGAGCCATTTTTCATTATGTTCTGCCTGCCTGCCTGCCTAGTATGGGCCAGTAGACCTGCTGCAGTGATCCTCCTTTGTTCCGAAGTGCTGGTACCCTCTGCTCAATTTTCTATAGGTGATTCATGAAATTGATCTCCATATGATAACTTGAGAAAGCCTCTTCTGATCAGTTTCAAATTTTAAACGTATGCTGCACTCTTCCTTTCACGCGCACTTACGTACAGAAAGGTGAGTGTATTCAAAGTGGGGATATCTATTTCGGATCGTACAGCGACCAAAATACATCTAGTTTCCTTTATTATTATTATTATTATTATTATTATTATTATTATTATTATTATTAGTAGTAGTAGTAGTAGTAGTAGTAGTAGTAGTAGCAGTAGTAATAGGACCGGTAATAGTAGCAGTAGTAGCAGGTGTTGTAGTAGTAGTTTACCTGGAGTTTACCTGGAGAGAGTTCCGGGGGTCAACGCCCCCGCGGCCCGGTCTGTGACCAGGCCTCCTGGTGGATCAGAGCCTGATCAACCAGGCTGTTACTGCTGGCTGCAAGCAAACCAACGTACGAGCCACAGCCCGGCTGGTCAGGAACCGACTTTAGGTGCTTGTCCAGTGCCAGCTTGAAGACTGCCAGGGGTCTGTTGGTAACCCCCCTTATGTATGCTGGGAGGCAGTTGAACAGTCTCGGGCCCCTGACACTTATTGTATGGTCTCTTAACGTGCTAGTGACACCCCTGCTTTTCATTGGGGGGATGTTGCATCGTCTGCCAAGTCTTTTGCTTTCGTAGTGAGTGATTTTCGTGTGCAAGTTCAGTACTAGTCCCTCTAGGATTTTCCAGGTGTATATAATCATGTATCTCTCCCGCCTGCGTTCCAGGGAATACAGGTTCAGGAACCTCAAGCGCTCCCAGTAATTGAGGTGTTTTATCTCCGTTATGCGCGCTGTGAAGGTTCTCTGTACATTTTCTAGGTCAGCAATTTCACCTGCCTTGAAAGGTGCTGTTAGTGTGCAGCAATATTCCAGCCTAGATAGAACAAGTGACCTGAAGAGTGTCATCATGGGCTTGGCCTCCCTAGTTTTGAAGGTTCTCATTATCCATCCTGTCATTTTTCTAGCAGATGCGATTGATACAATGTTATGGTCCTTGAAGGTGAGATCCTCCGACATGATCACTCCCAGGTCTTTGACGTTGGTGTTTCGCTCTATTTTGTAGTAGAAGTATATGGATGCAGAAATGCTAAATCCGTAGGGTTCCGTATTACAAAAGCAAATGTAATAGCATCAGTGAGGACAGAAACTAGGTGCTGGGACAGAAACTTAGGAAGCTGGGCTACGAGTGTTGCCTCAACATCTTGACTGATACAAGGTAGTGAGTGTGCGCCCACGCACCAAGCTGTTCCACAAGAATTTCACAGTTCCAGTAATTAAAGTTTTTTATCCCCGGAAGCAATTTCTATTCCAGATCCATCTAGAAGAAGGTAAGAATTCCCATTCCAGAACTCATTCCACCAAGTCTTCCAGTGATCACAGTGCTCCCACCGTTCCCAGAACCTATTATTTCGGGGAGAGATAGAAAGAGAAGAGAGAGAGGGGAGGTAGGGAGGATAGCAAGAAGTGAGCTTCTACACCACAAGACGGGCAGCAAGCAGCAAATACACTCTTGATTGTAACCTTCTCCGAAACATCGCTTCATCTGAGATCATTTATTCCCAGGATGGCTCGTGTCTGGAACATGTTCGTACAGCAGTTGACCAAAAACAATCGCTGGCCCACGGATGGCTCCAACTTCATCTTGTTCCCTTTTTTGCATGTCTCATAACAATAAAAAGACTTTCAAATGAGCTGATGTAAGTAACAGCTCTTAGCTTGTAAATAAAGTTAGGAACCTCAATTTAACCTTATAAAACCCTGTGTACGAGTGAAAGAGAGAGAGAGAGAGAGAGAGAGAGAGAGAGAGAGAGAGAGAGAGAGAGAGAGAGAGAGAGAGAGAGAGAGAGAGAGAGAGAGAGAGAGAGAGAGAGAGAGAGACAGACAGACAGACAGACAGATAGACATATAGACATAGACACAGAGACAGACAGACAGACAGACACAGAGAGAGAGACAGACAGGGAGACAGAGAACCAGTCAAAGCCTTACAATTTCCATGAAAAAACGCTAGTCAAAAATCTTCTTTCAGTCATAGATTAGTAGCTCTTACATATCAATGGTTCCCGTCATCACCGCCCTCGCGACTCAGTCTCACACTAGGCGTCCTAAACTGGAAACGAAATATTAGTAACTATTAAGTAAAAAAAAAAAAACACGGGAAAGTGTCCACTGAATGTAGGTAAAAGTTTGCAAGATTTACCTGTCATCTTGCGATTTCACGAGATAGTAAAGATCATCAACCCTGCCAGAGTAAACAATTGGCTGGTCGCCCCTCTTCCCACATTTAATTACTAAACGTATAATGAATCAGTTTCAAGATGGGATGTTTAAAAATATGTGGATGTAATGTGAATGCTTGAGCATGTTTCCTTACACCTGCTGCCCCTGTTCACCTAGCAGTATGTACCTGGATGTTAGCCAACTGTTGTGAGTGGCATCCTGGGGTGGTGGCAGTATACCTTAGATAGGGCTGGGCTTTGAAACGAGCTGAGGTAGGATAACAGTTCTTAGCCTGTAAAACTGACGTGTAAAATAAAATCGCCAGAGGCTCGAACCTCTGATCTCCGACAAGGGAGAGGAGACTGTCTCGACCCAACCATGGAAGTGGGTGAGCTCGAGAGGAAGAGCTCCTTGCTTCCTCACAATAACCAATGATGGTGGATCAAGCAGTAGCTTCTCTGACAACCATCAACAGCCCCTGGGTTGCAGTTCCTGGAGGCTCCTGGGCTGCAGCCCCTAAAACTCATGCCTTAATCCCGCCCTGCCCAGGACTGAAAAGTTTTATAATAAATGTGTCCTAGGGTTTATCCTCGAGTCTTTTTAAACCACATGTGGGTATTAGTTACCAAGGTTTATACCAGAAGATGGTATGGGAGTATCAACAAGTTGTATACGTACCTTCGTGTGTATACACACGAAGATACATATACTTGTACGGATATAACTCTCAGCATGTATATACCTTAGAGTTTACGTTAATCCCAGTGTTGGTGATTAAAATATCCTTGACTGGTGGTGACATGTAGCTTCAATGAACCTCGTGTAGTCGATAGGCTTTAAACCTAAGTAACAAATCAAGCCAACCAATTAAAAGCCTTGATTTAACAGACTTCGGAAATAGGGAGCAAAATCCGCTGAATCAACATATTTGGAATTAACAAAGTCCTTTGGTCACAGAATTGTTCATTACTGTTATAATCACGGCAAAACAGTCTTTGCTTTATCCACCACAAATGTCATTACTAACCCTCCACTCCCCCCTTCCCCTTTCAATTAGTTCGTTAGATACAGGATTTACTACACCTTTATACTAGCCGTTCCTTAAGAGTATCTTGTATGTTATAATTATATCCCCTTGGCCTCCGTTTTCCCAATTCTGTGAGACTGAGCTAAATAACATTTGATTTATAATACAGGTATCAAGCCTCTGGGACCGGATTTTATCAGGCTCATATTTTTGTGAAAAGCTTTGGGTTCCATGATGGTGATGTGTACCCAAATATTGGCCTCACATGTGTGGTATATATTATCCTGAATGAATCGTTGCTGAGGTTCCTGAAAGTCATTCTTATTTCATGAGCCATTATCAGCAAACTGTGTGTGTGCGTGTGTGTGCATGCTTACCTTTTAGTAGTTGTAGGGGTTGATTCATATCTACTCTGTGTGTACTAACCTATTTGTACTCACCTATTTGTAGTTGTAGGGGTCGATTCATATCTAATGTGTGTGTGTGTGCTCACCTATCTGTGGTTGCTCCTGGCCCCGCCTCTTCACTGATCGCTACTAGTTCCTCTCTCTTCCTACTCCATGAGCTTTATCATGCCTTGTCTTAAAATTATGTATGGTTCCTGCCTCCACTACATCACTTGCTAGACTATTATACTTCCTGACAACTCTATGACTGAAGAAATACTTCTTAACATCCCTCTGACTCGTCTGAGTCTTCAGCTTCCAATTGTGACCTCTTGTTTCTGTGTCCCCTCTCTGGAACATCCTGTCTCTGTCCACCTTATCTATTCCACGCAGTATGTTGTTATCATGTCTCCCCTGACCCTCCTGTCCTAGTGTCGTCAGGCCGATTTCCCTAAACCTTTCTTCGTAGGACATTCCCATGAGCTCCGGAACTAACCTTGTTGCAAACCTTTGCACTTTCTCTAATTTCTTGACGTGCTTGACCAGGTGTGGGTTCTAAACAGGTGCTGCATACTCCAGTATGGGCCTGACGTACACAGTGTACAGTGTCTTGAACGATTCCTTACTAAGGTATCGGAACGCTATTCTCAAGTTTGCCAGGCGCCCATATGCTGCAGCACATATCTGGTTGATGTATGCTTCAGGAGACGTGCTTGGTGTTATGCTCACCCCAAGAGCTTTCTCCTTGAGTGAGGTTTGTAGTCTTTGTCTACCTAGCCTATACTCTGTCTGCGGTCTTCTTTGCCCTTTCCCAATCTTCATGACTATGCACTTGGCAGGGTTGAATTCTAGAAGCCAGTTGCTGGACCACGTGTTCAGCCTGTCTAGGTCTCTTTGTAGTCCTGCCTGATCCTCATTTGATTTAATTCTCCTCATTAACTTCACATCATCTGCGAACAGGGACACTTCTGAGTCTATCCCTTCCATCATGTCATTCACATATACCAAAAATAGCACTGGTCCTAGGATTGATCCCTGTGGGACCCCGCTCGTCACAGGCACCCACTGTGATACCTCATCACTTACCATGACTCGTTGTTGCCTCCCTGTCAGGTATTCTCTGATCCATTGCAGTGCCCTTCCTGTTATACGCGCCTGATCCTCCAGCTTCTGCCATAATCTCTTGTGAGGAACTGTGTCGAAGGTCTTCCTGCAGTCCAGGAAACTGCAATCAACCCACCCCTCTCTCTCGTGTCTTACTTCTGTTACTTTATCATAAAACTCCAGAAGGTTTGTGACACAGGATTTGCCTTCCATGAATCCGTGCTGGTTGTCGTTTATAATCTTGTTCCATTCCAGGTGTTCCACCACTTTCCTCCCGATAATCTTCTCCATGGCTTTGCATACTATACACCTCAGTGACACTGGTCTGTAGTTTAGTGCCTCATTTCTGTTTCCTTTCTTAAAAATGGGGACTACATTCG